>NC_064863.1:66052407-66402392 GCF_024139225.1 Suncus etruscus | reverse complement strand
CTTCCTGTAGTCTTTCTGTAGAAGTTTGGTATATTTGAGATTTGTATTGTTATAAAGTAGCTCCTTTAGTTTTTCTTGAATAAACTTTTTTGAAGAAGTTCGGCATAATTCAAATATGAATGAGTATGGCCTGGATAACATGTTCTTGACATTCATTTTATTGAGATTTTATACTCTTCCATTGTCTTCAGACTGTAGATTCATTTGATAAAGTTGTTGTAAATATTAAGGACAGTACTTTGTCATTTTCTTCTTTGATCTTGCTGCTTTCAGTATTTATCTTTATCTGTGGCTTTTATCATTCTGATTAGGATGTGTTTTGAATGAAGTCTTTGTATTTGAGTATCTCTTAAGCTGGTGCTCTTCTGGCCTCTTGAATCTGCTTATTGTTCTTATGCTGCTCCTCTTGATTTCATCTAAGAGTTCTCTTGATTTCTCCATTTTATTTTGAAGCTTTTTTTTTTTTTTTTCATCTTCTGTTGTCTGGAGGTTTCTGCATATCATATTGTGTAGCTCACTGATTTTGTCCTTGGTACTGAGGCCCTCCAAGTGAGGTCTTTATTTCATTTTACTTATGCAAACCTTTAATTCTTTCATTTCTGCTTGTAGTTTTCTCACTTCTGCTTTCAATATCTTCTTGTGGTTTTATTGGGTTGTTTTTCTTTTCCCATTGTTTCTTGAGCTCATTAAATATCCTACATATTTTCACTTTAAGTTTCTTATCTGAGAGATTATATTTCTGATTAGTACAGGTTGAGTCATCAGGACTACTCTTTTTACCTACTGAACATGGTGTGGTTTTGTATTGCTTCCTGATTGTTCCTGTTGCAAACTGAGAATGAGTCTCTTCAGTTCACTTCTTAGAAGTATTCACCACCAGAAAGTTCTCTGGGTGGGCCAATTCTTTGGTCCTCTCTTCTTGGTTGAAACTATCCAAAGTAGTGTTATTACTTAGTTTGGGTTTCTTATGCTGGTTCCAGGAGACTGTGTTTGGTGTGGGATATGCAGGAGGAGGGGGGTATCAATGCCAGGCTGGCAGTTTCTGCCTAACTGATCTACTGAAATATTAGTTGAGTCCATAGCTATGGGCTTGCATCCACTAGTAGACAAGAGCCAGCTTTTTGCATTGTGTTGTAGATTATTTGACACGGGTTGCTGATGCAAAATTTCACAGACTTAGACACTGAGGCTGGCTGACTCTGCCCACTTTGTCGGCTGTGATATTAGTTGAATCTGAGGCTCTGGTGTACATCTGCTAAGCTCCCTTAGCTAGCTTTCACTATACTGAATTTGTAAAGGAAAATGTTTAAACTAGGAAATAAATTATTTGTTTAGAGATTTGAGTACATTTGAGCCAGGGATATGCTTAAAAGGGCTTAGGTACTTTGCATGTGAGCATCTGGGTTCAGTCCCTATCATTTCTTGCTTAGAGTAGACTCTGCTATAATACTGGGTATGGATCTCCAGAATTAAGAAAAACAATTATTTCTTAATTTCAGTTTTCTACTGTAATGATAATTTAATATTTTAATTCATCAGTATTTGAACTTTATATGTATTAACTTTCAAACTGTCAACATAGTTTATACATGTAATTAAGTTGTACGATCTTAGGTAAGGTTAAAATAAATAGGTACTGTCTCATAAATACTCTAAGTAGAAATGCCATTAATGACTTTTCTAATGTCTTTCAAGATATTGTTATTTCTATATAAATCTTTAAAATTGCTTCAGCTACTAAATCCTTGTTATATGTTACAGTGCTAAATATATTTTTAAGTTTGTGGACTAAAGAGAAAACTTTATATTTGTGAATAAATGATAGTTGTTTTAGAAATACATGAACTTAGGTTAATTTTTTTCCCAGTTCATCCAGAGCAGCTTCCTCCGAGGCCATGGATTACATTAAAAGAACGAGACCAAATTCTGCCATCAGGTAAGTAGTTTTCTTATTCTCTCCTTGACTTTTTTTTTTAAATATACTTGATGAGCCATTTGGGCTTTGTGATACACATATTTTAATTTTACCTCCTCAAGGTAGTGGAGTTAAAAGATACCAACATGCAGACTTTTTAAAAACCCCATATTAAGAATAATGGATTTTCTCCTGAAATTTTAAACCACATCTTTCTTAAGGTAAATTAATAATACTTAATAAAGAGTAATTTAGTCTTAGCTTACAGTTTGCTATATTGAAAGCATCGTATACTGGGCTAGGGAAGTAGCAATGTTACAGGGTGAGTATTTGAGTAACTTTAAGGATATAATTTAGCTTGTCCAAAATAGTTATAATGTAGAAAATAAAGACTTATTTGGCAGAAATTTTACATCATTTCCAAGGCATCTTACTCATTGTTAGATGTTTTATGACTAGGACTTCTACTTAACCTAGTATGTTCAAATGTTTTTTAATTTGGGACAGTAGTTTTCATGCTACCAATTTTTATTTTAAAATCAACAAAAGGTGAAGCCAGAGCGGTGGTGCAGTGGTAGGGCATTTGCTTTGCATGCGCTGACCTAGGACAGACCTCAGTTCAATCCCCCCGGTGTCTCATATGGTCCCCCGAGGCAGGAGTGATTTCTGAGCGCATAGCTAGGAGTAATCCCTGAGCATCACTGGGTGTGGCCCAAAAACAAAACCAAACAAATAAAACAAAAAACAAATAAAATCAACAAAAGGAAATTTTATGTCTAACATTTTTTCTTACTGCACAAGAATGTTGAAAAAAATTATTAAGTATCTCTACGTTAATTTTTGAAGGGTAAAGTACCAAATTTAGTGCTTTAAAAAGTAGTATAAAACTATTTTATTTGGCGTAGGAGAAGCTTCTCACTGGTTATTGAGGGGCCAAAAGGCTACTTCCTTACATTAAAGGCCTGATAGGTTCTTTTACCCAGTGCCGTGTAGGGCTATACCTGGTAGCGCTAAGGGAGCCCCACTAGGGATATCTAACGCAGCAGCAGTTCTATACCACTATACTCCATATTGTGCTAGGCATTGATTGAGCTCAGGATTTCATGCATACAAGGCATATATGTCTTCTAGCCTTCTAAGCTATTTTTGACACTTTTATTTTTAAGACCTGAGAAAATTTAGGAAAATTATTTTTTTGTTGCTAGACAGTATGGGAAGAGTAACTTCTTATGAGAAATATCATATACAGTAACTTTATATCTTTCAAATGTAATTTTTGTTTTTGTTTTGGGGCCACACCCAACAGTGCTTAGGGCTTATTCCTGGCTCTGTTCAGGGATCATTCCTGATAGTATTTGGAGGACCATAGGGGTTTTTCCAGGGATTAAACCTTGGTCAGCAGTGTATAAGGCAAACTCCCAATCCACTTTGCTATTGCTCAGGGTCCAAGAAGTAATAATTTTAAAGTCACATTCTAGATCTATAGCATATTCTCAGAAGCACAGTGTCAGTGTTATCATGGATAGTATTTCTATTGAGATGTGCAGATGGTCTGAACAAAGGAATACCTAATAAAGGGAATACCCTAGATATGTATAGTATACATCAGGCAGGTTTATTTTAAGCTTAACTTTCTTAATGTGTGATTGATTGTTTTTTTAAACTTGATTGATTGATTGATTGATTAAACGGTTTTGGGCCACATCCAGCGACACTCAGGGGTTGCTCCTGGCTCTGCACTCAGAAATCGCCCCTGGCAGGCTGGGGGGGACCATATGGGATGCCGGGAATTGAACCTGCTCCCTCTTGGGTCAGCCACATGCAAGACTGTGCTGTCTCTCTGACTCCTGATTAATTGTTCTGATATTAAAAAAAAAACAAACACTATTTTCTAGATTTTCTTTTTTTTTTTTTTTTTTTGGTTTTTGGGTCACACCCGGCGGTGCTCAGGGGTTACTCCTGGCTGTCTGCTCAGAAATAGCTCCTGGCAGGCACGGGGGACCATATGGGACACCAGGATTCGAACCAACCACCTTTGGTCCTGGATCGGCTGCTTGCAAGGCAAACACTGCTGTGCTATCTCTCCGGGCCCTATTTTCTAGATTTTCAAAGTAATCTTTTGAGCATTAGTAAACCTTATCTGGAAAATGTTCCTAATATTGCATTTCTGCATTCTCTTAAGAAAGGAAAAATAAAAACATTTGTTGTTGAATTTTCAAAATAAAGTGTTGTTTCTTACTAAAAACTGTTATTATGTATTTTTCTTGGAATGTATGGGGCTTTCTTTAGAGAATATGAGTGCTAAAGGAAGAGTTAAAAAGTGTCTTTACTTCCTTTACTGGATAGCAAAATGTTTATAACCACTAATATTGGTTAAGAATCAGATATGACCACAAAATTACAGAGATAAGCTAGATTTCATCCCAGTACAGTGTGCAAAGATCCAATGTACAAAATAGCCAGCGTTTATTAAGTTTCTCCACAACTTTTCCATTATCTGAGTCTGAACCAAATCCCATCAAATATTCATTATTTGGGTTTTTTATCTTTTATTTGGATGATTCTCAATTATTCATACTCATTATAATCGCCTGAGATGCTCTGAAAAAAGTGAATACTCAGATATAAATCTACTGACTCTGTAGGAGATACCAAGGTAGATAGATAGATGTGCAAAGTGATAATAATGGACAACCAGGGTAGAGAACTAGTAAAAATGAGGGCTTGTCAAACGAATGTGTGTGTGCATATGAAATGATGGGTATTTTGGTTAAGTTGCACATTCTAATTGTAATAGGTCTTAGTGGGTCAGTCATTTCTTAGTTCTTAACTGATGCTACGGTTCTTAGAGTATCACTGTGACAGCATATTGTTGATCCCTCTGCATGCACACGCTGTTCTTTTGACTCAAAATATTTTCATGATTCAAAGACATTTAATTCAAAGGTAAACACATAATCTGTTAAAAGGATTCTTTTCTAATGGAATTCTCTTAGTCCATATTCTTTAGGCTTAGAGCAGTGATATAGTACGTGACTCAAGAGTACTGATTACTGGTGCCGGAGCTGTGGCACAAGCGGCAAGGCGTCTGCCTTTCATGCGCTAACCTAGGATGGACCCTGTGGACCCTGACATCCCCCCACATGGTCCCTCAAGTCAGGAGCAATTTCTGAGGGCATAGCCAGGAGTAAACCCTGAGCATCACCAAGTGTGGATCCCCCCAAAAGTATAGATTGATTAGTTAAAAAAATGAATGAAATCAGATGGTTTTAATTGAAAAAAATCTTAATAAGAAAACATGAGAATCGATTCTTTTATACAGAGAAACCTTTTTCAGAAAATTAAATTCAAAAAATAATGTTCTGATTTAAAATTTGAGGTTTCATTTATTAAATTTTATTTCCTTATAAAACTTACATAAACTATTAATCTAATTCTAGTTAAAAACAAATAACTTTCAATATAAAAGGACCACAGTGAAATTTTAGTAGATCAGTTTTAACAATCTCTTGCCGAGGCATTTCACAGTGATGATATTTGGAATGTATTTGCTTTGGAAAAAGTTGCCTAATTTTTTTTCCCTTCTGTCTGTTGTTTTTTTTTTCCTCCCACTTCTTAGCATCATTCACGGTTATGTGTTACAATGTGTTATGTGATAAATACGCCACCCGGCAGCTATATGGCTATTGCCCATCCTGGGCATTAAACTGGGAATACAGGAAAAAGGGAATTATGGAAGAAATTGTTAACTGTGACGCAGATATCATTAGTCTTCAGGTAACACTATAGAAATTAAATTGCTTTTGACTTAAAAGTGAACCTAAAAATAACAGATGATTTGACCTCTGGTGAGATTTTATCTTCAAGCAAAACTGTTTCCTATTCTCTTATAAAAGGATAGGTTTGATATGCACATAAAGCATTTTCACAGTGAAGCTATTTTGCTAAGTATAGCCATCCACTTAGTTACTCATTTACATTTTTAAGTAGAAATGAATTTCACCCATTATTCATATGAACAATTCATGTCATGAACAAGTTATCTGCTACTGTTAAAAGAGAAAATTGAAGATTATACCTTTGAGAAATATAAATTTGACTTATGATAATGAGATCTACTTTTGCATTTGTTGTTGTTGTCTTTGGGCCATACCTGGCTGTGCACAATATCTGTCCTGGCATTGTTTGGGGAACCCATACTGCAGTGTAAGGATGGAACCTGGGTTGATTATGTGCAAGGCAAGCACCAGCATATGTGCTACACTATATCTCCAGCCCTGAAATTTACTTTTGTGAAAACTCACTCTTTCCTTATAGCTTTCATTTAAAACATGAATAATAATATTTTTGTCTTATTTAAAAAATTACCTCTGAGAAATGGACTTACCTAAGGAAGCACTTTTCCACTAAAATATAGTTTCGTTTATTTTTTCTTTACAATACTTAACTAATGCATAATCAGGAAGTTTTTGGATAACTTTTAACTTTAAAACGTATTACATGATTAAAGCTATTGTAGGACCTGAGAGATAGTTCAGGAGTTAAAGCACACTGCCCTTGAATGTCACTTACCCCAGTTCTAATCTAGGCACTACTACTATCAGTAGTAATCCCTGAGCATCACTGATATTTTCCCATCCTTCCCTTGCAAGGAAAAACCTCATCAAAATATAACAAAAACTAAAACTGTTGTAAAATTTTAAGTGTTATAATTTCATACTATCTCCTTATAGCCTGAGAAGAAAGTCATACTTTTTTTTTTTGAGTTGAGTACTTGGTAATATTTTTTACATTGTCCAAATTTGTAATTTCCTGAAAAATAAAAACTTTTAAAAGTTATATTCTCTTCTAAACACTTAAGTTTACACAGAATTGGGAGGAGGAGAAAAAAATAAGCATTGGTTTATTGTAGTTACTTAATTGCGTGATTTAGTATTTTTTGTACTAACATTCTCATTCTATATCATTAATAATCTTCAGAATAAAATTATATGAATATATAATAATGTTTTGGCATTTTTCCAACTTTTGAACATTTAGGCCCATATGTTTTGCTATTATACATTATTCAGCACATTATTACAAATGAAGCACTTCATTATAAATGAATCATCTTCAGACATGATTATTTTCATTTTCAGATGTTCATTAAACTACTCTATGGGTAGAAGAATAAAATAATTTTCTAATTACTAAATTAACAGGTTGAATGATTGGTTCTCAGCACTTAGAAGTTTCTAAAAACATAATTTATTGTTGACTTTAAGAACCCCACTTAGTATCACTTATCACCAGTTGAGAATGATATGACTTTCTAATTACTTGTTTATCTTTAAAATTCACACTTATTAACACATTTAATCTATAAATTAAACAACTTTGTTTAATTATTATTGTTGAGAAAATTTGGTCTAATGGAATAAACTCTAAATTGGAAGTTAAGAGACCTGGAATTTTCTACTAGGTGTGTAAGTATAAAATCAAGTTACATTTTTGGATTTTTTTAGGTTTAAGAAATTAGGGATAGACAGTTGACAATGGCAGTAAGGTAAGAGCTAGATAATATTTGTCATATATTATTTTAAATTATGTATTTTTCATACTTCTTTTTAAAAATGCTTTCATTTCTATATCTTAATTGGAGTTTTCATCCATCATATATTATTGGTGACTTTTCTTTCATCTCAGGAAGTGGAAACAGAGCAATACTTCACTCTTTTTCTGCCAGCATTGAAGGAGCGTGGATATGATGGATTTTTTTCTCCAAAGTCACGTGCCAAAATCATGTCTGAGCAGGAGAGAAAGCATGTGGATGGTTGTGCAATATTCTTCAAAACAGAAAAGTGAGTTAAGGAAACAAATTGTAACAGTCTGAACTTTTTAAATTATCACACATTAGAAATGAGGAGGGGTGTACTGCAGGTAGGGTGCTGGCCTTGCACTGGCCTACTCAGATTTAATCCCTGTCACCCCATATGGTCCCTTAGCATACCATTAGTGATTCCAGAGTGCAAAGTCCTGAGCACCACCAGTGTGGCCCCCAAAACAATGCCCCTCATACCACCCCAGAGGGCAAAAATTGGTTTGATTGAACTATAAAATGCAGATATAATGTTATAGTATTTCTATGTATTTTTATGGATAAAAAAGTAAATTGTACCATTTAATTTTAGAAATACATGCTCCAAGTTTCTAATATTTTTTTGATAAGTGGCTTTTTGTTTTTATTTTGACTTACCAATATTTTTATCTTTTTATTTCTTTTCATGTACTTACTTATTTACAACACATATTTACCAAGCATTATTTTTGTAACAAGTGCTATTCTCTTGCTAGTATAAAGATATGCAAGACATAGTTGCCTACTCATGAGTCAAGAAGTTGGAATGTAAGAAAGAATGTAATATGAGAAAAAGACAGGTGTGAAAAAATAAATTCTGTTTTATAAAGTAGTGTTGAGCCATCGTTACTAGAAAATCTGAAAACATAGTATGCCATAGTAAAATGTTATAAAATAGTAATAAACATTTATGGGTATAAATGCACTGTTTTTGCATTTATTTATTTTATTTTTTGGTCTTTGGGCCACACCTGGTGACACTCGGGTTATTCCTGGCTATGTGCTCAGAAATTGCTCCTGGCTTGGGGGATTGACTATATGGGGCATTGGGGGATCGAACCGCAGTTTGTCCTCGGCTAGTGTGGGTAAGGCAGCACCTTACTGCTTGCACCACTGCTCCGGCCCCTGCTTTTGTATTTTAAAATGGTGTTATTTAGAATACCACAGTATTATTTTAGAATTACTAAAAGTTTGTTTAAAAGATGGAGAAAAAGACATGTGTAGATAAAGAAGGACAGAATGATGAAAAACATTATCAACCATACAGAAATATGATCTGTATTTTTTTTGAGAGAATAAATATGGCTCAGCACTAATGGCCTACAAGTCAGAGAGAATTGAAACCTTTAACCTCTATATTTTAGGGTTGATTTAAGTACTTTCAAGTGAATATTAGAGCATGCTTAAATTTTTGGAAAACAATTATGGAAGTGTCTCAGAAAACTAGAACTTAAACTTCCATGTGACACAGTAATTGTTTCTAGGGATATACCCTAGGAACATGTAAACATAATGCAGAAAAGCCCTCTGTACTCCTGAGTTCATTGCAGCAGTTAGTCGTAATACTTAGAATCTAGGAAAAAAGCAAGTGTTCAAGAACAGATGAGTGGATAAAGAAACTGGTACATCTACACAGTGGAATACTACACAGCCGTTAGGAAAAATAAAGTCACGAAATTTGCTTATACATGGATGAATATGGGGAGTATTATACTGAGTGCAATGAGTCAGAGAGATAGGGATAGCATTGTATAATCTGATTCATTTGTGGGAAATAAAATTAGTATGATATTAGTATCTGGAGACAATAGAGACAAGAATCAGTTGGGCCAGCTATAGTAGGAAATAGCAGGGGAGTACAAGTCAAGCAGAGAAAGGTCCACTATGACATGATAGTTGGAAATGATCACTCTGAATAAGAACTGGGTGCTGAAAGAAGATAAAATGAGGCAGGTTGGGAGGAGGGCAGAGAGTGAGCGAGAGGTCACCGGGGACATTGGTGATGAGAAATGTGTACTGGTGAAGGGGTATTGTACATTGTACAACTGAAAATCATGAACAACTTTGTATTGTATCTCATGGTGTTTCAATTACAGAACATATTTATAAAATAATTCGAGTTAAATGAACTAAGAAATAGGTAATAATTAAATGTCTTGAAATGATTTTATTATTTTAAATTTATTTCTGTTTCTATAGTTCTCTGAAATTTTAGTATTTTTCTGTTTAATACATTGGATTTTGAATTGTATTTCTACTGTAAGAAAACTAACATACTTTCAAGCTGTGGTCCTGGGACTCGGTGACTAGAGTTTGACAGATTTTGGTCATCTTGAGGAAAGAGAGAAGCAGAGAAGCATGTTTTTACCTCAAAAGCTGACATGTGAAAAGCCGAAGAGAACATCCACAGAAGACTGAAATATGTTAAATCTGTCAAGTCTGATAAGGATTGAATCCACTTTTTGAGATTTCATATTAGGATACTGCTAGATAGGACAAGCATACATGCTTGTGACTATAACAAAATCAATTACAAATACAGTCATATTACCAGTATGGTATTATTATTTAAATGAACTAATTTGATCCACTTCTGTTTATTTGCATCTACCTTTCTGTATTAACATGAATTTTTAATAGTTATTCTAATTTCTTAGTAGGACAGAACTCAGATTATGTTCTTCAAGTAAATTAATTTTTACTAATGTTAAATATACTATTAGTGTTTACTGTTAGATCTTTTCTTTACATAGGTACTTCTTATTTTTATTTTTGTTTTTCTTTAGGCCAAACTGCTCAGGGTCTGTACTCCTGGCCCAGTGATTGGGAGTCACTCCCAGTAATGCTCAGGGGACAGATAGTGCTGGGGATTGAAGCGGGGATTTGTGTACAAGCATATACCCACTGTGTTGAATATCTCTCAAGCCCTTTATTTTGTTTTCAAATTTCAGAGTTTAACCTTCAAAGATGAAAATAAAACTATTTCTCATATTTTATCAGGGAAGGAAATTAAGATACACAGTGCATAATCTGGCTTCATGTTGTCATATTAACTGTTAGGCTAAACTAAATCTTTAGTATCTTTGAAACTTTCTATTGCTTATACCTTTAGAATGTTTTCTCATTAGGAAAAAATGTTTTGCCTTTAATAGTAATTTACCTAAATTTCTTGGAAATACCATATGTTTAGAAAATGTACTGATAACATTGAAGCATCTAATGTTAGCGCATTTGCTTGGTTAGTGTTCCTTTCTGAAGGAAGATAGTACTGAGGATTTTTATCATTCTTTACATAATTTTAAGAGCAAAGCTAAAATTCTGAAAATTTGCTTGAGGTGTAAATAGTACTGCAACGAACAGAGGAATGCAGAGGGCTTTTCTGCATTGTTTTTGGGTTTTTAGGGTATATTCCTAGGAGGGATACTGCTGGATCACATGAGAGCTCAGTACACATCTCTCTCTTGCTTTCTTTTTCTTTCTCTCCCTCTCTCCCTTTCTCCTCATGAACCTGTGACCTTGGTCAAAGCTGAGGAAAAGTAAGGAGAATACTTTAAATAATTTTGCAGTGTAAAGAAAAATAGACCCTTTATGGAGTTTGATGGATGACAGAGAAAAATTATCTTTGTAACTTCTATTTAGCTTTCATGATCTCTGTTGTGAAAAATTCTCACAAAATAGAAAGGGCAGCAAACAAAGCTAGGTGAAGAAGAGATTGGCAGACTAAGAAGATTGACTTAGCAGGATAATAGCTTAATTTATCTTAGCTAGTTTGGTTTCTGTATCAAGATAATTATATGCAACAGTACTAAAAGATCTGGCTAAAGTAGGATTAGGAAACTTGTTAGAGGTTAGAAGTTCTGAGATATTGGAAATAAATTACCTGTATTTTCAGAAAAAGACTTAATAAGTTTTGATTTTCCTAATTTTGGGCGGGGGGGGGGGCACACCCAGTGTCACTCAGGGGTTACTCCTGGCTATTCCTCAGAAATTGCTCCTGGGTTGGTTGACCATATGTTGAGATGCCGGGGGATTGAACCGCCATTCGTCCTAGGCTAGCACGGGAAGGCAAACGCCTTACCACTTGCGCCACTGCTTTGGTCTCATGATTTCCCTAATCTTAGTTGCAGTTTGTGAAATAAGATTTAGTTTGGTACTCAAGAGTTCATTAAGATCTAATGTCTATGGAAAAGAGGGAGGAAGTGGGCATAAGAGGTAGAGAAGGTAGAGGGTAAGGCTGTATTGTAGGTCTGTATAACCTTAGTTGTAGCTTTGGAATTGAAATGACCTGTCATCATTAAACCATAGGTACTAAAATAATAACCTACTTTTGATTTGTAATTGGATGTAGGTCATATTCCAGAAATACATGGTTTTAGGAAAGCAGATTCTGAAGGTGAATCTAAGCATTATATCTCTGTGTTCACCTCTTTGCAAAGTTTTTATAATTTTAGCTAAGATAATAGATACTGTATTATCACATATATAAAGTATAGGTTCATTTTGGGTATTTTTTGTTTGTTTTTTGTTTTTTGTTTTTGCAGGGGACATACTTTGACCCTAGATAACTTGAAAATGATATTTTGTCTATTTTGTCAAGTGAAAGAGAATCAGATTTATTTTTATATTCCTTTAAAGGAAATATTTAGATCCAGCTATAATTTTAAAAGGGAATGAAGAAAACTCATAGAGACCTTTCCATTTATTAAGTCCCTCTTCCATTTTCCCAAATGACATGACTTTGGTGGGTGTAAAACATATTCCAAAGCTGAAAATAATGTAACTAAGCTGATTTTTAGATTTATATAGAACTCTTAACAGCCTATAAATAAACCTTGTGAATTCTGTAAATGTTTAGAAGATATTTTAAAAACAAAGTAAAAATTTAAATAGCTTTTTAATGTTTCAAGTAAACATTTTTGCCTGTTTGGAAATGAGTAAACATATTTATGATGTTTGACTCTTTAGAAATCAATAAATGTATTCCTGTTGTGCTGTATTGATGTCTTGGGTGCAGAGTGCTGAATCAGTTTTTTTTTTTTTTTTTTGCCTGTTAGTTTGCTTTTTCTGAGTCAAGGCCAGTTATTAATCATTTGTTATTTGTCTGTATGAATCAGGAGTTTTATTAATGCTGTACAACCAAAAAAAGTATAAATAAATTTAGTGCTGAAATTAGTATAAGGCATTATCATATGATTTCACAACTTTATATTCATTAAAGTAGTTTTTTTTCAGTGATTTTTTTTTCAGATTTAATTTTATATATGGAATTTTCTACACTTTATATGTGGAATTTTCATCTAAAATTGTTTGGAGAAATTATTATGGTCATTGAAGATGTTTATGAGAGTTTAATATGGAGGTAGTTTTGTCAGTAAAACATTTTTATTTTGGGGGGCTTTTGGGTTATGTTAGGTGGTATTTGTGACTCATGACTGTGCTCAGAGATCACTCCTGGTGGGGATTAGGGAATAAATAATATGGGGTGTCAGGGATTGAACCTGTGTCAGCTGCATGAAGGCAAGTGCCTTGCCTGCTGTTCTATCTCACTGGCTCCTATAAAACATATTTTGAATGTGCTTTTTTTTTCTCTCTCTTTAGCCACCTCAAATCTCAAAAACATTTTTAATCAGTATTCTAATTTTCCATTTTCATTTACTTCAAATTGGAAAACTAACTTCAGTTCTCAAAATTAAAGTCCTTTTTGGAGTATTTGCTCTCCAAAAATACAACTGGTGTTACTTAAAATTTAAAAAAATCCTAAATTAAATAAGTTACATCCTCGCTTAGAACTTCTCATCTTAAACATTATTTCACACCATTATGTATTTTTCGCATCCCATAAACCTACAAAGCTCTCAATTCCTTTCACTTTTCTTCTTCCAAATGTTCTTAATTCCTTTCTTTGCCTTAATATATGCACATTCTTTATGTTTTAGTTTAAAGGTCAATCCTTTGGAATAGAGAGTGGAAACTCTACTTTTCTTCTTCATTCTGAGTTAGAAAGACATATAATCCAACCCCTCATTCCTTTCAACACATTTCAGACATTCAGAATTAGAGCAGAGAGGGGAGTATTGTTTCCCTGAATTCACTGACCTAAGGCAAATATAGTAGGGTGTTGGTTATACTTTAGGGGGGATATTTTAACTCTTACCCTCAATAGAAAAGAAGAGCTTACTAAACCTTCTGCTAGTGCTTTAATGAGTGCATTGATGATTCATTCAATAATTTTCAAAAATTTACCTGCTACTGAACTTTTTCTTCTTTCTCTTCCATCTCTAGTTTTTCTATTTTCTTTTTTTTTTTTAAATAACTTTGCTTTTGATCATCTTGAAACAAACGTATTATGATTAGTGATATCAACTATGTGATGCATTTTCTTTAAATAAATTTAATAATAAAAAATGAGAAAAATACTTTAGGGGGAATGTATGCATGCTCTGTTTCAAAAGTTAGGAATATGAGTTGGGAGTCTGTTCAAAGAAAAAAAGATGTCTTCACTAACACCCAGTGGAAAGTGGGCAGTAAATTTATTAGGTTTTGGACAGTTATACATATTTGACATACTGACCAAATTAAATTAAAGGGATTTCATAGTTTGACCAAGGTCACATTTGCTGTTAAAGGTCAGTACATAACTCAGGTCTCTCACAGAGTTCTTACAACTTAATAAATTTGATAGTATGGAAAGAAAATACTGTTAATACATAACATAATTATCAGGGAGAATGATTATTTTTATAAAATCTTTCTTTGAACACTTGTAAATATACCCCATTCTAGTATAAACCAGGTAGAAAAATTGGCTAAACTTATCAAAGATAAGTATGTCCAGTTTTTTTTTCTTTTTTGTAAAAAAAACAAGTCTCTATGTAGTAAGAATAAAATTGCAGAGTAGATAGATTTTATTCAGTCTTCCTTACTAACTTTATGACTCAGTAATGGGGGCCGGAGAGATAGCATGGAGGTAAGGCATTTGCCTTCATGCAGAAGGTCATTGGTTCAAATCCCGGCATCCCATATGGTCCCCCGTGCTTGCCAGGAGCGGTTTCTGGGAATGGAGCCAGGAGTAACTCCTGAGCACTGCTGGGTGTGACCCAAAAACAAAAAAAAAAAAATGACTCAGTAATGGTTGTGTTCACCTTTTACTACCAGAAAATCCTAACAGTAGGTGAGACAGGGGTAATCTTTTTCCACATAGTAAGTTCTGAAATGGTTGTCTAGAACTGGTTCAGCTTCTTCCCCATCCTTAGACATAGATTTTAATCGTCAAGGTTTCTTATCACATGAGCAGTGCTGTAAAAGGGTAAAAGATTTATTACATCATTCTTGCTATTTTTTTAACAGTAATCTTTCTTCAGATCCTTT
Organism: Suncus etruscus; assembly: GCF_024139225.1. Lineage (NCBI taxonomy): Eukaryota > Metazoa > Chordata > Mammalia > Eulipotyphla > Soricidae > Suncus > Suncus etruscus. Next base: position 66,387,489 of record NC_064863.1, on the reverse strand, counting down.
GACCAAAACTGTATACCAAGTGGCCTGTTACAGCTAGAAAATGACCAGAGACAGTGAATGGGGCCATCTTTATTTTCTTCTCCTTTTTCTCATTGTACTTTAGCATGATAGCCCCAAGTCCTTAGGACTGTTAATTAGTTACTCTTTGTATTTTTTAGATTTACATTAGTGCAGAAGCATACAGTGGAATTTAACCAAGTGGCAATGGCTAATTCAGATGGATCCGAAGCTATGCTGAACAGAGTAATGACAAAAGATAATATTGGTGTCGCTGTGGTGTTAGAGGTCCACAAAGAACTATTCGGAGCAGGTGAGTGCAATTTAAATACTCTTTCTAAAAATAAACACTTCTAAGTGCAAATGCTTGCTATTATTTATTTCATAGTTACTGTCTTTGGAGGAAAGTTAAAGGGAGATGTCAGAAAATAGTGCTAATTGTACAAAGCATAAATTTCTTGGGTTATTATCAGGTTATCTATAAAAAGGAAAGTATTTAGTATGCTATTTCAAAGGTTATTTTAAATAGGAAATGTTTTTGTTGAGCTGAATTTGGAAATTATGACTTGGTTCTCTTTTTAGCCATATTTTTAGCTTCTTGATTGTGAAATCTTTTTGTCTTTAAGGTTAAGTACTTGGCACATTTTCTCTGATTTCTTTGTTATATCTCAGTCATTGTCAGGGAAAGAGCAGTATCTTTTATCTAGCTGGTACTTTTATATTTTAGATTATTAATAGCTGCTTCAATGTCAGAAACTTAGATGCTTTGGATATTCAAACTTACCTTTGTCATTTCCCCCATTTTACTTGTTGTCTTTGAGCATTTCTTTGTTTACTTATACTTTTTCCTTTACTTAGCTGTAGAATAACGTTTTTGTTTTCAGTGTAGATTTGTGTTATTCAAACCAATGTTTCCCAAATTGAACAATACCACTGACTCCTTAGGGAGTGAATAAGAACTTGTGCAGTTGGGAGTGGGGAGTTCTTCCTGTATGTTGTTTTAAAGAAAGTAGATTTCCAAGTGGGCTGCTGAGTGAGGGTTTTTTTTTTTTTTTTTAATTGTTTTATTTCCAGAAAAGGTTGCAGACAGTAATCCAAATAGGCTTGGGAACCTCTGATTCAAATCATGCAAATCTTACAAATCTCCTTTTCCTCCCTATTCTTCAGTTTACCCATCATGAAACATTTCTTTTGATAGTTTTGGGGCTACCCAGAGACTTTCCAGAATTTCTCCTAACTCTGCACTCAGGAATCACTCTTCGGGACCTTATGGGATGCTGGGGATTGAACTCAGGTTGGCTGCATGCAAGACAAGCACCCTACCACTGTGCTATTGCTTCAGCCCCCATCATCAAACACTTTAGAATGAGATTTTCAACTTCCTTTTTTAGAAACAAATTAACCATTCCTTTTTTTGTTTTTTGGGCCACAACTGGTGATGCTCCGGGGTTACTCCTAGCTATGCACTCAGAAATCATTCTTGGCTAGAGGGACCATATGGGATGCTGGATTCAACCGAGGTTTATCCTGGATCAGCTGTGTGCAAGCCAAACGCCCTACCACTGTGCTACCACTCTGGCAGTAGCCATTTCCATTTTACCTGTATATCCTTTCTGTTTTTATTCTTAAAAAGAAATGACACTTCCACCTTTTATGAATTTTAGTTTCAATTTGGAGAAAAAGGATGATAAATTACAGAATGTACATTATCATTCTGAAATGGTTTATAATCATAGAAGATAATTTAACATTTTAAAAACATTTTAATTTTAGCATCATTTACAATACCAATAATGGCAGGATTTCATAAATACAATGTTCCAATACCCCACCCTCTATCAGAGTGTCATCTCTCAATACCATCTCAAGCCCCGTTTCCTGTCCTCTACCATTGTACTTTTTTTTGTTTGTTTTGTTTGGAGGCCACTCAGCAATAATTAGGGATTACTTGTGCTCTGTATTCAGGAATTACTCCTAGCAATGCTTAGGAAACTATATGGTTTGTCGGAGATTGAACATGGCTTAGCTGCATGCAAGGCAAGTGCCCTATCCGCTATACTAGCTCTCCAGTCTTCATCATGTCCTTTACCATTGTAAACTTAGTTCTGTAGACCATTTCTCAGATAATGTTATCTTTGGCTATTTGTTATTCCAAGAAGATGATTTACTTTTATAGAAGGTACTTATACCCTTTGAAGGGACAAGTTTTTAATACTTAAAATAGTGAACATTTAATCTATAACTGAAGTGATGCTTTAAAACTTACTAGGAAAAGAAGACAGAATGTTGACTTTCAGTTTTTATCTAATTGCTTTAAAAACTATAGTTTTTCACTTTAATGGAAATGTGATGGTTGTGGGAGATTTCAACAGGTCGCTTTCACCACGGAAGAGATCCACTAGGCAGAACATCAATAAAGACATAATATCCCTAAATGAGAAACTATAAAGTTGGGAAAATAGATTTACACAGGATCTTCCATCCTCAAAAAACTAAATACATGTTCTTTTCTAGTGCACATGGAACATTCTCTAGGCTAAAATCACATTTTAGGATATAAGTCTAACTTAGAAACAAGATGCTGCTTAATAACAGCTGGATCAAATAGGAAATCAAGAAAGAAAGAAAATTATTCTGAGACCAATAATGAAAAAACAAGTTACCAAAATCTATGTGACACAGCAAAAGAAGTAATTAGGGGGGAAACTCATAGCTATACAAGTCTACATAAGAAAAGATGAGAAAAGATAAAAAAAACAGCCTAAAGGTATACCTTAAATATCTGGAAAACCAACAACACAAAACACAAATAAAAGAACAACAGAAATCAACAATATAAAAACTAAGAAAACAATATAAAGAATCAATGAAACCAAGAGCTGTTTTTCAAAGGAACAAGTAGACGAAACATTGGCAAGACACACAAGCCATAGCGATCAAAACAATATGTATTGGAGCAAAGACTTTTGGGCCAGTGGATCAGAACAGAATATTCCGTGATAAACCCCAAGTATATGGTAAACCTAAAGACATCCTCTTCAACAAATGGTGTTGATAACCAAATGTAAGAAATTAAAGTTGGATCAATATCTCACATCTTATACAAAAATGAACTCAGTGGAATAAAGACCTTGATATTAGACCTGAATCCATAAAGTACATTGAAGAAAACAGGCAGAACTGTCTGAGACCTAGAACTCAAAGGAGTCTTCAATGAGATGCCAGTGGCAAAGGCTACAGAATCAATCTGAATAAATGAGACTATATCAAACCAAACAATTTGTGTATGTATGGCCAAAAAAAGGGGGGGGGGCAGCTGAGTGGGAAAAAAATATTTCTACCCAACACAAGAGTTATGATATCACTTATATATAGTGTTTAGAATAACTGCATAAGAATGTAGTGGTTTGGGGGTCGAGAGAGTACAGTGGTAGGGCGTTTGCTTTGCATGCAGCAAATTCGAACAGACAGTGGTTCAAATCTCAGCATCCCATATGGTCTCCTGTGCCTGCCAGGAGTGACTTCTGAGCACAGAGCCAGGAGTAACCTCTGAGTATTGCTGGGTGTGACCCAAAAACCAAAAGAATAAATAAATAAATAAATAAATAAATAAATAAATAAATAAAGCAGTGATTTAAATGGGGGTTATTGAGAAAACTTTTGACCTCAGATATAGTGAGGAGAATTAAAGAAATTGAGTGGAGAAGAAAGATAGATATGAACTAAAGGGAGACAGGGACCAAAGGGACTTGGGTGCATAAGTGAAGTTTAAAAAAGGACAGAAAAAGATATCCAAGCTACAAAGTCAACAACAATGAAAGCATGAGAGTCAAACTTTATTTTTTTTGATATACCTATATTTCCTGTCCACAGGGCTTTTTATATAATCTTATCAAACTCTTTTTGTTCTTTTTTTTTTTTTTTGATTTTTGGGCCACACCCGGTAACGCTCAGGGGTTACTCCTGGCTATGCGCTCAGAAGTCGCTCCTGGCTTGGGGGACCATATGGGACGCCGGGGGATCGAACCGCGGTCCGTCTCCTAGGCTAGCGCAGGTAAGGCAGGCACCTTACCTCCAGCGCCACCGCCCGGCCCCTCTTTTTGTTCTTTTTAAAATATCTTTATACAATTTGATTACAAACATGATTGTAGTTGGGTTTCAGTCATGTAAAGAACACCCTCCTTCACCAGTGCAACATCCCATCACCAATGCCCCAAATCTCCCACCTCCTTCTCCCCTCCCCCTCTTGTATTTGAGACAGGCTTTCTACTTCCCTCATTCTTTCACATTGTTATGTTAGTTGTCAGTGTAGTTATTTTTCTAACTGCACTTATCACTCTTTGTGGTGAGCTTCATATCGAGGGCTGGACCTTCCAGCCCTCATCTCTATTGTCTTTGAGAATTATTGCAAAAATGTCATTTATTTTTCTTAAAACCCATTTATGAGTGATATTATTCTGTGTCTATCTCTCCCTCTGACTTATTTCACTCAGCATAATAGATTCCATGTACATCCATGTAGAGGAAAATTTCATGACTTCATCTCTCCTGACTGCTGCATAATACTCCATTGTATATAAATACCATGGCTTCTTTAGCCATTCATCTGTTGAAGGGCATCTTGGTTGTTTCCAGTCTAGTTATTGTAAATAGCACTGCAATGAATATAGGTGTGAGGAAGAGATTTTTGAAATGTACTTTTGTGTTCCTAGTGTATATCCCTAGAAGTGGTATAGCTGGATCATATGGGAGCTCAATTTCCAGTTTTTTGAGGAATCTCCACATTGTTTTCCATAAAGGCTGAGCTAGATGGCATTCCCACCAACAGTGAATAAGAGTTCCTTTCTCTCCACATCCCCATAAGCACCGATTATTCTTTTTTTTTTTTTTTTACTAATCTTCACATCTTCTTTTTTTTTTTGAATTGTTCATCTATATATTTCTATTTTTCTTTCTTTTTTTTTTTGTATTTTATTAAAACACCTTGATTACAAACATGATTGTGGTTGGGTTTTAGTCATGTAAAGAACATCCCCCATCACCAATGCAACATTCCCAACACCAGTGTCCCGAATCTCTGTCTTCCCCACCCCACCCCTGCCTATACTCTAAACAGGCTTTCTATTTCCCTCATACATTCTCATTGTTAGAATAGTTCACAATGTAGTTATTTCTCTAACTGAATTCATCACTCTTTGTGGTGAGCTTCATGAGGTGAGCTTGTAACTTCCAGCCCTCCTTTCTTTTGTCTCTGAAAATTATTATTGCAAGAATGTCTTTCATTTTTCTTAAAACCCATAGATGAGTGAGACTATTCTGCATCTCTCTCTCTCTCTCTTTCTCTCTCACTTATTTCACTCAGCATAATAGATTCCATGTACATTCATGTAGAGGAAAATTTCATGACTTCATCTCTTCTGACAGCTGCATAATATTCCATTGTGTATATGCACCACAGTTTCTTTAGCCATTCGTCTGTTGACGGGCATCTTGGTTGTTTCCAGAAGTCTTGCTATGGTAAAAAGTACTGCAATGAATATAGGTGTAAGGAAGGGATTTTTGTATTGTATTTTTGTGTTCCTAGGGTATATTCCTAGGAGTGGTATAGCTGGATCGAATGGGAGATTCCTCCGAAAACTGGAAATTGAGCTCCCAAGCACCGATTATTCTTGTTCTTTGTGATATGTGCCAGTCTCCGTGGTGTAAGATGATACCTTATTGTTGTTTTGATTTGCATCTCCCTGATGATTAGTGATGCAGAGCTTTTTTTTTCCTTTTGGTTTTGGTTTTTGGGCCATACCCAGTAATCTCAGAATATTACTCAGAACTCTGAGTAATCTCAGAAATTGCTCCTGCAGGCTCGGGGGACCATATGGGATGCCGGGATTTGAACTACCATCCTTCTGCATGCAAGGCAAAAGCCCTACCTACATGCTATCTCTCTGGCCCCGTGGAACATTTTTTCATGTGTCTTTTGGCCATTTGTATTTCTTCTTTGACAAAGTGTTTGTTTCTTCTCCCCATTTTTTGATGGGATTAGATTTTTTTCTTGTAAGGTTCTGTCAGTTTCTTGTATATTTTGGGTATTAGCCCCTTATCTGATGGGCATTGGATGAATAATTTCTCCCATTCAGTGGGTGGCTCTTGTATCCTACGTATTATTTTCTTTGAGGTGCAGAAGCTTCTCAGCTTAATATAGTCCCATCTGTTTATCTCTGCTTCCACTTGTTTGGAGACTGCTGTTTCCTCCTTAAAGGGAGATTTGGGACATTGGTGATGGGAATGTTGCACTGGTGATGGATGGTGTTCTTTACATGACTGAAACCCAAACACAATCATGTATGTAATAAAGTTGGTTAAATAAAAAAAAAAGATACCTTTAGTCTCAATGTCATGGAGTGTTTTACCTATGTGTTTTCTATATACCTTATGGTTTCAAGTCAGATATCAAGGTCTTTAATTTATTTGGATTTCACCTTTGTACATGGTGTTAGCTGGGGGTTTGAGTTCACTTTTTTGTAAGTGGCTAACCAATTGTGCCAACATGATTTGTTGAAGAGGCTTTCCTTGCTCCATTTAGGATTTCTTGCCCCTTTAAAAAAAATTAAGTGATTGTATATTTGGGGAACTTTCTCTGAGTACTCAAGCCTATTGCAGTGATATGAGGATCTGTCTTTATTCCAGTATCATGGTGTTTTGATAACTATTGCTTTGTAATACAGACTCAGACTTTAATAGTGTGAGCCAGGGATGATGTCATGGAATGGACTCTCAGAAGATTAGTGGAGGGAAATTAATACTGGTATTGAGACTAGTGCTAAAACATTGTATGTTTGGAACTTGTCTGGAACTCAACTATGAATAACTTTGTAAATCACAATGCTTTAAATAATTTTTTAAATCTCAAATTTTTGTAAAGAAATGTAGTTTTTATCACATAAAATAAAAGTTTTAATTACTTGCTTATTCAGCTGTTAAAAATAAAGTTTGTGACAGAAGGAAGTTTTACAAAAAAGGGATAGAAAAATAGGTCTTTTTCTGCTCATGTTTCACATAGTTTATAATTTTAGTAAGCTATTTACGAGATATTTCTATGGAAATTTCAATAGAAAATTAATTTTTGTCTTTACTAATCCAGCAATATAACATATGAGTCTCATCTCCTTCATTATCTCAGATCATCTTTTATCTTCTTTTAACAACATACAGGATGTGTCTAGTTTTAATGAAAGTATCGTATGTGCATATTTTACTTTTTGTCTTAAATATTTATGGAATTTTTTTGTCAATACAGGTTAACTAAGTTTAGTTTTAGCTGCTTTTAATGTATTTTTTGTCCCTCATTTCTAAAAGTACATGTTATTATTTATTTTGATAGAATTGAGAGAGGCTAGGGAGGGTACAAATAGTTATAAAGTTTTCTATTTGAGTATATTCTTGTCCAAATGAATCTAAGCATCCAAAAGTTACATGCTAGGCCCAAGACCACACTAATTAATAATGAAGCCGGGTCTAAAATCTAAGAGTCCATACTCTTAGAGCGTACTACTGCTTATCATTAAAAGGATTACTTTATTTTGAAGCTGTATATGAAGTTGGTTAAAAATTCACTTCTTTATTCACTTCCTTATTCTACTGATGCTCTGCCTCTGATATTTTCAAAAAGTACAAGATATTGGAAGAATTCATATTAAGATTTAAATACTCAACTGGAAACCTGTCTCAGGTTATTGTGAAATTTAAAGGATGGATTTTTTTTCTCTTCTAAATATCTTTTTTTACAATATCTTTATAGTTGGGTTCAGTCATAAAAAGTACACCCCCCTTGACTGGTGCAACCTTCCCTTCACCAATGCCACCCATCTCATTCACCTCCTGCCTGTCTTTGAGACAGGTATTCTATTTTTCTCACTACCATTGTCATGGCAGTTGTTAGTGTAGTTATTTTTCTAAGTGTACTCACCAGTCTTTGTGGTAAGCCTCATATTGACTGGAAGGATCAACCCACAATCTGAAGACTAGAGATATTTAAAGTACTTTTTCACACCAGGAATCCAGCAAATTAAGATAATTTTTTGATTTTATCATGCTATAATTTTAAACTTGGGCTTATAGAGAAAAAGTCATAAGCTTTCTTGAAAGGATCAGGCTATTAAAATTTTAGACTGTGGTAAAAGGTCTATATCAAACATAAAAAATTTTTGTAGGCTTTTAAGTAATGTAAAACCAGCTTAAAGATTCTAGATACAGAAAAAGCTGGTGGGCCAAATTTAGCCTATATGTGGTCTGCTCTTTTTGTTTTGTTCTTTTATTTATTTGTCTTAAAACATTTATATTGACTGGAATTTACAATACTGTTAGTTATATTTTTTATTCCAGCTCCACGCTCATTACCAGAGATGGGCTTCTGTTGTTGACCTTAATCTGTGGGAATAGTTTCTTTTTGGGTCATCAGAACCTAAGTCCATGTATTGGGTGAGGGTTTATTGTTGTTGTTGTTTTATGATCACAGGAATGTTTTATGATACGGAATGCTAGGGCTTGAACCCAGGTTGGTCTTAAGCAGAGTAGTTACCCTGCCTGCTGTACTATTGCTTCATCCCTAGAACCTGTGCACTTTAGCTTTTAATATCTATTTTATTTGATCAAAAAGAAGATATAAATCAATGGGCTATTAGTTAAGAAGATATAAATTAAGAAGTGGCTATAAGATTTGGGGTGAAAACTTTAGAATACTGTCTTAATATGTGCGAATAACCTTATCCTTTTTTTCTAATTTTTAACTATAGGTATGAAGCCTATTCATGCTGCAGACAAACAACTCCTTATAGTGGCTAATGCCCACATGCATTGGGACCCAGAGTATTCTGATGTGAAACTTATTCAGACCATGATGTTTGTCTCAGAGGTTAAAAACATTCTGGAGAAAGCCTCTAGTAGGCCAGGCAGCCCAACTGCAGATCCTAATTCCATCCCGCTGGTGCTATGTGCAGATCTTAACTCATTGCCAGATTCAGGTATTTACAACAGCATTTCTCATTGTTTTTACTTCTTGGGGTCAGGGAGAAGAAGGGTAGTGAACACATGACAGGGGCCACTTTCAGTGGGGTGTTATACAAAGGACTAAACTCCAGGGTCCCTTCATGCAAAGGGACCTACATTTAGTCCTACATCTAGTCTTACATCTCCAAAACCTTTTGTTACTTTTCATTTAACTTTCTGAAAAGCTAGCTAGATCCCAACCTTTGAGTAGAGAATTTGTTTTCTAAAATTGGAATGTATCAATTAGAAGCCTAGAGAAGTAGTAGTTTAATTTGACCAGAGTTATGTTAAAGAAGTTATTTTTAAGGGTGTATTTAGGGTTAAGGTACATAGAACCATCAATGATTCATTGCTTTTCCGGTAGAGAAATTAGGGACTCATGGTTACCCCTCAATTAAAGTGGAAAGAGGAACTGATATCAGAACTTAGGGAAAGTGATATAAGGAGAAGGCTATTCACAGAGCAACAATAACTTTAAATTTTGTGATATAGTCAATCCTTGACTAACCAATAAAAAAGACAGGGAATGTTTATTCTTACCTCATTTATCACCTGGCCATTTATTCTTATGACCAAATACCAACAGGAAACTTGAGGGTGAGGGATTTGCAGGTGATTCAAATAAGGGTTGTCTTCTGAGGAATTATAGAAAGATGATAATAACAACAACAATAATAATAGAGAAGGGTGGTCTGAAGAGACAATAGTATTCAGTTCTAATAATGTTGACAACTTTTATATTCATGAAATTTTAATTGAATGCTGCTAGAATCTCAAGTTCCTTCTTCACTTTTACTAATTTTATAAAATTGGTTTTTATTATTTTTTTTTTCTGTTTTGTTTTTTGGGGGCTAGGGGATTACATCCAGCAATACTCAGGGGTTACTCCAAGCTCTGCACTCAGGAACTACTACTCCTTATTGCTTGGGAACCATATGGAACGCAAGGAATCAAACCCAGACAGATAGTTCTAGTGTAACAAATGCCAATGTTCTATCTCTCTAGTTCCTAATTTTAGATCATTCTTAATAAACGATTCTGTATTTTAGACACTAAATTTCAAATGTTAAACATTAAGGTATTACTCATTTGCTATCACCAATGCATTTTTATATTTTTAGTTACGTATTAAGTATTTAAAGCAATTTCTATAATAAATACAAAATAGATCAAATGCTAATAGATATAATATTTGTAAAAGTTACAAAACTAGTAAACATTGTTTTCCCTTTGCATAAATGCTGTCATCCCTTTACAAAATGCTTATTTCATCCTGTAGCCTCAGGACTACCGTAACTATATTCTTATTTCATAATTCCTTACTTAGTATTATGCACACAGTTTTTTAAAATTAATATCTTTATTTAAACACTGTGATTACAAATATGATTGTAGTTGGGTTCCAGTCATGTAAAGAACACCCTCTTCACCAGTACAACATTCCCATCACAATGTCCCAAGTCTCCCTCCTCCCCACCCACCCCACCTGTACACGAGACAGGCTTTCTACTTTCCTCATTCATTCACATTGTTATTATAGTTCTCAATGTAGTTATTTCTCTTAACTGCACTCATCACTCTTTTTTTTGGTGAGCTTCATATTGTGAGCTGGACCTTCCAGCCCTCCTCTTTTGTCTCTGAGAATTATTGTAAAAATGTATTTTATTTTTCTTAAAACCCAAAGATGAATGAGACTATTCTGCATCTATCTCTCTCCCTCTGACTTATTTCACTCAGCATAATAGATTCCATGTACATTCATGTAGAGGAAAATTTTATGACTTCATCTCTCCTAATGGCTGCATAATATTCCATTGTGTATATGTACCACAGTTCCTTTAGCCATTCATCTGTTGAAGGGCATCTTGGTTGTTTCCACAGTCTGGCTATTGTAAATAGTGCTGCAATGAATAACAGTCTGAGGAAGGGATTTTTGTATTGTATTTTTGTGTTCCTAAGGTATATCCCTAGGAGTGGTATAGCTGGATCATATGGAAGCTCAATTTCCAGTTTTTGGAGGAATCACCATATCGCTTTCCATAAAGGTTGGACTAGACGGCATTCCCGTCAGCAGTAAATGAGAGTTCCTTTCTCCCCACATCCCTGCCAGCACTGCTTGTTTTTATTCTTTGTGATGTGTGCCAATCTCTGTGGCATGAGAAGGTACCACATAGTTGTTTTGATTTGTATCTCCCTGATGATTAGTGATGTGGATCATTTTTCATGTGCCTTTTGTCCATTTGTATTTTTCTTTGACAAAGTATCTGTTCATTTCTTCTCCCCATATTTTGATGGGATTGGATGGTTTTTTCTTGTAAAGTTCTGTCAGTGTCTTGTATATTTTGGATATTAGCCCCTTATCTGATGGGTATTGGGTGAATAGTTTCTCCCACTCAGTGGGTGGCTCTTGTATCCTGGGCACTATTTCCTTTGAGGTATGTACATGATTTTTATTGGAGTACTCTTGATATAGATCACTCTGTGTGTATATAATTTTTTTGTTTGCTTTTGGGCCACACCCAGCTGTACTCGGGGATATTTTTTGGCTCTGCACTCAAAAATTACTCCTGGCAATGCTCAGGGGAATGCCAGTGATCAAACTCAGGTCAACTTCATGCATGGCAAGTACCCTACCTGTTCTAGTATTGCTTTGGCCATCTCACTGTGTATATCTTTAAGAGAGTAGGTACATTTATATCTTTTCAGATGCATGTTTCTATGCCACAGCCACCACTCAAGTGCTAATTAAGCTACCCACCACCATTCATTGTACTAACTCTGGTAAACTCAATTCTGCAGTCAAAATCCAAGTGTTTATTTTGTTTGGGCTGTGTTGTCAGCTTGGTTTCTTTATATGCCATATGTGAGTAGTCTTATTGTTATTTGCTATTTATCCTTCTGATTTATTCATATAAATCAGATTGCATATAGCTGTAAGCAAATTTTTTCGTGATCCTTTTTTCTTGAGTTTAATTGTTATCAAATACACATTTCCTGATCTTATTTGGTTTGTTTAAGCCCATGAGCTGTCATTTGGTATTAGAATTTTGTGAGTTGATTTTGAAGTCAGTATTAAAAAAGAATGGTGAATCATGGTTATTTTCCCCATAGAAGATCTGCAACATAGGACTTTTATTTCTCATTTTTGTAATAAATGGGAAAATCTTTTATCTCAGAATTATTTGTGTCAAGTGTATGAAATACTTAAGAACTCTATCAAGCAGGTAGACAATATAAGTTAAATTATACATTCTTTTCAGCTTTTTAGAATACTGATATTGGGGAGGGGGGGGCCACAGTACTTAGTACAACAGGTAAGGTGCATTTCTTATACACAGCCTACCTATGTTCCTCAGCATCCATTATGGTCCTCTGAGCCTGCTAGGAGTGATCCCTGAACTCAGCCAGGAGAAAGTCCATGAGCATTGCTGGGTGCGGCTTCAAAACAAAACAAAATACTGATATTGTGTCCTCATTTATATATGTTGCTGTCATTTATTATCACAAGTAAGAGATGACTAGGAGTGTTAATTATCATGATAAGAAAGGATTGTAGTAATTTTTCTATGTTTAATTAGAAAGGGATTTATGAATTGTATTTTTGTGTTCTTTGGGTATATCCCTAGAAGTGGTATAGCTGGATCATCTGGGAGCTCAATTTTCAGTTTTTTGAGGAATCTCCATATTGTTTTTCCTAAAGGCTGAACTAGACGGCATTCCCATCAGCAGTGAATGAGAGTTCCTTTCTCCCCACATCCCCGCCAGCACTGATTGTTCTTGTGCTTTGTGATGTGTGCCAGAGTCTGTGGTATGAGATGGTACCTCATTGTAATTTTGATTTGTATCTCCCTGATGATTAGTGATGTGGAGCATTTTTTTTATGTGTCTTTTGGCCATTTGTATTTCTTCTTTGACAAAGTGTCTGTTCATTTCTTCTCCCCATTTTTTGATGGGGCTATACCGTATTTGCCAGCTTATAAGACGACCCTTCAACCCATGAAAAACTTCCTAAAAGTCTTAAAAGTAAGAGGGGTGCGGATCACTGGTCCCTGAAGCTGGAACAAGTTTCAGCATACCGTATACCAGCATATAATATGACTCCCTACTTTTAGGAAGTTTTTCATGGGTTGAAGGGTCATCTTATACGCCGGCGAAAAGGTATGTGTTTTTCTTATTAAGTTTTGTCAGCACCTTGTATATTTTTGATATTAGCCCTTTGTCTGATGGGTATTGAGTGAATAGTTTCTCCCATTCTGTGGGTGGCTTTTGTATCCTAGGCACTATTTCCTTTGAGGTACAGAAGCTTCTCAGCTTAATATAGTCCCATCAGTTTGTCTCTGCTTCGACTTGTTTGGAGAGTGTTGTTTCCTCCTTGAAGATGTCTTTAGTCTCAGTGTCATAGAGTGTTTTACCTATGTGTTGTTCTACGTACCTTATGGTTTGGGGCCTGATATCAAGGTCTTTAATCCATTTGGATTTGATCTTTGTGCATGGAGTTAGATGGGGTCTTAGTTCGCTTTTTTGCAAGTGGCTAACCAGTTGTGTCTACACCACTTGTTAAAGAGACTTTCCTTGCTCCATTTTGGATTTCTTGCCCCTTTATCAAAGTTTAGTTGATTAGTTTGGGGAACTTTTTGGTGTTAGATTTAAAAAAAAAAACAGTCTTACTCAAAATAAAAAATGATGATGGCTACTTAATCTGACACTAAAATATTGAAGGTTAATTTTTTGCAAGTGTTCTTAAAATTTTTTGGTGATATGTGCTGTAACTTATATATTACTCAAATTACTTGTAAAGAATATTAGAATACTAATGGGATGGTTCTTCGAGATACTAAGAACATTTTGAAGTGAAGATAGTCCTGGTAGTTGACACTGTAAGCCTTGTGAATAATTTTTCTTGATAATATTGGACTTGAATTCACAGCATATATTCATGTAATATCTGTGCTCTACTGCTGAACTGTATTTCCAGCCTTTGGAACCCTTTAGAAAACTGGGGGTTTTGGGGGGGAGGTGACGCTGATATGTGTTCCCAAGAAGCAACTCCCTTTAAGTTTGATTAAATTCTCATATGAGGGCCGGAGCAATAGCACAGCAGTAGGGTATTTGTCTTTCACACGGCAAACCAGGGACAGACTTGGCTTTGATTTCTGGCATCTCATAAGGTCCCTGAGCCTACCAGGAGCAATTTCAGAGCATGGCACTCAGGAACCCTGAGTGTTGCTCTGTGTGGCCCCAAAACTTAAATAAAATTCTCACATGAGCTTGAGACTTGATTTTTAATTTTTTTTTTCTTGCTGCTGCTTTTACTTGATTTTAAGCCATACTCATCAGTACTCAGGACTTATTTCTGTAAAACTATAGCTGCCCCTCAAACTGGTGAAAACCATTGCCTAATCCATTATGTTCTTTATGGTGTTAGATTGAAAAAAAAGTTTTTTCAGGGATCACTTCTGGTGGTGCACATGGGACATATGGGAATCAAACCTGGGTTAGCCAAGTGCAAGGCAGGACTCCACTCCATATACAATCTCTCTAGCCCCTGCTAATTTGATTTCTTAAAATTTTAAACAACAAAGAGCAATATTCAGATATGAAAGCCACTTGAATCTGGTCCATCCACCTGGCAATGAATTTGGGTTGAGAAGTCTTGTATAAAGTCTAAAATATAAAAGGTAGTGTTTATTCTGTTTTTTTACTAGGTGTTGTGGAATATTTAAGCAATGGAGGAGTAGCTGACAACCATAAAGACTTCAAGGAGCTAAGGTACAATGAGTGTCTTATGAATTTCAGCTGCAATGGAAAGAATGGAAGCTCAGAAGGAAGAATTACTCATGGCTTCCAACTGAAGAGCGCCTATGAAAATAACTTGATGCCTTACACCAATTACACCTTTGATTTCAAAGTAAGAGACAATCTCTGTGGTGTTGTAAAATTATTTAAAATATGTGACAAGCTATATATGCACTTAACATTTATGAATATAGCTAATTTTTAATGATATTTTAATATAAATATTAAATACATTAAACATAAATTATATGGATATGAATATATAATAAATTATTATATAAATGTATATATTAAATATAAATGAATAAATTTATATTAGTAAATTAATATAATTAATCTTCACTTGTCTATATCATCCCTAAGTTTAATTTTTCAAGGGAATGTTGCACTGGTGAAGGGGAGGTATTCTGTTTATGACTGAAACCCAACTACAAACATGCTTGTAATCAGGTGCTTAAATTTTTATAATAAATAAATTTAAAAAAGGATATAATTTTATAATAGCTAAACTCACCTTGAATGAATTTATATCTATTTTCAAAATCTTAATATTTTGTAATGATATCTTCTTATCTTAGAGAATCTCCAGAGCTAGAGTGATAGGACAGCTGCTATGGCACTTGCCTTGCACAGTCAACTGGGGTTTGATTCCCTGTATCCCATATAGTTCCCTGAGCACGACCTGGAGTGATCCCTAAGCATAGCTAGGTGTGCCCACCCTCCCCCATGCAAAAAAAACCTCCTTTTTAATTGAGGAGGCTGAAAAGTACTGTTCTTAGGATTGTTTTATTATATTTATATCATTGTAATAATGTTTTTCCTAGGCAGTGGAACACTCCAACTTGCAAAGGGAGGAAAAAAATATTGGAGGTTCCAATGCAGACCAGTTGTTCTTTTAGAAAAGTTGATTGTAATGGCTTCTTATTTAATCACTTTCTCTTTAACAGTTTTTTTTTTTTTTTATTGACTGTATTTGCCTATACCTTTTTTAATGTCATCTCTTTGACATTGAAGCTTCCAATTAAACACATCTTTGTCTCTGTAGTATTTAACCTCTTGGGGTCTGGGGCCTTGGGGTCTGGGGGTCTGGCATTGAGCCACATTCTGCTATGCTTATGACCACTTTTGACACAGTGCTCAGGAGACTATTTATGGGTGCTGGGGATGGAACCCATTTTAACTGCTTACAAGGCAAATACCTTACCCTTTGTCCCCTTTGTCCTGGCTCATGGAGCCTATATTTTCAAGGTTTCTAATGACACTGAAAGCTAATGTACATATTGACAATCAAATAAAATGATGATATATATATAAAATGATGATATATAGGTGTATAGATGATATATGGACAGTTTTGCTTAGCATAAACAGTTGAGAATACTTCATTTACTCTTTATTTTTTTAAATATAAGTCAAGCAAGCTAAAACCACCTTGACCTTTATTGACTCTTCCTAACATTGCATGTTAGGAATTAGCTAAAATGAAACTGATGCCTAAACTGATACCTCTTACTAATACATTTTCATGACTGTTTGAACTTGAAGGGTAAATCCCTAGCTTAAGTAAATTATTCGGCTGTGCTCAGGAGTTACTCCTGGCTCTACACTCAGAAATCACTCCTGTCAGGCTTGGGAATCCATATGAAATACTGGGGATCTAACCCAGGTTGGCCACATGCAAGGCAAACTCCCTACCTGCTGTCCTATCATTTCGGCCCTGAAGTAAATTCTTAAATATGATTTTGAATAATACCCTTCCTTTAAAAGAACTATTTTTAAGGTATGGTTATATCAAAATAAGTGGTAGGGCTTATTTATAAAATTGGATAATAAATTGTTTTTGTGGGGAGTTGCCTCTATTATTGCTATGGCCCAGTAAAATTTTTTATTAACTTTAAAAATATTAATACATTTTAATTTAATCACTGAGAGATACAGTTACAAAGTTGTTCATGATGAAATTGTAGTCATGCATGTACGCCACCCTTCACCAGAGCACATTTTTCTCCACAAATGTCCCCAGTTTCTCTCCCCCATCACTTTCCTCCGGCCTGCCTCTGGGGCATACATTTTATCTTCCCCCCACCCTTTCTTTCTCTCTTTCCCCGCTTCTCTTCTTCCTTTCCTCCCCCCTTTTAGACACTGTTCTTTACAATATTGTTACTGGAGGAGTATCTTGCATATCACTTTATGTCCTTTCAGCACCCAGTTCTTTTACCAGAGTGATTATATCCTACTATTATTCACATTGAGGTCCACTCTCTGTTCTAACTGAACCCCTACTCTTTGTGGCAAGCTTCTTGCCCATTTCCCACCACCAATGTCAAGTTTCTCTCTCATGCTCCCTGATATTGCCATACTGGTTTGTTTGTTTGTTTGTTTGTTTTTTTTTTTTTTTTGGTTTTTGGGCCACACCCGTTTGATGCTCAGGGGTTACTCCTGGCTATGTGCTCAGAAATCGCCCCTGGCTTGGGGGGACCATATGGGACGCCGGGGGATCGAACCGCGGTCCGTTCCTTGGTAGCGCTTACAAGGCAGACACCTTATCTCTAGCGCCACCTTCCCGGCCCCTGTTTGTTTGTTTTTATATCCTACAATGAGTATGATCATTCTGTGTCATTCTATGGCTCATTTCACTCGGTGTATTACTCTCCATATTTATCTGTGTATAAGCAAATATTATAAGTTTGTTATTACTAAACACTGCATAGTATTCTATGGTGTAGATGTACTGTAGTTTATTTATCCATACTCAACTGTTCTCGGACACTTGCTTTGTTTCCAGAATCTGGCTATTAAATATACTACAATGAACATGGAATTCAGGTGCCTTCTGCACTGTGCTTTTGAGTCCTTAGGGTATATTCCCAGGAGTTGCATACCGGGTCATATGAGAGCTCAGTGTATAGATTTTTGAGGAAAATCCATATTGTTTTCCCAAAAAGGTTGAACCAATCTACATTCTCACCAGCAGTGAATGAGAGCCCCTTTTTCCCCACATCTGTGCCAGCACCACTTGTTTTTGTTCTTCTTGATGTGTGCCAGTCTCTATTGTAGTATAGTTTGAAGTTGGGACAAGGGATGCCTCCCACCGCCAGTCTTCTTTTTGCAACTGCCTTAGCTATTCTTGGAGGTTTATTGTTCCATATGAATTTCAGGAGTGTTTGATCTATTTATTTGAGAAATCACAGGTATCCATATAGGAACTGCATTGAGTATTTGGGGAGTATTGCCATTTTAATGATGTTAATCCTAATCCATGAGCAGGGGATTTTTTCCATTTCCTCAAGTCTTTTTATTTCTTGCAGTTATGTTTTCTAGTTGATTTTTTTAAATAGAAGTCTTTCACTTCTTTAATTATGTTGATTCTGAGTACTTGATTTTCTGAGGCATGATTGTAAATGGGATTGAGTGGGTTTTTTTGGTGTTTTTTTGTTTGGTTGGTTGGTTTTGTTTTGGGGCCACACCTGGTGACGCTCGGGGGTTACTCCTGGCTATGTGCTCAGAAATTGCTCTTGGCTTGGGGGACCATATGGAACACCAGGGGATCAAACCACGGTCCATCTAGGTCAACTGCATGCAATGGCCCTACCATTGCGCCACCTCTCCGACTCCTGGGATTGTTTTTTAATGTCTCTTTCTTCCAATTATTGTATATCGAAAAGCTGTGTACTTTTGCATGTTAATGTTGTAGCCAGCCACTTTACTTATGGAGATCTATTTGTTTCTAGAGGCTCTTTTTGTTTTGTTTTGTTTTCTGGGGTCACCCCCACCTATGCTCAGGGGTTACCTACGCTCAGAAATCACTTCTGGCAGGTTTGGGGGAACACATGGGATGCCAGGATTTGAACCAAATCCTGAATCTGCCCGTGTTGAAGCCTAAGGCCCTACTGCTGTGCTGTCTCTCCAGCCACCCTCTAAGGCTCTTTTTGTGGAATCTTTAGGGTTTTATAAGTATAGTATTCTATCATCTAAAAATATGAGAGCTTGAATTGTTCCTGTTGCATCTAAATACCCTTGATATTTGCGATGGAAAGTACTCCCAATATTTTATTGTTTAGAAGTGGTGAGAGTGGGCAACTTTGTCTTATGCCTGAGTTTAGAGGGAAGGCTTTTAATTTTTCTCATTGAATATATTGCTTGCATGGGCGTGTGGTCCAATGTCTTTGACTATATTAACTATATATACACATATATAATTATCTACAATCAAATGCCTTTGATTCCAATTTTGTTGATAGTTTTTATCATGGGTGGGTTCTGGATCCTATCAAATGCTTTCTCTGCATCCATTTATATATAGTTTTTATTTTTTTATTGATATAGTATATTATGTTGATATCTTGTATATGTTAAACGATCCTTGCATTCTTGGGATGAAACCTGTTTGTCATGGCGTATGATTTTTTTATGCATTTTGGATTGTATTTGCTAGTATTTTGTTAAGGATTTTTGCATCTGCTTTCATCAGGGATATTGGCCTGTATTTCTCTTTCTTGGTGGCGTGTCTCTGTGCTTTTGAAATTAGTGTGATGTTTGCTTCATAGAAACTATTTGGGAGTATTTCTGTTCCTTTGATTTGCAGAAATGGCCTTATAAGAAATATCAGTAGATCCTTTTTAAAGTTGAAAAAAATTCACTAGTGACTTCATTCAGGCCTGGGCTTTTGTTTTTAGGAATACATTTGATTACCATTTCAGTTTCTTTAATAGTAGTAGGTCTGTTCAGATATTCCAACTCACCTTGGTTCAATCTTGGGAGATGATAGAATTCCAAGAATTTGTTCATTTCTTTTAGATTCTCATTTTGTGGCATAGAGGTTTTCAAAGTATATAATCCTGAACTAAAATCAAAATATATGGTTTTATTAACTATGTATGTTTGTTTATATATATTTTATTTTCTGCTTATGTATAATTTCCATAGTGTAATTTCCATAATGCTTATTGATAAGATTTCACTAACCAGAGCAAGTTTATTTTAAAGATGCATAGATATGGTTTGATGGTTTGTCTTTTCAGTTTTGCTTTTCTCATGTAAAAATGCAAGGTTCTGGGGCCGGGCGGTGGCGCTGGAGGTAAGGTGCCTGCCTTGCCTGCGCTAGCCTAGGACGGACCGCGGTTTGATCCCCCGGCGTCCCATATGGTCCCCCAAGCCAGGAGCGAGTTCTGAGCGCATAGCCAGGAGTAACCCCTGAGCGTCACCGGGTGTGGCCCAAAAACCAAAAAAAAAAAAAAAAAATGCAAGGTTCTATCAGTCTAAAAGAGTACTGTTTCCCTTTAAAGTTATCCATAAATATCCATTGAAGACGAGCCTCATTTCATTATTGTCAAGATTATTGTGGATATTGAAGTTAAAGGTTATTTAATTTTTTGGTTTTGCAAATTATAATTTGTTCTTGTATATACTGTAATTTTTTTCTAATTATATATTTCCCCTACTTCTCTATTCTCTTTTCAGGGTGTGATTGACTACATTTTCTATTCCAAGACTCATATGAACGTGCTTGGTGTTCTGGGGCCTTTAGATCCTCAATGGCTGGTTGAGAACAACATCACTGGGTGTCCACACCCTCACATCCCTTCAGACCACTTCTCACTGTTAACACAACTTGAACTCCACCCTCCACTCCTGCCTCTTGTCAATGGTGTTCACTTGCCTAATCGGAGGTAGTGGAGTACTACCCCGCAAAGACGGGGATCTGTTGCTATGGACCTGTACAGTTGTAAATCAAAGTATGTAGGAGTGAAGTATGGCCATCCTTAAGCTGCTTCTTCAGGTTCCTTTCATTATGTGTTTGCTGTAATATCTTGTACATTTTTGTGCATTTTGGTATCATTTGGCACTAGGGCTGGAACCAAAGTATTACCCTTCCCAAATTTTTAATTTAACATGTTTTTAATTGGACCTTTTTCCTATTTTATCTAAAGTTATTAGTATTCATAATTGAAAAGTCACCAATGTGAGACTCAATAGCAGTATATTTTGTTTTTTAAAAGAACAAATACTGTATTTTGAATTATTTCAAATGTCCAGCCAATTTTGTGAAAGGCAATTTAAAACAGCTGTAAGTACAAGATTTTAAACTAAATGACATGCCTTACAGGTAAAACGTACTTCAATTTTCTTTTTCCATTATTGCAGTCTTATTTTTGGGTTTCCAAGTCATTTGCATAGTTAACAGAGCACTTAAATTTGCCAGATTTTAACATAAACTATGACATGGCCTCTAGCCATCCTAAGAAAAATTTAGAAATTAGAAGTTTTTGAACAATATACTTTCAAAATCAAACATTTAATAACACATGACAGTTTATTAGGCAAAATGCTGTTTGGTGTTTTTGTATTTTTTTTTTTAAGAATCACTTTGAACTTTGTTCCTTTAATGGTTATAATCTTATTACAAATCTTCTACGTCTGGTTCTTCAGGCTTTAGGTTTATTTTTTTGTTGTTGTTTTTGGGAAAACTGCCACATGTTTTAAAAATAAAATTTGGTTTATTTAGGATGCTCACAAAATCAGTGCCCAGTATTTTTTTTTTATAATTTTTATCTACCCTCTGCCTGCCTGTGCTAGATAAACAGATTTTATATGATCTGTATAATTTTTGCTCAGTGGTCAAATATTAAATAACTAGTGATCAAAAACCCTGATTAAATTTTTAAAATGGAAAGACCACACGTGTTCATATTCTTCAAACTGTAGGTCACGTCATTTTTAGTTTTGTGTTTTTGAGGTAATAGTAGTAAGGCTTTGGGACAGAGAGAAAACAAGGAGTAGTTGAAAACCTTTGATCATATTTTCCTGACTCTAGTTGCCAAATGGCTATTATATGCTTTTAATATTTGTTCCCATTGTCTGTCAGGGTTGAATTAAGAAGCTACTGGTTTATTCCCAACTGTTGATGTTCTCTACTTATAGTTGAACTCTTTTATTGCCCAGAAGTGGGGCCAGTTGAAATTCTGTGACTCAAAAGGCAATGAAAGTAATATCATTTTCTGGGGGGGAAATTGGTTAGCTACTTGATGTTAATTATGGCACAGTAACAGAAAAAGGTTGTGTCTATTTTAAGTTTTTCTTTATTCTGCTTTTTTGCTGCTATAAGAGTTTTCAGAAATTTATATTTTAAACTTTTCATGCACTTTACTGTTTCTAGTCTCAAAATGTGATATTTTTAATAAACAAGAAATTTTCCATTATGTGAATGAAATTTTAAAAGAAAATAGCCTATATTTGTGTCTCAGTAATATATAAAGTACAGGTCAAATTTAAATTATTTAATTAGTTTTAAATATATACAATTTGTCTCCTCTTTCAAACATGACATCTTAGGCTGTTTTATTAGTTTTAAATGATGCATCTCTTTTGGTCATTTTATACTAATTTCTCCCATGGTAAATTAATCAGGCTAGATATTTCCCCTGAAGGGTAATTTTAGTGGGATGAGGGTGGTGGGGAGATGTAATATCATATATGGGATTGCATCAGAAGGGTCTATAAAGCCTAAACTCCCTTTTTAAAAGTGCCTAGTGATAGAGGCATTGTCATCTATTATAATTGGAATGTCATTGTCAAGTGAAGATGGATATAAATACAATAGTCTTTAAAAAATGTCAAAGTCCCAGAACAAAGAGACAGCTGTTCAGATGACACATTTTCCTCGATGTGCAGGTATCCCTTCTTAAATACCTCAAGTATTCGACACCTAGCCATGCAAATTGATTACCTGAAACATAGTACTGGAAAGTAGAATAGCATGAAAAACTTAATTGTGTGGACATTACCTTTTTTGTAATCAGCTACTGTATGTTTTATTTTAAATCTTGCGTTTTGGGTGGGTTTTCTGCTCTGGAGGTATATGCACTAACATTTTCCTCCTTTCATAAAGCATGTTATTAGCAATGTGAGCAATATTTCTTACCATACTTCACTCCCAATATTTTTTGAGATGTTTGTATAAATGGAATTTAAAGTTCACCTATGATTGTATATGAACCACAGAGGAGCCCATTTATTAATAAAAACTTTTTTAATAGTTAAATGTAGAGGGAAAAATAAAAAATGGGAAACATTGTAAACAGCTTAAGTTTATTTTGTGTATGGTCGAGGCACTCTGTTGCAGAAAGGTGTGTAATTGGGTTCTCTCTGCTTCCAACTGCACTCTTTCAAACCATTCATTATCCTGTGTATTTTTAATGTGGTTTTAGTAAATGTTGGTAGTAGCTCTGTTGAAGTAGGTAATTGTGTTATGTTTTAGGTGGCACACATTGGGGCATGGTAACCCAAAATTCATGTGCACGGTTTTCCCTTAGCCTAGTGCCCAAATTTCATACACCCTTCACCCTTTATTCCCTTTGTAAAAGGAGTGGTATCTGTTTTGAGCTGCCAATTCAGATGATCAGAAATGCTGCTCTCCTCAGTATTGTCTTGTTAAATCGCATGCCATTTTGAACTTTGGCAGTTAAAAGCCAAAAGGAAGAGGTGAATGACATACGGTATATATATGTATATGTATATGTATATGTATATATATATATTCAATGAAAGTAAAATATTTATGCTCCTATGCTTTCTAGTTCTCAGAATAAGTTTATAAGCTTTATGCCATAGGGCTGCTGCATATTTCATCTGATGGTAAAAATTTGGGCATTTTTAGATTGTGAGAATGTGTTTATTTTCACTGTTAAATATGATTTCTTGATATTTGTCTACAAACTGGAGTGTTCTTTAAATTTATTAAACAGTGTTCTTCGAGAAAGGGAAAACCACACTGTTTGCCATTAGAACAGTAACGCAAGTGCATGTCAAGTCACCCACTCTCTCAGGCATTAGTATCCGCCTCATAGCTTTACACATTTGATGAGGAATATTGGCAGCATCCTCAGGACTGACATCTGGGAAAGGCTCAAATCTACTTACTGCTCCTTGCTTGTGACTTTGTTTTAAAATATTGTGCCTGGTGTCAACTTTTAAGCAACAGCACTGCCTAAAAGCAAGCAGAGAACAGAATCCAGCACCATTCTATAGGCAACTTTTTAGAATTCAAATATAGTAAATCTGTTCAAGATTTATGATGTTTTATGTAAAAAAATTTTGTACAATGTAGCTGAATATTTTTGTTTCATTTCTCGATGTAAGGCATGTGACCGTTCATTTGAATATCACATGTTAAAGTCAGGTATGGCACAATGGGTTCTGAGACCAGCTTCCCCCTCCCTCCCATTTGCCTTGTTCAATGCTCTTTTTTTCTTTTTTTAAATTGCTTTCACAAATACTCATAGGCAAATACTTAATTTTACTAACAAGCATCTGGTGTGAATGTATTAAAGAAGCCACTGTTTTAGTGTTGTAGTTTGCAGTAATACAAAGCTACATATCTTATTTGTCACTTTCTTTGGTGTTTCAAAGTTAAATCACAAAAAGCAAGTGAGAAAGTTCAAAGTTTATCTGAGATGAGATCAAATCACTTGGTTCTATGGTGGATTACATTAGAATTGAGACACGGCACTTTAAAACTGGAACATTGGCAAGCATACCGTATTTCATTTAAAAGTATAGTTAACCAAGTGAAAAAAATGTACTTATATGTCCCAAGAGTTTCTAAAAATTTCTCATGGCATCTATACTTTCAAATCAAGTAGAAAGAAGTAAAGAAAGCACAAGCAAAAGTAGATTGTGTTCTTTGACAGGTTGTATCCAGTACTTATTTGTTCTAAAGTTATATATTCAGCGTTTCTAAGAGGGTTTAATCATTTTTACAAATTCATTAAATAAGCAGTAGCTTTGGTCATAGAAAGCACTGTCAGTTTTCCAATACATTTGGCAGATCATAAGAATAATGGTTTTATACAAAGACTTTATGGCACATTTTCAAAATGGCACTCAAATATATTTTGACAGAAATGTAAATCTACATTTGTCAGGCATTCTTTGTCTCTATTTTCCTTGACCTTAAAAAATCACCTTTCTAATATGTTGATTGGTTTTTTAACTTTTTCCTTTTGAATTGCATCATGTTTATAAAACTGAATTATAGGCTAATTTCAAAGCAAGGAACTTCAACTAAAAGTTTGAATTTGTAGCCAGATTAAGAACTTTTATACTTATGGTTGCTTCCGTGATTTTAACTTTTTAATGGGATTTCAATCACCAGATTTAGATAAGTAAATTATATCTTTAATCTGGCTTATTTGCTAAAATTGTAATTTAAGGACAGAATGCCAAGAGCATTTTTAATTTTACAGAATAATATTTTATAAGAAGTACCTTTAAAGTTTAAGATAAAAAATTAAAAAAAAACATGTATACTGCAGGATGTTTTGAACAAGGTTCACAAAATTAAAATCTAGTTGTTTTCAGGAAATTGGTCAAGAAAGAAACATGCCTGTTTCTTATTATCAAATTTGTTCTTTATGTAAATTTCCCTGTTAAATCACAATTCCTACAAGCAAGAATTGAGAAATACCAGGAAAACTAAGCTTTATTAGCCTATTTAGTAATTTATTTGGCATAAGTTTGTTTTGGTTAGATAAGTTATTCTTGGAACCAAAGGAAACTAAGCATGTAGAATTTGTTTTTAACAAATACAACATTACATTGATAAAGTATTGGAATGTTTTTAAGAAATTTTTTTCACTTTGAAATCATAAAATAGGGACATTTCTGTTTATTAAATGCTAATTTTATATAGTATAAACTCAATAGCACTGTACTGATAATACAAGTTTGTGTCATCAGAAGTAAATTACTTTATGGAAATGGTATGCAAATGCCAAGTAATAGGTCTCTGACACAGTAGCATGGTATATTCAGCTTTCAGAACTTTCAGAAGTCATAGTTTGGTACCTATTGGTAGTAACTTTTGTTATAACATTCTCCCCAAATTTAGGTAATTTTCTTGTTTGGCACTTTTAACTCTAAAGCTTAAGAAACAAGACAACCTTCTCAGAAGTGTTTTTTTCTTGCTTCAGTTTTGTATTTATAATTATTAATATTTGACTATTTTCTTTCAACTATCAATGGTTAACTGCACCACATTTATTTAATTTGCTATCTTTAACTCACATTTAGCTTGGTGTTGATGTGTTTGTACTGGCTTTATTACTTACTGAACAGGCTTTATTTTCCTACTACTTGTTTCAGACTTGATGCACTAAGTGATACAGTAGTCTGGGTGTGTAATTTATTCAGAAACTGTACTGTCCTTCCCCTGTGCTTAACTTGCTAAAATATATATATATACCCTTACCTGTGCAATTCTTGAGCGAGCGGTGCTCTGCCAGTTTTGGGGGAGGGCGGGGTTTGGATAGCTGTTACCGCACACTGGATCTGGAATTGTTCGGTGTTGTGAGTGGCAAATTTATTAAACACCAGCAGCACTGAGAAGTGCACTATGGGCATTCATACAGTTGTCCAAATGCAAGCAATTCTTTCATTTAAGAGAAGCTAAGGAAAAGAGTTCTTTAGAGTACTTGGAACTTTACTATGGTGATTTCAACTTTTTTTTTGTCTTTGGAGGATGTAGTATGAAGTAAAATTTTATTTTAAAAGAAAATGTGTGTACAGAGCTTTACTTTCTGAAAGGACCAGGATATTGAGCAAATTCACTGTGGATTAAATTATATTTTTATTGTAAACAGTTTCAACCATAAACAAGTGCCATCTAATTGCTAATGAGATCAACTCCTACTCAATTCATCCTTTAATGGGGAAGGGTTCACTTACTTAAATTACTTGGCATTAAATTGATCATTCATTTTTTGCATAACACCTGATTCATTCTATAACCTATAAAATGTTTTTGTTAGCTAATTATAATATGATTAAAAAGCAAAGCACATGGGTTTTAAAAGTAAGCAAGAGATTTTGGTAATTATTTTACTTTGGGTGATTGGTAGTTTTTATTGCTACTCTTCCAAAACAAATTCTGGTTAGATTATATATTTACTTTGCTTTTATCCTAAGAATAATCCAAGCATTAAATCAAATCGTTACTGTGTTCTATAATCAGTTGAAAAAAAATCTAAGCTTTTTTTTTTATTAAAGATTTAATGAAGTGCCATGTAATTATAGCTTACTAGTGTTTAATGTTTCATAGACTGGTTCTGTGGTGTTCTGATCATTTCACAAACTGTCATCCTTGGAAAAGTATTTCTTTTCTTACTGAACACATTCTCTCTTGCAGAATCACCAGCTGCTTTATTTTTCTATTTATGGAAATTGAATGGTCAATGAGATCTGTTTCTTGACCAACTGCTCAACTGAGATGTTTCATGAGAGACACTATGAAATGTGCATACAGAAGGTTACAGTTGGGTGGTAGTATTTTTTTCATTAATGTGAACATTGTGACTAAACAAAGCAGACCTGCCTTTTAAATCTTATGGCAGCTCAGAAGGGAGGTGCTTAAGAACCTTAACTACTATGTCAGATGACAAAATATTTTCTTTCATTTTTGGAGATTGGGTACTGCTCACACATGATGTATAGGGCTAAATATGTGCTTGTTTCCTTGCACCTGTGTACTACTTTTTTCCCTCCCTTTCCTTCCCCTGTAGGCAATAAATGGCCATTTTGCAATTGCATACCTTTGTCTTTCTTTTTGATTCATTATCTGTGCAGCATTAATTTTCATTTTTAGGTCAGTACATCCCATAAAGTTAAGAGCTAAGTTATTTAAATTTTATAAAATAACAAATTCCTGCCACAGTTTTCCTCTAATGAAAATTGTTACTCCTTAAGTAGTACTTGGTTTAGAATAGAGCGATGCTAATCATGATTTTAAGACTTGCATTAGCAAAAGAAATCTGAGTAGAGGACATTTGTTACTTCAAGCAAAGCTTTAAGACCAGAGCGCAGTTTGCCATAATCTCTTGTCATGGTGATCATGGAAATGTATATTGAGAAAAACTAGATTCTTGCGTGACCGAAGAGTACTCCCCCACTGACTTACTGTTTGACATGTAGTGGGAGTGAGAATTCACTACTGTATCTACATTTTAATCCAATAAAAGTTCATCATTATGACATAGCTTATCTTGACTGATGAAAAGGAACAAATAGATCTGAGTTCTCAATATGAACCAATTCCAGCAGGTAGGCATGCCAAAACATGAGTAATTCATTCAGCAAGCATTCAGGTGTCTTCTATGAACAAGGTGCTTTGGCTGGAGGTTGGGGAAAATACAAAACCCATGTCTCTGTCAATCCACATTTGAAGCTCTCATCTAACTTTGATCAGGGAAAACATTGTAATAGTTTGAGCAACACTGGAAAATGACTGGGAGTTCTGAAATGTTGGACATGCTTTGTTGAAAAGGATTAAAGATAAAGTATGATTAATTCTATTGGAGAGTGAAAAATAAAACTTTTCAGCTTGATAAGTGCTCAAAGGAGCTAACAGCCTTTGTCCTTTCTACCTAAGATCCAATATGAGCCTGCCACTAACCTCAAAACCCTCTCTCTAGATATGTTAACCAGTTCTTAAGAAAGCCCTCCAGAAGTAGAATCAATCACCCCTGAAGTGGATCTTGAAGGTTCTAAGTTTAGAACTTTATAAGACATTCCTAAGACAGGGCAATTTAGTAATGTACTTAATGTCCTTATTTTTCACCATATGACCTCGAACAGAGACAAACTGAGCATGTAAATCACATAGATCTCTCCAAAACCAACTGTAGTAACTGCATGTGAGTACTATAAACTAATACGATTGTAACTACCCAAGCTAAGATAAATTTAAATGCATTCTTTAAAGTAGTAGTTTGCATTCAAGTTTGGACAGTAATCCAAAGAAAGAGTAGGGAAATGGGAAGAATGAACTAACAAAGGATGGAAGCAAAGTTAAGGGTATGTTACCATATGATCACTCTGTATAGATGGGACCAGCTGAGCGAGGGCATTCTAAGGTGCTTGATAGAATGCACATCAAAATTGTTTTTATGAAGGATGAGAAACACTATGGGCTCTCATTTCCCATGAGAACTATTGCTCCATGGTGGTTCATTCTTACACTTCTATTGAAATAACCACCTTCCTGCAGGTATGCCATGCAATCATAATGGGAGCTAGGGTATGGTGAAGGGCGCTGTAGAAATTGAGAAACATTT
Organism: Suncus etruscus; assembly: GCF_024139225.1. Taxonomy (NCBI): domain Eukaryota; kingdom Metazoa; phylum Chordata; class Mammalia; order Eulipotyphla; family Soricidae; genus Suncus; species Suncus etruscus. The sequence continues at coordinate 66,358,546 of NC_064863.1, read as the reverse complement.
GCTGCAACCAGGTCAAAGTGCTTTTAAGTCACATGTGTTATTGGTTGCCAATATAATGGTGAACATAGGAAGTGAGCTGAGAAGACAGCAGATCATAAGAAGTCTGACACTGTTGTATGTACACTGAGATTTGGGGATTACATTTTTTGGGTGAGAGGGATCACACCCAAACACATAGTCCTGTTTTGGGAGTCACCCCTAGTGGTACTTGAGGAACCATTGATTAAAGTTGATTCTGTAGGAGTTGGCTGAAAGACAGTACCTTTAACCTTGGACTATTTATTTCAATGGCCCTGGATCACCATTAAATTGGCCTTATCACAGTCTCCAATATCACAGGATGTAATCTCAACAAAAAGTAGAGGAGGGGCCCGAGTGGTGGCAGAAGCACTAGAGCATTTGCCTTGCACGCACTAACTTTGGATGGACCACAGTTCGATCCTCTGGCATCCCATAGTCTCCCAAGCCAGGAGCATTTTTGAGCGCATAGCTAGGAGTAACCCCTGAGCGTTTTTGTATTTGGGTGTGGCCCAAAATACAAAAAAAAAAAAAAAAAAGTAGAGGAATAATAAAACAAGGTATAGTTCTCTTAGACAACTAGTTCTGAAGGCTGCAGTGTTTGTCATCTTCCATCTTCTAGGATACATTTTTAAGCTCATGTTTAAAGTTTTTTAAACTGCACAAGCCCACCAGTAAGCGAAAAATGCTTCTCTATGGTACAGTGACCCAGACAGATATTCACCTAAACAATGTGTTTTATGGACTGCTGAATTTTCCAACTCATTCCTGAGCAGGAAAAAGATGAAGAAATGCTAGTGTATCCTATGATAGGTCGTATACATATTTTTCCTACCTTCCATTTGTATAACAGCATATCTGTGGGCTCTACCCAGTGCTAATGAGTCTACACTCCAGCACTGTATACCAAAGGACTACTTTCCAGGGTTTACATATTCTAATACTTGGACAATGTACAAGGTATAAAGCCTGGTTTTAGTCTACCTGAGTTCTTTGATAATCTATCCCATCAGCAGATGGTGCCTTTGGTAGAACTGTATCAAAATCTAAATTCCTTCGGTCCAATACTGATTTGTTTAGGGAACTCACTTTAAAAATTGGGGCATGCTAATCTTACTCTATATGCTTCCCAAGGATTACAAACTACCATAACAAGTTCAGGGAGTCTTGCGAGCAGCATTTTAAGACTATTTTAAATCGACTCAGTAGGAAGTGCCACCATGATAAGAAATTGTTTCTTATGGAGTCTATTTCAGGTCTCTGGCCCAGCACTAAAGATCTACTACCATTGTTCACCAATTTCTGGTCATAATGTGTGAAATAACTTGGTATAGGTAGTGTTTCTGTGCTCGGGCTGTACTGGAAGTAGCACCATATTAACTAATCTCAAGTTCAAATTAGAGACAGGGAAGGATCTTACAAGAAACAAGCACATCTTTTAAAGCATCTAATAAAAGTGTGAATGTATGAGTTATCCTTATGTAAAAGTAGTTGTCTTTCATCTAAAATGGGATAAGACTTTTTGGGCATAAGGATATTTTAGATTTCTTGCTTCTCTAGGTTTCTTGCATAAATATCTCCAAGCCATGTTTTAGGGTCTGAATTTGAGCTCTCAATTTTCAATATGAGAAATGCATACCTTAAATACTGTGGGTTGCACTGCAATTAATGTAAATACTGTAAGAAGTCAAATTTTGTTGCTTTTTGTTTTGGTGCCACACCTGTCAATGCTTGGAATTTATTTCTGGCTCTGCATTTAGGAATCACTCCTGCAGGCACATTTTGGAGACCAAATGTGATAATGGGAATTGAGCCCCATTCTGTATGTGACCTACTTCCCCCCCCCCTCCCCTTCCCCCCCCCCTATCTTGTTTTGATAGTTGTAGATTATTACTATGCCAAGGATTACTCATGTGTAAGCTTAAATTCTTTTAGGATTTTTTTTCCCCTAGTCTGCATCTTTCCCTGCATACTCATGACCGTCCTCTAATTTTGCTTATAATGCAGTTGCTTTAGAATGTTTTAATGTCCATTTTTTAATTTCTGATTCTCATAAAGGGTCAATGTGTAAAAGAGAACTGGGTGCGAGTGAGAAGGTACCAGCCTTTTATCACTGGGAAATCACTTTAGGCAGCTTGAGAAGGCCATTGCTGCAATGAGAAGAGGTGCAACAGAAAAGGAAATTAGTAATTAGATCACAGCCTCCTTATTTTGAAGGCAGGGTCTTTGTTTTCTTACCCTGAGTTCCCAAGTTGTGTGTTTGCTGCTCTAAAAACTTGTGTTCAGCTGACTGACGTGGGTGCAGTTGAGGTATGTGCCATTGTACTGGACACTGAAAGTCTTCTAAAACAGGCCTTACTACTGCAGTTATCTATGATTCTTTTGTCTTAGTATGTACTATTCAGTTTGGTGACCATTAGCCTACTGTATTTATTGAGCATTTAAAATAATTGGTGTGAGACAGAAGAGACAGTACAGCAGAGGTGAGGTGTTTGCCTTGCATACATACACAGCAGAGGTGAGGTGTTTGCCTTGCATACATACCCAGGTCCTTCAAACCCGCAGCAAAGATCCTTGAGAACAGAGCCAGGATTAAGTCCTGAGCACAGCTAGGTGTGGCCCCTCAAAAAAAAAAAAAAAAAAAAAAACAACCAAAAACAAAAAAGCTATGTGTGAGTGTGCATGATACAGAGGATCAAAATTGGGGCCCCATACATGTAAGACAAGTACTCTACTGGTAAATTACTTTCCTGGCCCCTGAAAAGATAAATATATATGTATATACATACATATATGGGTATATATATGGATGTATATGTATGTACGTGTGTGTATATATATATATATATATACACACACACACACACACATGATTAGAATTTGGATGCTGGATCCTGAAATTAGAAAATTACAACTGCTTTCTAACATTTTAGGCTGATGAAGTTGTAGGGGGATAGAGTATTACCAAAGCTCATTAGCTACAAAGAGCTGGGACCTCTCAGCGGGGTTTTTGTTTTTGTTTTTGTTTTGTTTTATAATATCTGAACTATCATGGTCCCATGTGAACTGATTCCATGGAATGACTGCTGTACATGCCGAGAGAAAGGAAAAATACCCTGAATTTTAATATCTCTCGTGTAATTTAAATAACTTGTTTGCCAGACCTACTCAGAAACTACTTGTCAGTAGGGCCTAAAAAATAAATTTTGAATTTTGGTTACTTTTCATTCAATACCAAAGTTTCAGAAAACAACAATTTTGGTTTTAACATGTACATTACTTACCTTGTGGCAGGAGGTTAGACTCAGCTATTGGCCAAGTGAACATTTTGTATTTTTCCCCCAGTAGAAGGAAGAAATATTTGTTAGAGAAGCTGGCTACATAATCTAATGCTCGAGATAAGGTTTCACCTCAAAACAACAAGACACACAACTGTATGACAGTGAATACAGGACTTAATGGGAAGGAAGCAAAAGACAAATGATTCTTCTGCTCTCCTAATGCAGGCTATCACACAGGCATACTTCTTTTTAAAAGAAGGGGTTACATAAAGCTATTGGGAAATACATAGCATAGATTAGGAAAATGAGAAAACACCAAATACTAGGTTGTTTTTGCAATTTTCCATTTTGAAGGGTGAAGAACTTTTTCATCTTTGCACAGTGTCTTCACTAAGAGTATAAAGTAAATCCATTACTGCATTCAATGGCAACTATAAGATATTTGAATATTTGAAAAATTTTACATGGGGAAGAGGAATTGACCTCATCCCCTCCCTCCCACCCTCCCTCCTTTCCTTCCTTCCTTCCTTCCTTCCTTCCTTCCTTCCTTCCTTCCTTCCTTCCTTCCTTCCTTCCTTCCTTCCTTCCTTCCTCAAAGTAAGCACCTTAACCCATGTACTATCTTTCCACCTTAAGATCTTAATTTTGATCTTAAGCTCATGTGCCTATTTTGGCTCTCCATTCTTTGTTATTTTTATCCCCTAACACTGAATAATAAACAGGAGATTATTAAAATTGTTTAACAGATTTAAAAGTTTACCAGAGAGGCATTTCCTTGCTACTAGTTCTAAAAACATAGAAGAAAATATGGTTTCTGTAGAACAGGCTATGTGGCCAGGCTAATTGTCTTGGAGCTCTGATATTAAAATGATAGAATCCTCAATTGCATTCTCATTATATATTATTTATATTTATATTTATATACATTATTGGGGGGGCACATCTGGCACTGCTCAGCATTACTCCTGGCTTTGCATTAAAGGATCATTCTCTGGTGTCTTGGGAGATCATATAGGATGCTGGGGATTAAACTTGAGTCAGCAGTGTGCAAAGCAAACTCTCTACCCACTGTAATATCACTCTGGCCCAATGTTCATTTACATTACTAAAAAAAACTTCAAAGCCTGTAAAGCATTTAACTAGGACTATGTAAATACAGTGATCATTTAATTTATTTACATAAATGTTAAAAGTAAGTCAAATTGTTGTTGGGTTTAGTTTGGTTTAGGGGCCACAGCTGGTTGTGCTCAGAGCTTTCTTTTGCTCAAAGGGGGACCATATATGGTGTCAGGGATCAAACCTGGGTTGATGACATGCAAGGCAAGCACCCTACACACTGTACTATTGTTCTGGCCCCAATAAATTTAATTCTGAACTGAAAATAATTAGCCTATTTTATTCTTTACAAAGTCGATTTTATAACTCATCTTAAAAAAGAAGATAGGATATACAAATTTTTGTGAAAAATAGGGAAATGTCTTCCTCCATCTCTAAATCTTCTGGATCTAGAGAGAAGATTAAATAGTAGTAAGTACAGAAGCCATAGATTGTCTCTAAGCCTCAAATCAAGTATCTGCATCCTCATTTTCACTTATTTTTTGTCAATCATAATGTCTATTTCTTTGGAAAATTTTCCATTCTTTATGCCTTTGTGAATGTTTAAAATGACTGAAAAGCTTGAAAGAAATAATTTTTCCATATTTTGTTCCCTTTTTATGAAGTACAGACACCACTTATTTAAGTTATACAGAAGGTCATTGATTATTCACTTATTTACTGTAAAGTTTTATAGTCTTGTTTATAAGGAATTTCAGCAACTTTAATACATAATTTACTCTGTTCATTTATTTTTATAAGTTCCTTAAATTCATTGTTTTTCCACTTTGTGGATATTTTGGAGCTTATTTTCCATGGAAGATAATGTTTATGTGTGTTTTCATTAATAGATTAAGAGAAGTGATAAGTCATCCAGATGAGGAGATTCATAAAGATGCAAAATTTATCAGAAAAATTTAAAATGGACTTACAATGATTCTTATTTTTCTCTAATATTGTCTAGGGGTGTTGGTTTGATATGATTACTCACTGAATACAAGTGGAATGATGGTAAATGGCATGTTGATGGAGAAGAACCATGTTTAAACACCTGTTGTTTGAATGCATAAAGAAACTTTTCTAAGTAGATGCTTTGTCTATCCATGGAAATACTCAGCTGTCTAAAGGAACAAATGTTATGCCATCCAAGCTTCCACGTGCATGCCCTAGCCTAAAAACAAACTCAGTATATTTAAATACATACATATATAAATGGAAAAAATACATAAATTCAACACATACGTCAAAGACCTATCTATGAAAGCTTTTGAAATCAAGTATAATATTTGTTTGCCAGAATCCGCCAATTACTATATGACATTCTGCTCCTGCCTGTCTGAAATTGCAGTTCTGGGAGTATCATCCTCCATTGGTATCATATACTGATGGATAGTTTTTCTTTTTTCTATTTTTTTCTTTCTTCCTTTATTTATTTTGGGGGCAGAGGAGGTTGGATCACACCTGACAATGCTCAGGGTTTACTCCTGGTTCTGTGCTCAGGAATCACCCTGGTGGATGTGTGCAAGGCAAACATCCTACCCACTGTACTATCACTCCAGCCCCTCATGGTAATTTTTCTCTAGAATGAGTGTTCTGTGTCTTTTCAGAATGTAAGGAGGGGTCTTGGTGAGATTAAATTTTAAAAATGTTCTGCTTTTTCACTCTTCTTATCTTTGATCCAGAGAAGTGCCAAGGAACTAACCTGGGAAGGAAGTGAAGAAAGAGAAATGAGAGTGGTTGATTTTCTAAATTGTGATAGTGTTGAAAAATTAGTAGTAGAAAGAGTTCCAGAAGTAGCTGGAAGCAATAAATACAGTTTGTCTTCACCTATTATTTATAGGTTTGTCTTGATTAACATTCACATACAGCAGAACTTTTTGCATTGACTTGTTATTTCTATCACTCTGAGTTTTTTAAATGAATAGTTTTATGTTTTTAAGAATTTAATGGCAGAAAATACTACATAAATATATAGCAAAGTCATTACTACTTTTGACCCTACTACTTTTTTATACTTCCTCAGACCTATTTTCCATAAAACACATTATGACTTAAGTACTTCTTCAAGTTTAAAAGTTATTTCCAAACCACCAAATAGGGGGTATAGCTCAGTGGTAGAGTATTTGACTGCAAAACCACCAAGTATTATAAAGCCATTCAAATTTAGGGTTAAATTTATAATTCTTTAACATATACATTTTTTCCAAGATGCTGATCTTATGTGTCACTGAACCTAAAGAAATGTACTAAACTTTTTCCTTTCTAATGTCAAAATATATTTTGCTGACATTTATAATGAAAGAGATTTTTACAGTATTATGTAATGCATACCTAACCACATATAGAAACTTGGATTTCTTCTCTTTCTTCTGTTAGAATTCAGAGAACCAAGGGTTAAACTACTTACAGCCTGCTGTGCTGCTGTTCATGATGCTGCTGACTGAGCATCCCAGGAATTTAAAGACTGACTTTAAACAGGGTTAGAGCATAGCCTGTGGGAAGACAGCTGGTTGTGGCAGAATCAGAGGTCAAAAGGTTAGCTACTTTTCCCTGAAAACAACACACCAGAGTCAGGATCAGTGAAAGCCATTTAGGGAAAGGAAAAAGCAGAGAGGTTCTATTTAAGGGAGCAATTGAATGAGAGGGTAGATGGTACTAGGGTAGAATAGAATAACTTCCAAATATGGAAGGGGGGTGGAAAATGAAGGGAGATAGAAAGAACGGCAGAACTCTACACCTGCAGAGGTGGAGAGCAGACCTCTAGGTCATTTTTCAGTCAAGGTTGGGGTAGTCCTTTGTTTTGAAAATCACATTGATGTGAATTAGGAAAGCTTCAATATTTCCAGACTGTCAATCATTGAACATATCTAATTCTAGAAGATGATGCAGTAGTATGTTTTTAAGTTAGAAGAAAATACGAATTTCTTGGAATTAAAATCTGATCAAGGACACTAACTCATCAATGGAAGTCCCAGATTTATAAATGTTTTGATGGTCATTGCTTCTTTGTGGATGCCAAGACTAGGTTTTATAAGGATTTGAAATGGAAAAAAACGTTAGACAAAGAGGCTTCTGTTAGATTGTTTCTTGAAGAATACAAAAGTAATGGATAGTGGAATTCCACATAGAAGTGACTAATATAAGGTGACTAAGAAAATGGTAGAGAAAGTAGAAGGTCGAGCAACAGGACTGGTGAGAAAGGTGTAGGAAAATAACAAAAAGTTAGGAGGGTGAAAGTGAAAGAAGCTACAGAAGCAAAAGCAAAAACAAGAAAGCTGGGGCCAAAGCAGTGGCACAGCAGTTGGGCCTTTGCCTTGCATGCAGCTGACCTAAAACGGACCATAGTTCGATCTCCTGGTGTTCCATATGGTTCCCCAAGCCAGGAGCTGTTTCTGAGCACATTGCCAGGAATAATTCCTGAGCGTCACCAGGTGTGGCCCCCCGAAAAAAATCCCCCCATGAAAACCATTTCTTTCTCTTTTGCTCTTTCACACGCAAGTACATACATTCATATTGGTGCATACACTTTAAGTACTCTACCTCCTGTTATTTAGGGGGTATACTCAATGCAATTCAGGAAACTGCTGTGCCAAGGATCAAATCTTGGGCCAAAGACCAAACCCAAGGGCCTCACATGCCAGCCACGTCTTCTGCCACTTAAACCATATCCCAACTCTAATGGTTAGAGTTTGTTTCTTGTTTTTTGTTTGTTTAAGTTTTTGGGTCACACCCAGTGACGCTCAGGGGTTACTCCTGGCTATGCACTCAGAAATTGCTCCTGGCTTGGGGGAACATATGGGACGCCGGGGATCAAACCAAGGTCTGTCCCGGGTCAGCTGCGTGCAAAGCAAACACCCTACTGTTGTGCTATTGCTTCGGTCCCTGTTAGAGATATTTTTATTGAAATAAGTCAACGTGTACTCAGCTTCCATTTCTGATGTAAGATATAATTTAGGTAATATATGTTCTTAAGCTCAATTTTAATTTTGAAGAGTGCCCACATTATTTGGTGTTGGGACTATTTCTGTCTGAGTAGTGAACTGTGGTAGTGCTCAGAGTATTATTTTGATACTGGACATTCAAAAAAGTCAGAAGCTTGCAAAGAAGGTGACTTCATCCCAGTACTACAGCTCTGGTTCTAAACATACAGTTTTCTGTATGACTGACAAAATAACACAAGGATAGACCAAGGATTTCGATTCAAATGCCAATCTATTTCTTATCTGCATGCTCCCTCAATATTTATGAACTCCCGTTTTATCTATAAAAATGAACGTTGCAGGCTGGAGAGATATCTTAGTGGATAGGATACTTGCCTTGCATGCACCTGACCCCAGCATTTCATTTCTTGAACACCACCAGGAATAATTCCTGAATGCAGAACCAGGAGGAACCCCTGAGCCAATTGACCCTAGAACAAAAAAAAAGTTAGTTGCAAAGCAAAATTAAATAATTCCTATCGTGAGAATTAAATAGGAATAGGTATTCGTTCAAAGTACACCTGTTAAAAGTATTCTGCCTTTCTGGCCTTTCCCTCAGAAACAACCTCTCTCAACCTGCTGTTGGGTGACTCACTGCTTTTCTGAAAACGCTAGAGGGCGTACTCATCCCATTCTTAAATCAAAGACTTGCTGCATAGAGAGTTTTGGCAGGCAGTGTTTCTAAATGCTTTAGTAGGAGTAAAGAGATAAACTTTGTGCTTCAGAATTTGAATACACCAGTAGGATATAAACTATGAAAGAACTTTAGGGCAGCTATTAGGTCCTTCTGCGGGCAGCAGTCTGAAGACAGTATGGGTGGCACCATTCCAGCCATCTATTTCTGCCAACTGGATTGGGAGTCCTAGAGTACTGAAATAGCAACAAAATCTTAGAATGAGTATCTAAATGACCTTCCTGATATAACTCTAAAACCACTTCTGCCTATGATATCTGAAAGCTGTCTAGAGTTTGTTTGCTAGACAGTAAACACAGTGGTGATGATGTATGTATTCTAGTTTTTCTGGGACGGGTGTAGTATATGACAGTGATGAAAACTGCTTTTATTCTCAGTTTGACATAAGTGACATGATCACCCTACTCAGAACATTAGAGAAGATAGTGAATAATGATTATCCTGAGTTGTCCTAGCAGATTCTTGAATCTGGTTAAGACAGTGTGTGGACTTTCTTTTTTAATGTGAAGTGGGGGTTGAGGGTCCCCACTTGGGATTCCCAGCCGAGGCTAGCAGTCCAATGTGAGATCCAAGGATGTTATGCAGCTCATGCCCTGCTGTGTCAGGAATTCCTTAGGTCACCTCTGTGGCTTGGGGATCTATCTTCATGGCTGTACCCTGCAATACTCAGGGGAACCATGAGGTTCCAGAGGTCAAACATAAGTCAGGTGTGTTCTGACACTTCAACTCCAGTATTGTCTTTCAGTCTGGTGTATGGGCTTTGGCGTCAGAGAGTGGCATATGTATCTATCTGGGTTTAAATCCTCATAATGATGTAAATAATTTAATCTTTCTAGACTTCACTTTCCTGATGTACAGAGCAGATAACAGGGTACAAATTTATATCAACTGCATTTTTTCTAATTGATTACCAGAAATTCTGGCAGTACCTGGTGTCTAATTTTGTTACTATTTATAGGCTCACCTCTGGCAAAGGTGAAGAAATTGAGAACCACAGTAAAATGACTTGCATGAGATCACAAAATAATCATTAAGTTTCTCAAAATGAGAGCTAAAGAGAGCACAATTTCTTAAAAGGACCCTGTTTAGCACCAAAGTACATTGTTTATACATTAAGATTTAAATTGTGACCCAGGAGCTCAATATGTGATTCAAGTGGTATACCAGATGCCTGGCATGTGTGTGTGTTGATCCCCAGTACCACATAGCCTCAGAGCACCACTGAGTTGACTTTTATTTAAAAAATACCAATAATGTAACACTATTTCTCTCTGGAATTCTTTGGAAAATACTGGACACAATATTATTTTTTTGAGTCTAGAGAACAATGAACATTTGACAGTTATTATACTGTATTAAAACATCTTCATTGCCAATTATTTTCAACATAAGTAGTACAGAATCTTGGTTTTCAAATGAAAATATTATGGATTTATCATTGACTTATGTAAATTTTTGAGTATAGCTTCACACCTTTCTATGTATCAAGCCTCACTGCACCATAAGTTCTATGTCTATATTATTTTGAAAACACATTTTATTGAAACCATTTTGATTTACAAAGTTCTTCATAGTTAGATTCTAGACATACAATGTATCAGGGCCAATCCCACCACCAGTGTTAACCTCCCTCCACCAGAGTGACCACCTATGGCCACATTATTAATGGCTTATCTCCCTGGACCATTCTTTCAGTATCCATCTACCATCTGTTCACCTCCAGTAACCATATATTTCAGAGTTATTTTTACATAATTTTTAGCTCATTTGCTTTATTTTAATTATATTCCATTATGGGATTACATCTGGTAATTGTCTTTCAATTTGTGATTTATTTTGCATAGCATGCTCATCTCAAGTCACCATTTTTTTTTGGGGGGGGGGGGTTTTGGGCCACACCGGCATTGCTCAGGGGTTACTCCTGGCTGTCTGCTCAGAAATAGCTCCTGGCAGGCACGGGGCACCATATGGGACACCGGGATTCGAACCAACCACCTTTGGTCCTGAATAGGCTGCTTACAAGGCAAACGCCACTGTGCTATCTCTCCGGGCCCCAAGTTACCATTTTTATTGTTACAGAAAAGTGATTTGTATCTTTTACTTGGCTATTGTTAATTCCTATTTAGTATGTATATCACAGCTTCCTTATTCAGTCACCTGGAGATAGACATTCAGATTTTCCCCATTATATCTATTATGAATAATGCTTCTATGAACATGTGAGTAGATATATATTCTTTATATAAATCTTTTCAATAAAAGTGAGGTTAAATTTTTTTACATGTCTGATCATGATTTCAATGTCTTCTTTGGAGAAGTTTCTATCAAATTTTTCACCCATATTTTATAGAGTTGTATGATTTGTATGAGCTCTTTGTGTATTTTGGATATTAATTCCTTTTCTAAATGTCTTTTATTTAGCAGGCTTCATTTATTTTTGCAATGGCTTATTTTACTGTACAGAAACATTAATAAAGATTACTGAGATTATACAGGGTTCATATACTTTGTATAAGCAGGATCCTAGTTCGATTTCTGGCATGTCCTGACTCCCAGCATCACTAAATATAGCAAGTGGTCCCTGAACTTGCTGGATGTGGATCTATTGTCTTCCATCATTTCATGACCCAAGCAACACTACACACTCAGGCACTACCACTGAATGAGTTGGCCAAGGATCATGAGGAGTGGTTTAAAATAATAATTATGATGATGATGATGATGATGATGATGATGTATCCCCCAGTTACTGGGCATTGAACTCAATTCAACCAAAGCATATGGAAAATACTATAAGAAAAGAAAAATACAATCTAATAGCCATGATTAATATTACAGCCAAAGTCTTCAACAGAATTCTAGCAAACAACTCAGGAGTATGCTGAAAGGGTTATGAGCTATGAACAAGTGGAATTTATTTGTGGGCCGTAATAATTCAACATATAAAAGCTGATCAAAAAGCTGATAAAAACTGATGCTTATTTATAACATAAAAATCTACACGATCATTTTAACTGATGAAGAAATTTGACAGAATTAAATACCTTCTCATAATAAAAGCACTCAACAAGCTAGTACTGGAAGGAAATGTCCTCAATTTAATACTATACAAATATGCAAAATCCCCAATAAACATAGTCAATGGTGAGAAATTGAAAGATCAGAAAAAAGGAAAGTCTGCCCAGGTACATTACTTACTTTCAACATAGTAATAGAGAAATTAGATTAATTAAAAAAAAACTTGGGCCCGGAGAGATAGTACAGCGGCGTTTGCCTTGCAAGCAGCCGATCCAGGACCAAAGGTGGTTGGTTCGAATCCCGGTGTCCCATATGGTCCCCCGTGCCTGCCAGGAGCTATTTCTGAGCAGACAGCCAGGAGTAACCCCTGAGCAATGCCGGAGTGGCCCCAAAACCAAAAAAGAAGAACTTAAGTTGGGGTGGGTGGAGAGATATCTCAAAAGCCTGAGCACATGCTTCTTTACATGTACTCCCACTTCCTGACCCCAACACCACCAGGAGCAACTCCTAACACAGAGCCAGCATAATCTTTGAGCTTTCCTGGGTATGACTCCAAATAAAATAAAGAATCAATATGGTAAATAAAAAGGTAAAATGGTTTCTATTCACAGATGACATAATCTTCAATATGTAGAATAAATGGATATCATAAAAATTTTAGGACTAATAAACATTACAAAACATTGTAGAATACAAAACCAACACACATAATTCAACCATGCTTTATACATTAACACTAATAATTCTAAAAACAAAATGAAATTAACCTACGTTACAATAGCATCAAAAATTAAAAATAGAATTAAGCTTTTACCAGAACTCCTACTTGTGGGATTTCAAAGAGCTGTCTGTATACACAATCTCATTGCTGCATTCTTTGCCAAGCCAAGGAGGCTCAGTTTTCTTAATTTCTTTTAATAATTATTTAAACACTGCTATGTTATTCAAGCACAGTTATGAGCACTGTTAAATTGTTTATGATTGAATTTCAGTCACACAATGTACACCACCCTTTACCATTGCCCAATTCTCGCCACCAATGTCCCAGGTTTCCCTCCCCTCTCACCCCCTGCCTACCTGGGGCAGACATTTTACTTCTCTCATTCTCTCTCTCCCCTGTTTTATTTTATTTATTTATTTATTTTTTTTTTTGGTTTTTGGGCCACACCCGTTTGACGCTCAGGGGTTACTCCTGGCTATGTGCTCAGAAATCGCCCCTGGCTTGGGGGGGACCATATGGGACGCCGGGGGATCGAACCGCGGTCCTTCCTTGGCTAGCGCTTGCAAGGCAGACACCTTACCTCCAGCGCCACCTACCCGGCCCTTCTCCCCTGTTTTAGACACTGTAATTTGCACTATTATTAATAACGAGGTGCCATTCATGTCACTTTATCCCCTTTCAATACCCAGTTCTTGTCCAGAATGACCACTTCCAGTTATCATAGTGATAGCAGAAGGAGACTCAGTCTTAAATATGTATTGAAAGATATATGGGTCTTAAAAATGTGGCATGCAGTAGAATATTATTCTATCTTAAAAAGAAGAAACTTCTTCCCTTTATCACAGAATGAATGAACTGTGATAACATTTTTGTAGAGCGAAATAAGCCAGTTATAAAAAGACAAACACCACGTGATTTCCCTGAGGTAACTAAAGCAGACAAAACTTTTAGAAACAGAAAGTAAAATAATGGTAGTTTTTAGGGACAGCAGTAGGTGGAAACGGGAAATCCTGTCCAAAGAGTTTAGATTTAGAAAGATGATAATGTCCTATAGATTGTTGTAGAACAATGAGCATATACTTAATACGGAATTACTGTGTACTTAGTAGTTAGAAAGTGTCATGATTTGTGATTTAACTTGTGAAAATAGTATCCAAGTAAGATGTTTTATAGTACGCTTTTAAATTTATGCATAGCATATATTTATTTTATGCTACAGGTACATATGATATGTAACATTAATATAATTGATATATTGAATGAATGATTAGATGTGTATATATAAAATGAATATATTATAATACATTTCTTTGTGATTTTTCCATCTGGTTGGTCAATGCATCAAAGTGTGGTATGCAAATTTCCTTTTATTGTGCTACTCTTTCTTCCTGTAAGTATGTAAATTTTTGTCTTATATGTTCATTTCTAATATTAGGAACATAGGTATTTCTTATACCATCCCAGTAAGTGAACTGTTTTATCATTCTTTACTGTCTTTCATGGTACTTTTAGAACAAAGTTTTAGAGAAAAGATTTTGAAAAGGAGTGGTTTACTTCTTTTCTGGGGTAGGGTTCAGAGAATAGGCCACACCTGGCAGTGCTGAGGGATCAAAATAGTGGTACTCAGGGTACCAAATGCCAGGGATTAAACTAGAGTTGGCCACTGCATGGCAAAGCCTTAACTCTCTACTATCTCTCTCCATTCCTGGTCTACTTCTTTAAATGGTAGAATTCTCAGTGAAGCCATTGGGTCTAAGACATTTACGTGATAGAGGATTTTTTGGTTTTGTTTTGTTTTTTAATTTGAGAGCACGCCAATGATTGCCCCCAGCAGTGCTCTAAGAAACATGCAGTGCTGGAAATTGAATCCAGACCCTCATATTACAAGGCAGTGTTCTGCCATTTCCCTGGCCCTGATGGGAGGTTTCTGCTTACTAACTCAATGTTAAAATTACGTCTTTCCAAGTGCTTTAACAATTTCTTCATGATTCAGCCTCAGCAGTCCCAGGTTGCATGTTTCTAGAAATTTATTCATTAATTCAAGATTATTATTTTTGTTAGCATTAAGTATGGAAGTTTCTTTTTATTGTGTTATTCTCTATTCATGTATGTAAATTTTTGTCTTACATGTTTATCTCTGATATAAGGAACCTAGGTGTTTCTTATATCATCCCAGTAAATGAACTGTTTTATCAATATTTACTGTCATTCATTGTCTTGCATGATATACTTTTAGAGAAAAATGTGTTTTCTCTAATATAAATATGATCGCTCTTTTGATTACCATTTCTTTTGTATTTTCTGAAAGATGGCAATGTTTGTATTTCATTTATATTTTATTAATTCTTTTTGCAGTTCATGTTATCCATTTCTTCCTCCTTAAGGTATTTTCTTTGAGAAAATGAAATTCCTAACTTATCTGGTCAAATTGCTTCTCTCTCTCTCTCTCTCTCTCTCTCTCTCTCTCTCTCTCTCTCTCTCTCTCTCTCTCTCTCACACACACACACACACACACATTTATCCCCTTTCCTTTTTGGCACTGTGGCTTGAACTATTGTTGAAGTGGTGCCTTTACTGTTAGTTTCTCCACTTTCACACTGAGTTCTTGTCCAGAGAGATCAGTTCCAACTATTATTGTCCTAATAGACATTTCTCTACTCTAGATACACTTATCTCTTTTTTTTTTTTTTTTGGTTTTTCGGGCCACACCCATTTGATGCTCAGGGGTTACTCCTGGCTAAGCTCTCAGAAATCACCCCTGGCTTGGGGGGACCATATAGGACACTGGGGGATCGAACTGCGGTCCTTCCTTGGCTAGCGCTTGCAAGGCAGACACCTTACCTCTAGCGCCACCTCGCTGGCCCCACACTTATCTCTTTTAATGGTAAGCTGTCTACCCTTTTTTAAGATTCAACTACATGAATTCTTTATACGTCTGAGTTATAATGCAGTTACTGCTCCTTGCTCAAAAACTATCTGGCACTGCTTTATTGGTACATTTGAAGTCATTGGAGCCTGTCATGTAAAGAATTTACTACTGCTCCTGGAAGTTGACTTGCAATAACATTCTTGTGCCTTTAACCTTTTCTAGTACAGAAGCTATTTCAGACACTATCCTGGGTCAATATTCACCTTCATTGAATCCAGGTCAATCGGTGACACACATTTTTATATTGCATTCTTACAAAGTTTCCCAAGGTAGTTTGGATCTCATTACTACATTATATAAATGTATAGGTACCACTACTCTCCTATGTTGACTAAAGTCCAAGGACTTTGGGCCAGAGAACTAATAAAGTGTCCAGATATTAATTCTCCTCCTTGCAAATGACTGATATATTGTTGTGGACAAAAATTGTGATTTGTGGACTGGAAGGATAGTACATTGGGCACACAGCTTTGCACTCAGCTGACCTGGATTTGATATCTGGTGTCCCATATGGTTCCCTGGGTCTGCCTGGAGTAATTCCTGAGTGCATACCCTGCACACCAGTGGGTATGGTCCCCCAAATTATGATCTTCATTTCTCCTCCTTTATATGAAATACTTCCTTAAAAGCCCCTTCTTTAGTAGACAGTCAACATGTACCAGAACAAGTGTTAATGCAGTTTTAGGCTCAGCTAGGACCTTTCCATTTCATCCTCACAATATTTAACATATAAAGAAATCATAATATATTGATAGCATTTTTTGTTTGTTTGGGGCCACACTTGGCCCAGGATTACTCCTGATTCTTTGCTTAAGGGTCATTCTTGGTGGTGTTTAGGAACTATATGTGGTGTTGAGAAATGAACTGGGACCCATTATGTGTACAAGTCAAGTGCCTTAACCTCTGTACTACTATTCAGACTTTAATATATTTATAGTTTTCTGAAAAATATTTAAAAGAAATTTTTTTAATTTTTAATATTTATTTGAACACCATGATTACAAACATGACTGTAGTTGGGTTTTAGTCATAAAAAGAATGCCATCCTTCACCAGTGCAACATTCCCACCAACAATGCGCCCCATTTCCCTCCACCCACACCCCCTGCCTGTACTCGAGACAGGCATTCTACTTCTCTCACTCATTAGCATAGTCATAGTACTTGTTAGTGTTCTAACTGCATTCACCCCTTCTTAGGTGAGCTTCATGTCGTGAGTGATCCTTCTGACCCTCATCTCAGTATTATTACAATAATGTCTTTAATTTTTCTTAAAATTCATAGATAAGTGAGACTATTCTGTGTGTCTCTCTCTCCGTCTGACTTATTTTACTCAGCATAATAGTTTCCATGTCCATCCATGTATAGGAAGATTTCATGTCTTTATCTCTCCTGTTGACTGCATAATATTCCATTGTGTATATGTACCACAGTTTCTTTAGCCATTCATCTGTTGAAGGGCATCTTAGTTGTTTCCAGAGTCTGGCTATTGTAAATAGTGTTACTATGAATATAGATGTGAGAAAGGAACTTTTGTGTTTCTTTTTTTTTCTTTTTGGTTTTTGGATTACACCCAGCAGTGCTCAGGGGTTACTTCTGGCTCTAAGCTCAGAAATCGCTCCTGGCAGGCTCAGGGGACCATACAGGATGCCAGGATTCGAGCCACCATCTTTCTGCATCTAAGGCAAATGCCTTACTGCTGTGCTATATCTCCAGCCCCCTTCTGTTTCATTTAAAATAGATTTTTTTAAATCACAGTTTCATCAATTTTCTCAAATTAACTAGAAAAGCTCTATTTTTTATACCTTACTAACTTTCTAAACATATTTTATCCATTTAAATTTAGACATTATTATTGCATAATTTTTATTGCATAAAAGACAATTCTTTTATTTTTTGCTTGGGGACCACATCTGAATGTACTCAAGACTTACTCTATGGTTCTGTGCATAGTGGGCCAAATGAGGTGCTGTGTACTAGTTGAAGTTCTCCTATGAAAAGTGTTTGATGACTGATATAAACCAAGAAAAATATGATTCAGGGCTAGAAATATATCTAAAAGTTAGTAAGATATTACTAAGTAAGTATCTGGTTGTTAGGGCTCCATGCTGGTCCCCAAGGCACTTGACTCCAGGTCATTCAGATTTGTTAACTAGATTTAAGTGTCTTTGTTCTTGTTTGAATCACTGGACCCATCTTTGCTTATTTTCCTGATTTGCCAGCTTTCCTAACTACCATTTTTCTTCCTGGGATATGAGCCACCTTGGCTAAAGATGTCCTTTAATTTTTTTTCTTTACCTTTAATTTTTTCAAATTATCCAGAATACTTGCTGCTCATATCTGCAAATATAAAACTCTCTTATCAATAAGTATAATAATATATATTAATATATAATATATTAATATTTATATAAAAATATATCTCACTTGACATTATAAGAAAATTTTCCAGAAGGCATTTGCTCATTCTATACCTCTTTTATTTTATTTATTTATCTATTTACTTATTTATTTTTGTTTTGGGGGTCACACCCGGTGATCCTCAGTGGTTACTCCTGGCTATGCGCTCAGAAATTGCTCCTGGCTTGGGGGACCATATGGGACTCCGGGGGATCGAATCTCGGTCCATCCTAGGTTAGCGCGTGCAAGGCAAACACTACTGCTTGTGCCATCGCTCCAGCCCCTATACCTCTTTTAAAAGTGGGCACTTTTAAGTAATAATTATGTCCAACTTCAAAATGTCATCAAACATAGGCTTACTCAATAGTTTACTTAAGCACTACCCCAAATTGAATATTGTTATTCAATATGCTGTCATTCAATGAAGATATATTTTGACATTCCAATAACAAACCATTCAAAAAATGTATGGGACAAATGGAATCCAAGAATCTGAACTGATAATTTACATTTTCTTAGGTAAGTTGTGTCAAAATTAACTTCCTATGTAACTATTGTTAGTGGTTTTTTTTTTTTAATTTCAATCTGGATTATAGTTACAAGGTTTTTATTTGTCTCAAATTAATCATTCTTCCATCAGATGAGCATTATAGATACTATTTTATGAGAAAGAAGAAGGAACAAAACGTTCCAACTTTGGAGGTTTAAATCAGGTTTGAATAGCCCAAATGTTATTCTGTTGTATGCTCACTAAATCAGTCTTTGAGAGAGAGAGAGAGAAAAAAAAAAGAAGTCTCTTGAGTTTTTAAAAAGTTGAAAAAGAAAAACTCTTCTATTCAACTTTGTAAATCCCTTCTATGGCCAGGATTGCACCTGCTAAACCACTTCTAAGAAAAACACATTAGAGGTCCCACTTCCCTTGGTCTCTTGTGAATACAAGTAAGAGTGAACACAATAGCAGCCTTAGGAGTCAAATCAGTGATTCTTTTCACTGGCTGCAAAGCCCTTAAAGACAGAAATTCAGAGGGTAGTGATTCATCAGGAATTTTGATAACTCAGCACATAGCGTGTCTTGACTCTCAAAACAAGCTCTCCAGCTGTTAAAATGCAAAGAGTAGGGTCGGAGCAATAGCAAGGTGAATGGGGTCCTTGCCTTGCAAGAGGCTGAGATTCGATCCCATTTAGTCCCTCTGGCCTGGAGGAATGATTTCAGAGTGTAGAGCCAGTAGTAACACCTTGAGCTCCACCAGGTGTACCCCACCCCCAAAATAAAGAGTATATTCAACACAATAAATGTGATAGTAATGATAGATAAAAATATCAGTCTCCTATAATTCTGGACATAAGAACCTTCCTGAATGGTGGTGCCATGTGATAATTGTGTACATCAAGACCACAATCACTGGGGTCGGAGCAGTAGTACATTTAGTACAAAATGTCCATCTTTGTCCCTTATAACTTTTCTGAGTGTAAAGTTAGTGTAATCTGATTAACATGGCCACTCTAGTTCTTTTAAGGGAGATGTTTCCTTGGATGATTTTCCTCCAGCCTTTGATTTTGAGTTTATGTTTGTATTGACTATTCAGGTGTGTTTCTTGTAGGCAGCAGAAGGTTGGATTCAGTTTTGTTTTGGTTTAGTTTGGTTTTTAGGTCACACCCAGCAGCATTCAGGGGTTACGCCTGGCTCTATGCTCAGGAATCGCTCCTGGCAAGCTCGGGGGACCATATGGGATGCCAGGATTCGAACTACTGTCCTTCTGCATGCAAGGGAAATGCCCTACCTCCATGCTATCTCTCCGGCCCCTGGATTCAGTTTTTTTTTTATCCATTTATCCATTCTGTATCTCTTAACTGATGCATTTTGTCCATTGACATTAAAGAGATGATTGTCATGGGATTTATTGTCATTTTTATGTAGAAGTTTGGTATGTCTGTTGGTCAGTCTTGTCTTAAAGTAGACCTTTCAGTTTTTCTTTTAAGGCTGGTTTTGAGTCTGCAAAGTTTCTGAGCTGTTGTTTTTCCGTGAAGTTATGTATACTTCCTTGAGACCTCAGAGTGAGTCTGGCTGGGTGCAGTATTATAGGTGAAGCATTCATTTATTGATTTTGTCGTTATGTTCCACCACTGGTCTTGAGGGTTTCTTATGACAACCTGCTGTTTCTGCTGTAAATCTTTTTTTTTTGGGGGGGGGGGTTGGGCCACACCTGGCGGTGCTCAGGGGTTACTCCTGGGTGTCTGCTCAGAAATAGCTCCTGGCAGGCACAGGAAACCATATGGGACACCAGGATTCGAACCAACCACCTTAGGTCCTGGATCGGCTGCTTGCAAGGCAAACACCGCTGTGCTATCTCTCTGGGCCCTGTTTCTGCTGTAAATCTCAAGGATGATCCTTTGAATATAATTTCCCATTTTGTTCTTGCTTCTTTTAGTATTCTATCCCTATCTGTGGGAATTGTCATTGTGACTAGTATGTATCTTGGGGTGCTTTTCTATGGGTCTTTTTTAGCTGGAACTCCTCAGGCATGCAGAATTTGGTTACATCCAGTCTTTATCCTTGGGAGTTTCTCTGCAATGATATCCTTGACTACTGACTCTGTCTAATGATTTTCTTCCTGGGCCTCTGGGACTCCAGTGATTCTTATGTTGTTTCTGTTGAGCTTATCAAAGACTTCTATTTTTATCTGTTCACATTCTTTGAGTAATTTTTTTATTGTCTGATTATTTGCTTTAAGGATTTTTTCCAATCTCTTTTGTTGTATGGTGTTGTTACGCATTACATCTTCCAGTTCAATTATTGTATCCTCAGCTGTTGTTACCCTGTTGGCAAGGCTTTCCATTGAGGTTTTCATTTCATCTAATGAGTTTTTTCAGACCTGTTACTTCAGTTTAAAGTTTTCTGAGTTCTAGCTTCATAGCCTCTTGATTCTTATTATATTATGTTCAACTCGATCAATGCTTTCTTTGAGTTCTATGAACATCCTCCATATTTCTTCTCTAAACTCCATATCTGAGAGACTAATTATGGGGGTGGCGAACAAGTTCAAAACAAAGAGCCAAAATTTTAAACTGTGAGAGTCAGAGAGCCATACCATGCAGTGACTGCCAAAACAGATAAACACTCACAGAAAAGCATATAATTTTAACAATAATATATTAAACAGATATTGCATTTTGAGTGAGGGTAAAAATCCTGTTTGCCACCCCTGAGTGATTGGCAGTTTTCAGGTCATCAGAGTTACCATCTTCATTTTTTTTCCTGCTGTTGGCCTGCATTGTTTCCTCATTGTCACGCTTGTAGTGTGGATTTTTTCTACGTGTTGTGGGGTGTTCATTGGCTAGAAGATGTATGTAGTTGTGAAGCAAATTGGAGTGGCCATGCTCCTCTGGCTCCACCCTTTTTTTGGGGGGGATACTGCTCATCTCTGAAGAAGATGAGCCTCAGGGAACAATGGTGGAGAGGATCAAATTCCCAGGCTGCAGGACAGCAGAGAGAAGACACAGATGTCTGCTATGTTTCAGGCAAACTACAGAAGCCCCTTTTAACTTATTTGACCTACTGATCCTTTTTTTGGAGAAAAAATTTATCAGCGACCCTAGAAATCTACCTTTTTTAAATCAACAACACAAAGCTTCCCAACGATAACAACAACAATTAAAAAATAAACTCTGAAGATAATGAGCAACTTAAGAATAGGGATTATGCAGGGCCAGAGTGATAGCACAGCAGTAGGGCATTTGCCTTGCATGGTGCTGACTCTGGATGGACCTCAGTTTGATCTCCAGTGTCCCATATGGTCCCCAAGCTAGGAGTGATTTCTGAGTGCATAGCCATGATGCAAGTTAGATTTCATTTAGTCATAGTGCCTATCTACTGGGGAAATGTGTCTACTTAGGAGTAGACACATGCTATTTGCAAAGCCACCTTGATCACCTTTTAATAACACTTCAGATGTGCTGGAAATCAAACCCAGGTCAGTTGCATACAAAGCAAGCACCTGGGGCCCGGAGAGATAGCACAGCTGCGTTTGCCTTGCAAGCAGCCGATCCAGGACCAAAGGTGGTTGGTTCGAATCCCGGTGTCCCATATGGTCCCCCGTGCCTGCCAGGAGCTATTTCTGAGCAGACAGCCAGGAGTAACTTCTGAGCAATGCCGGGTGTGGTCCAAAAAAAAAAAAAAAAAAAACAAAGCAAGCACCTGAATTTACCCTTTACCCTTTCTAGCTCCAAATAAGTTACCTTAATTATTTGAAGTGAATATTATTAATTATATTTTTAAGATAAATAACAAAATCAGCAACTATCAAGCCAGGGTCATGTAGCTTTTATATTATTAATAAGAGATTAAGAATTTGAACTAGGTCAAACTAATAATTTTGATTTATTTTTTCTACACAGAATTTTGCTTCTCATATACTGAGCTAAGTGACTAAAATAGAATGTTCACATTTTTTAAAGTTGGGTAAAGCAATTATTCACTGCAATAAAATTTAACTTTGCAAAGAGTAACCCCCTGGAAAAAATTATTGTGTAATAAGAGTAAGAACAAAGAAATGAAAATGGAGTGAGAGATGGAAATCCATCTTTCAACACTGGTTTTGCTACTAATTAACTGTAAGGCTTTAGGTCAATTTCTTAAACACAGAATTTAGACCATAAAGAGAATTAAATTGCATTTTTGTTCAAAATATTTGCTTGCCATTTAAAATGGAAAAGGATTTTATATGAAGCTTGGGTCAGTATTGTGATAAAGAATCTTGTTGTCACTGGAAGTATGAGTGCCCAAGGTGATAAATCTTAGGAGACAAAGTTTGTGTCCCAAATATACTTCTCGGCAACAAAATTCCAGTCTTTACACCTGAATCTTCTACTCACAGACTTACTCAGTTGTGTGATTCTCTATGATAGGAGACTTTCTCTTGACTCCATATGATAGCTTTTAAATCAATTTTTATATAATTATTTGTTCATGTTTTACTTATATTTTTAATCTAAACATCATGGTTACAAGGTTGTTAATACTATTGTTTTTTCGAAGCTACGGTTGTTCATGATTGAGTTACAGTCATACAATATACAACAATGTTCACCAGTGCTCATTTCCTGCCACCAATGTCAAGTTTCCCTCTCACCTCCCTGATGACCACTTCCCTCCAACCCACTCTCCCCCGCCATATTTTCTTTATATATATTATTGAAAATATTGTGATTTACAAAGTCTTTTGTAGTTGGATTTTAGGCATGCAGTGGCAGTGAATCAGGGCCATTCCCATCACTAGTATTGACATCCATTCACCAATGTTTCCAGAGTGCATGCTATACAACCACCCTTTGTCCCTCAGGCCTAACACCATTAGCAAGCCCATTTTAAGTTTATATTGCACAGTTTGGGTCTTTTGATTCTATTGTTGTTGACTTTGGCTTGAATATTTAGTTCTGTCTTTTTTAATCTGAAATCTTTTTTATCTGAGACCACTTGGCCCCTGGCAGTCATACTTTTTCTTCTTCTTAATTTTACAGAAAGAATGCATAAAATATGAGGTTAAACAAATAATTTATGTCCTGAGGTTCTCTGAAAAAAGCAGGATCCCCTATCTAAAAGATTAAAAAAAAGAAGGGAGGGGTGGCAGTTTTTTTTGAATAGACGCAACAAATGTTGGAAAAAATACAAAGAAAAAAACCATTAACCTAAAACATGGTGTCCCTATTCATGAAGCATCCTACCATAAGACCAACTGTGGGCTCCAGGCATACTAAGTTGTCTAACCTCAAAGTTTTTCTTCGTGGTCCCAGAAAATTTATCCTCAATCACAGTTATCACAGTCCAGCTTTTGTAATTAAAGATATTGATTTTTGCACAGATCCTATGTTGAAGTCAGGGTGTCAGGAAGTATCTTCTAGTTTCATCTCATTGTTAGGTGGCAAGGCAGGGAATTCTGCTCTAAAACCAGAGCACAGTTTAAGCCTGCGATGTGGTCTTGTGGAGTCTGAAAAATGGCTCACAGTAGCCAGGAATCAGGTAATGTCTTCGAGCTGAGAATCTCTCAAGAGCTGAATCAGGTAGTGAACAACAGTCCACAGTGAAGGGAGGTGGAAGAAAAGGGGCCATAGAGAGCAAATCAACAGTGGCACTGGTTGAAGCTTCTTCCAGGGCCAAGGCAAAGTGGTCTGGAAGGCTCTCCCTTTGTTTTGGGAGCCAGCTGGCAGCTGGTTGGGGTGGAGGTTATGTTTCAGTTCCTGAGGAGGTAAAAAGTGAGGGTAAAAGGGTTAAATAGGGAGGAATTGTTATTCAGGGGTGAGAGGGAGGGTAAAAGAATAGAAAAGAAATTGTAAAGTGGTTACCAGGGAGTGGGGAAAGGAAGGGTTTTATATACAACAGGAAGAAGGACTATATATAACACAGACAAGCATTCTGTACAATGTAGATGGACATTACACAAACATAGAGATGTCCACCATGACACACTCACCCACACATAGAGACAGACATTTAATATCAATACATAGGTTGCATTTGAAAAACTGACCCAAGTGGAATAAGTCAGAGTGCTTAAAAATATAAAGCTGGGGGGGGTGCGGAGAGATAGCATGGAGGTAAAGCATTTGCCTTGCATGTAGAAGGTCAGTGGTTCGAATCCCAGCATCCTATATGGTCCCCCGAGTCTGCCAGGAGCGATTTCTGAGCGTAGAGCCAAGAGTAACCCCTGAGCACTGCTGGGTGTGACCCAAAAACAAAAAAACAAATATATATATGAAGCTGGGGCCAGAGAGATAGCATGGAGGTAGGGTAAACTATGCTGAAGAATGGCTTCCTGAGTTAAGTTTATGCATAGAGCATTCTTAAAACAATCGTAATTTTCAAGTCTATAATACTAGGCAGTATGGTAATGAATACTGTAAAAGGAGTCTATACCATGAAGTATTGTCTAACAGTCTTGAGCATCCAGGTTCCTTTCCTGAAAGCAATCTGAAAACATGGGCATTATGATATAATAGTAAACTGGCTTGAATTGAAAATAAATTGCAGGGGCCAGAGCAGGGGCGCAGTGGTAGGGCATTTGCCTTGCATGTGGCTGACCTAGGACAAGACCATGGTTCAATCCCCCAACATCCCATATGGTCCCCCAAGCCAGGAGCAATTTCTGAGTGCAGAGCCAGGAGTAACCCTTGAGCATCACTGTGTGTGGTTCAAAAACAACCCCCCAAAAAGCATTAAAACATTATTATAGACCTCTATAAAAAGCAGTTGATTGGACACCTGCTCAATCTAAACAGTTGTAACTGTTGCTGCAGGTCTCTTTGAAGTATAAAAGAAAATAGAAGCTTTTGTGTTTTTCCTCTTCCACTAAGTTTGTTTCTGTAACTCCACCCTGGATTTAGGTGTACCTATCTGAGACCTGCCCATTTCTGGCAGGGGTCTTGGGAACTGAATATTAGGTGTGACCTTACCTGCAAGACCCCGCCCATTCCTGGGAGGGGTCTTGGAATAGGTAGATAAACCTTTGAGCGAGGGGATTAGGTCTCTGCCCTGCTGCGCTCTCTGGCTTTTGGGTCTTGGCCTCTTTTGGTCTTTGACCAGGATGAAGGTCAAAGGAAGATGGCTGAAAGGAATTAAGATGCAGGGTAGCCTAGAATGGCTGAATGCTTAATTGGTTATGATATTGGCCACACATGTGGTGAATAGGGCATGAATAAAGCTGATGCTTCCTGATGCCTGCCTGTGAGTGAGTCTGATTCCGCCGTTCACCTGGTCCTGGGACCCGCCGGCTGGATGGGGGTTGTGGAGCCACGTGGCCTGGGATGCCATCCACCTCCATCCAGCCCCATCTTTAATTATTTGATTCAACATGTTTCCTTCTCCTCATTATACTCTTGAGCCAATGGTGTTCAAGATAACTACATTTAGACCATTGTGTTCCTTTGTGCAGTTATTCTAAATACCACTTATAAGTGATATATGCCTTCCTCATTGTTTGTTGTCTTTGTTTGGATTTCTATAATGATAAATGATGATGAACATTTTTTCATGAGTTGGCCTACTGTTGATCTTCCCTAGAGAAATGTCTGTTCATTTCCTCTCCCCATTTCTGATGGGATTTTTAGATTTTGTGGAGTTAACCTTTGTGACTACTTTGTATATCCTAGATATCAAATCTTTATCTGATGTGTTGAGTACAAAAATTTTCTCCCAGTCAGTTGGCTGTCTTCTTTTAAACTGTGTAGTTTTTTTTTTTTTTTTTTTTTTAGTTTGATGTAGTTCCGTTTATTTAGGTTTGTTGCTATAGCTCTTGCCATTGACATCCTATTGTTGAATACTTCATTGAGGTCTGAGTTTTGAAGGATTCTGCCTATGTTTTCCTCAATGAACTTTATGGATTTGGGTCTAATCTCAAAGTCTTTAATCCACTCTGAATTGACTTTTCTAAAGGGTGTGAGATATGAAACAATCTTTAATTTCTTACACATAGTTATCAAATTGTTCCAATATTCTTTGTTGAATAGTATTGTTTCATTTGAAATTCTTTGTTTCATTTGAAATTCTTGGCCTCTGTCAAAGATTAGTTGACTATGTACTTGGGGGTTTATCACTGGATATTTTATTCTGACCATTGGTTTAAGAAAAGCTGGCTTTGTTTCAATGCCATGCTGTTCTGATAACTATGGCTTTGTAGTAGAGCTTCAAATTAGGTAATGAAATGCCTTTCAGTTCGTTGTTTTTCAATATGGATTTGGCTACCCTAGGTATTTTATGGTTCCACACAATCTTTATAATTGATTGTTCTAAATACTTGAAGAATGTTGTCAGAATTTAAATAGGGATTGCATTGAATCCATATAGTAGTTTAGATAAAATGGTAGTTTTAATTATATTGATTTTTTTCAACCCATGAGCATGGAATGTTCTTCCATCTCCTTAGGTCTTCTTCAATTTTTTCTGAAGTGTTTTGTAGTTTTAGTGGTATAGGTCTCTCACTTCTCTTGTTAGGTTGATTCCTAGGTACTTGGTAGTTTAGACTTTTTTTTTTCTTTTTTTTTGCATTTTGTACTGTTTGTTCCCTGAACACTTTTATTTTATTTTTAATTTATTTAAAGAAAATGCATCACATAGTTGGCATAACTGATCATAATATATTTGTTTTAGGAAGACCAAAAGCAACATAATTTAACAAAATAGAAAATTGAAAGAAAAACTAAAGAGATGGAAGAGAAAGGAAAGAAGAAAAAGTTCAGTAGCAAGTATATTTTTGAAAATTATTGAAGCACTAATGAATTCATTAAAGCACTAGCAGAAAGTTTAGTAAGTTCTTTATTTTTAAAGGATAAGAGTTAAAAAAATACAGTAACAATGGTAGGAGACTGGCAATTATTATTGTTTGCATAGGCCCAGAAAAATATGGGGGAAGTGGAAAGGAAGAGCCTTGGCCTAAATACAAGGAGATCTTACCCCTGAAGTTTTCTAGCATAAGACCGATGCTGGACTCCAGGAATACTAGGTTGTCCAAGCTCTGAGTCATTCTCTGTGGTCCCAGTGAAATTTTTTCGAACATTAGCTGTTATTGGTGTCAGGTTTCTGTAGTTAAAGATTCTGGTTTCTGTGCATTTGGACACTATTTTAAATGGGATAGACTCTTTGATCTGTTTCTCCTCTGAGTTGTTATTTGTATAAAGGAATGCAACTCTCTATTGCATATGAGCTTTGTAACCTGCCACTTTGCTGTATTGCTTTGTTGTTTCTGGGAGCTTTCCTGTAGACTCTTTAGGGTCTTCGATGTATATCATCATGTCATCTGCAAATAGAGATAGATTGACTTCCTCTTTTCCTATTTGGATTCCTTTGATTTTTCTTCTCTTGCCTTATTGCTATTGCTAGTACTTTTAGTACTATATTGAATAAGAGTGGAGACAGTGGACAGTTTTGCATAGTGACTGACTTTAGTGGAAATGCTTTTAGTTTTTTTCATTATGAATAATGTTGGCTGTGGGATTTTAATAGATAATGTTACTATCTTGAGGAAAGTTGCTTCCACATCTATTTTGCTGAGAGTTTCCATCACGAATAAGCTTTCTACCATAGACTCGTCCTCCTTCCTCACCTCTATTGTCTCTGGATATCCTCCCCACACTATATTTTACTTTCCTTGTATCTCACAGGTAAATAAGATTATTATGTTCATCTCTCTCCCTCTGACTGAGTTCACCCAATATAAAATTCTTCATGTCCATTTATGTATAAGAAAATTTCATGACTTCATTTATTCTGATGGCTACACAATATTTCATTGTGTAGATAAACCACAGTTTCTTTAGCCATTCATGGCCCTGCATCGTGCCACTTCACATGGCTAGATGCGGATCTATGGCCCCAGTCTCAATAAAGCCCTTCTAGACACGTTGGCAGATCTAAGCACTGTTGGCTAACCACTGCGGCCTGTCTAGGGCTGAGCTCTCCCCAAAGTGGCCCTTACTTAAAAAAAACTAAGAAGACAAATCTGTACTTTTACCTCTTATTTTCTCAGCCCTTCTCATTTTCAAACCAGTTCTTTTGACCTCATCGTGTCACCATTGAGTTCAGTGTCTAGAGATGAGCAAAGCTTTGAAAAAATGAGCAGAAACCAGGTTTATTTGTTACCATTATTGATGTTGGAAAGATATCAATGATTTTGTTGCTGTTAGGGATTAATAAAAAAATTACATTTTTTAGATTAAAAAGTTATTTTAGATAAGACTTTTTAAATCACTAATGCGAATTAAAGTTTCTCTATAACTTAGGCCTGTCAAGTAGGGAAACCTGCAATGAGGAATGGAGCATGTATGGCTGTGGCAGTCTTAATCTTTAGATTCCATCCTCTACTTTCTACTTACATTGCTTTCTCTGCCTCTTGGTTTGGTGACCAAAATTCTTACCTCTCTGTATCTAACACTGAGGGCTTTTGATGGAAGATACCTGCATCTTCTGCATTTAGGAGCATAGAGCCAGGCACAGGGGAGGGGAAGGGAGGGGGGGAGAGAGAAAGAATGTTCCTTGTGAAAGATATTTTAAAAAATAGATTATACATGTCACCTAATTTCAGTTACTAAAAAGCCACCTATTAATAGGGTCACAGTACACACATTAACATTGTTCACTTCTTAGAATTGCTTAAAATTTCTTGAATTGATTCATTTAAATATAAAATAAGTTATAATATTATATCATGGTTTCATTAAAATGTTATCATGATCATCAAATATTCTAAATATACAAGCTATAACATTACACCTTACCTTCAATATCTCCATGGAGGATTCAAGGAAAAATCAATGTTCAGGGATTTTTTTCTAATATGGGACATGGGGCATGCAGAGTTTGTGACTTTTTCAAGGCTTTTCTTGAATGAGATTTAATTTTTCATTCTTCAGAGCATAAGGAAATTTTGAAACAACTTTTTAAAATATGGAGATGACACTTGTTCTGCCTCACAAATTGAGGGAGAAATAATGGAGGGCACCAAGACCAAACAGTCGTATGAACATTGAGTAGAAATAAAAATTGATCAGACGTGAACACCAAATCCAAAGCCAACTACAACAGAATCTATACCCAATCTACAACAGGCTAGACACAGTAGGGACCACTTATACTAGCAGCCCTGGGGGCAAAGGAGGGGTGATATGGGATGCATGCTGGGAGCAGGGGTGGAGGGAGGACAACATTGGTGGTGGGAATGCCCCTGATTCAATGTCACTATGTACCTAAAATACTACTGTGAAAGATTTGTAATCCACTTTGGTCAAAATAAAAATTATTGATAATAAAGAAATCTGCAAAAAAATATGGAGATGACAGATCTACAAATTTGGAGGTCCATAAAAATTCGAAGTTTCGGAAAGATAAATGAGAATCCAAAAAGTGTGTCGTAAAATCTTCTCCACAGTAGTCTTGAGTAAGTTATTTTATTATTTCTAAAACTACATTTCAGTAAATGAGCATAATGAATAGGGAACAATTAGGAAGATGGATAATATTTAACAATGAAGAGATTAGTGTGATTAAGTTCTAAGTATTCTTTAATTCTCCTATTCAGGATATAATATATTAAAAATTTTAAAACAGCTTCGATGAAATGGTACATGTTTTTAAATGTCAAATTGTCATAAAAATATCAAGTAGAGTGAATGTCCTTGGCTCAAAACATACATTTTAAAGACATTAATAATAAGTGGATTCCAAGCAATCTAATTCATCTTCACCGTGTCTGTACTTTATTTTGATTTAGGAGCACTGGAGTTTGAAATTAAATTTTAATAGGTTCACATGGAGTCCTAAAACCTTTCCTAATTTTATTGCAGTCAAAACTCAGTATATTCATTCTAGGTCACACCCAGCTGTGCCCAGAATTTACTCCTAGCTCTGCACTCAGGGATCACTCCTGAATAGCCTAGGTGACCATAGAGATGCTGGAGATCAAACCCCAGTTGGCTGCATGCAAGGCAAGTGCCCTTTCTTTTGTACTATTGTTCTGTCCCCTGCTACAGTTAAAACTTTTAATGCTGATTGGATCCCTACTGAAAAGTTGTCGTGTCCATCCTGACAACTCAGGATTTTCATACATAATCTTAAGAATTTAGCATGTGATTCTATTTCATTACTTATATTTTGCTTTTGGGGCCATACTCAGGCTGTGATGCTAGGGATTGAACTGGGTTGGCTTTCTTGCAGGGGTATCAAACTCGCAGCCCACGGGCCAATTGCGGCCCTTGTACAACATTTTGTGGCCCTGCCCTAGAGGAATCTTTTTTATTTTGTTTTGTTTTAGTTGTTTGGGTCACACACCCCCAATGTTCAAGGCTTACTACTGACTTTGCACTCAAGGATCACCCTGACTTTGCCTCCTGCGGCCCCCAGGTAATTTTTCTT
Source organism: Suncus etruscus (assembly GCF_024139225.1). Lineage (NCBI taxonomy): Eukaryota > Metazoa > Chordata > Mammalia > Eulipotyphla > Soricidae > Suncus > Suncus etruscus. The sequence continues at coordinate 66,327,517 of NC_064863.1, read as the reverse complement.
GGAATTTTAGCTTTTAATATTTAAACAAAACAAAACCGTCATACACTCAGAAACCCCAAATAATGAACTTTCTGGGACCTGAGAGATAGCAGAGGGGTATAGTCATTTTTCTGTCAGGCGGCTGACTTGCCAACCTTATGGTTCCCCTAAGATCTGTCAGGAGTGATCACTGAGCACAAAGCCCAAATATTATTTAAAAACAAAAAATCAACTCGCTAGCTCTACCCATATGACAAAGGAGACTGATTCTGCCGGGGTGGGGGAGAGGTGATAAGAAGGAGAGTTAGAGTCAGCAAAGGGGGTCAGTCAGCAAGGAAGCCTGAAGAGCAGTTGAAAGGGAGACAAAGACAGAGTCAGAGAAGGGGCAGAGAAGTGGCTGCTTGGGAAAGGTTTAGCATAGAAGCCATGTGAGGAAATGTACATGGTGTACAAAATAAAGCTAGCTGACTCCTGGAACTTCATTTGATTGCTTTGTGAATTTCTCCGTTGCCCTGCAACCTTCAGACCCGCCAGACTAGGGGCTGCAGGAGCCAGTCGTGCCGAGAAAGGCCTCACTATCCCCCTTCCAACACATGTGGACTGTCTTTTGGCGCTTGAATATGGGCAAAGGACCTGAGAACTCAAAAAGAACTCAACAATGGTGAGCGCTTTGACCTTATGGTGGCTTTTCACGGCTTTCTTGAGCTGGACTAAGATGTTCTATTATGATCTTATGTAGCAGCTTATATCAGAACTGTATTATCTGCAGAAATGTTCTTGTGATTTTGTTTAGAGAAGCTTATGAAAAAAAAAAACCTTTGGATAGTCTAAACTTATCAGTAGTGCTTGTGTAATAATATAAAAAAGGTAGAGAATGTGGCTATCCCCTCCCTAACTTCTTTATTTTTTTTTCCAACTTCTTGTTTATCCAACCTGAATGATCAGAACTGCCCACACCTGAAGGGTCAGGTAGAGGAGCCTGCCTTTGGGGAGAGAGGAGATAAGAAGGAGAGTAGAGTCAACAAAGGGAGACAGAGGCCGGAGAGCCAGTGAAGGAGCAGAGAAGTGGCTGCTTGAAAAAGGCTTAGCATAGAAGGAAGCCATCTGAGGAAATGTACATGAAAGATAGAACCATGAAATAAAGCTGGTTGACTCCTGGAACTTCATACGATGCTTTATAAATTTCTCCACTGTCAATGTGCAACCTTCATGTCCACAGGGCATAGGCGCTGCAGCAGCAGTTAACTGTCTATATATATTAAAATAACATTCCCATAGTGACAAAGGAGACTGATTTTGTGGCACCTTGAGATCTCTTCCAGTTGGTAGATATCAAACTGGCCATAGTGTCCAGGAATTAGAGGTATTTATGTAAGGAGGAACCATCCTACCTTTCACACAGCAGCACAGGTGACAAGAGTTACCTCAGCAAGTCTCCAGCTGATTCCTTCAGAGAATCCATAAGTCAAGCAGTTAAGAGTTCTGAATGAAAAATTTGCAGCTGACCTGGGTTTGAACCCTGGTCTCAAAGCTCACAAGGAATGATCCCTGAATACGGGGTCAGTAATAGGCTTGAGTACCTCCTATTATGGATCCATTTTTGTGTGTGTGCACTTTGGGCCATACCTGGCAGCTCAAGGGTTTCTCCTGGCTGTGTGCTCAGAAATTGCTACTAGCAGGCTAGGGGAATCATATTGTATGCTGGGAATTGAACCTGGGTTCACCCCAGGTGGCTGCATGCAAGGTCAAATGCCTTACCACTGTGTTATCACCCTGGCCCTGGATCCAAAATTTTTAAAAATCTTTTATTTTTATTAATCCCATATAGGTAGTTGGATAATAAAAGAAGGGCAGAATAAGAAGAAAGTTGTGTTTGTTTACTTTTAACTAAAAGGGAAGAAAATAAAATTCTGGACTACCTTCTCAACTCTCCAGTGTCCTGCTCCTTGATCCTCTCGGCCATCCTTTCCTGGGGGCACTTCTTCAGAGATGTGAACTGTCAGCACACAAATGGTGAAGCTGGTTGCTGCTTCAGACTCTGAGGCATGGTGGGCAGCCATTCTAAACTACCTATTTAACTCTCCTGGCCAGAGTCAGAGAGGAAGTCTAAAGCATAAATACCACTACTGTGAACTGTTTTAACTTAATTCTAATGCTTTTTTAAATTATTTTTACCTTTGTGGACACTATGGAACATTAATAGGAAATGGAATGTCTATGGAATTCCATCCAATATCAAATTCCACTTATTAATACAGATAATTAAAAAGTAGCTATTCCTTTTATTTTATGTTATTATGATGATTTTTTTAGTTTTTGGGCCATACCTGGAGATGTTCAGGGGTCACTCCTGGCTCTGTGCTCAGAAATTGCTCCTGGCAGGCTCCGAGGACAGGATGGGATGCCAGGGATCGAACCTGGGTTCTTCCCAGCTGGGCCGCATGTAAGGCAAATGCCTTACCACTGTGCTATCACTTCAGCTCCTTATTCCTTTTATTTAAAGTTAGAATCATTGTGTCATTTTTTTGCATAACTTTGTTTTTATTTTAGAAGGTGGGAGGTAGAAAGGGCAGAATATGCAAATAAAGCACATGAAAGACACAAAGTCCAGGCTATGATTCAGGCAAAAAGGGTGAGTCGACAAGCCATTTGTTATAAAGTACTTTAGAAATGCTAATTTTGCTACACAATAATTGATCTCAGCTTGACTAAATGCTCCATGATGATTTCACATCTTATTTGAGCTGATGTATAAAAGAAATCCAAGTACACTTTTCTTTAAATTGGCACCAACTGCTAATAATGAACTGTTTTGTGTTGTGTTTTTTTTTTATGAAAAAAGAGTTTCTCAGAATTAATTGCATATAAACTCTCAGAAAATCTTGCGTAATGCAGGTTTTGATTCAGAATGTTTCTAGCATGCTCCCAAATGATGCTGATATTGCCGGGTTGGTGACTATATCTTAAGAGGAAAGACCTTAAGATTCCGAGTTTGGTCAATTGGCAGAAGATTCTGCAATCCTTAGGAGATACTCTTGAGGACTCACTGAATGGAAATGAAAACCGGGAATTTGTGCCCAGTATGTTTGTGTCCTCTTTTCACTACCCATTCTTCAATTTATTGATATTTCTTGGACTAGTCAAGGGGTGTTGAGGGGCTCAGGATCTATTTCTAGTTCTGAACTCAGAATCACTCCTGTGGGGATTAGGGGATGGCCCCTAGTGCCAGGGATGGAACTTGGGTCTCCTGCAAGTAAAGCAAATGCCCTACCCACCATAATATATTTCCAACCCCAAAGCTCTGGTGTACATATACAATAGGATACTACATTGCTTTAAGAAAAAAAAACATACAATTTGCTGCTACATGGATGGATCTGGAAAGTATGTTGAGTGAAGTCAAAGAAGAGGGAAAGATATAGCATGACATGTTGTATATAAAGAAACATAATATAAGAATAGAAAAATGGCTAAAGGCAACAGAATCTATAGAAGTGAACCTGTTGTCAATTTTTTTCTAAAACAAGTGTTTTATTGTTTGTATTGTACAAAGACAAGGAATGGAAAAGTCAAGGGGGAGTTGGGAGAATGATTAGATAACCACATACACAAATGAAAAGGATGGAAAATTGCCCTCCTTCAGAAACATCTCCCCAACTCCTATGTCTTTCTGTGAAAGTGTATGAAGTAGATGATCAAAACCACAAAAACTAAATTCAAACTCCCAGAGATGTGGCCCAAAGTTTTGTGGCTTCTGTCAATGGTAGAGGGAAGCAGACACTTTGGTGGAGGATATGATACTGAAATATTGTATGCAAGTTTCCTATCCTGAAGGGTATTGTAAATCATGGTTCTTCAAACAAAAAAAGAAAAAAATGAGAGTGACGGTTACTGTATGTAAATCCTAATTTAAACAAATTGATATATTTTTAAAAGTGTCCTTAATAGAGCTGGAGAGATAGTATAGCAGGTAAGGTGCTTTTCTTCCATGTGGTCGATCAGCATTTGATTCATAGCATCCCATATGGTTCCCTGAGTACTGCCAAGGGTGATCCCTGAGTGTAGAGGCAAGAATAACCCCTGAGCATTGCCAGATGTGGCCCCAAATAAAATAAAATAAAAGTTCCCATGGTGATTCTAATGTACTACAGGGGCTAAGAACTTAGGGCTTAGAACAATGCATTCTGAATTTTAATAACATCAGAGTCACGTAGAGGGCTAGTGACAATTTTTTCCTCACATGTTTGCTGGAAGTAACCCGTTGTCTAATTCTACGATATCAACTGGGTGTCCAGTATTCCAATTCAGTTCTGATTCTATCTGTCATTAATGTGAATACTACTGGTTAAGGGATCAGACCCGTATGACTGCTTCTACTTTAGAGTCCAACTGCAATAGGGTGCTTAGACATTCATGTTTCTGCTCAGCTAATAACAAGTGACAAGATGTGCACAGCTCCTTTCCTCCACTCCCTATCCTGACCTTAATATTTCAATGGAATGATTCACTAAACATAAAAGATTTGTCTTACTAATTGATGACTTATTATAACGGATAAAAATTAGGAATGAACAAATGAGAGGAACACAGAGAACATAGGATGGGAGAGAAGAATTCAGTTTCCATGTCCTTTTCAGGGGCACCACTCTCCTAGACCCTCAATATTTTCACCAACTCTGAAACTCTTTAATTCACTTTGTTTAGGAGTTTTTATGGAGGCTTCATTATATAATTGATTGCAATTGGCCATTAGTGACAGAAATCAACTTTCAGTATTTCTTCTAATGCAAGTAGAGATAGGAGTGTGAATGAGAGTATGAATAATAATAGGAGTAGGAATATAATAAATAAGAGTATGAGTTCCAGGAGTGATACCTAAAGTTCCAATCCTTGACCATGGTTGGTTCCTATACTTAGATGAAATGGCAATATTTCCTACTTGAAGCTCCTAATTATTCAATTGCTTTCTCAAAGAAGAACAGAATTAAAGAATAAAATAAGGTGTGATCTCTTAGAATGTTCTCAAAGAAAGAGTTCTGACAATTTGTGTGAAAAAAAATGCTGGAAGGATTTGGATGGCCTAATTTATTTGTGTGTGCATTATGTGCTTGTTAATATAACTTGTATTTGTAATACAAATGTTGAATTATAGAAATAGAAAATGTAGTATTTTAAAGGTATTTTTTGCTTCACTATCCCACCAAATATACATAATAAATATAAACCAAACAATAAAAAGAGAAAAATGAAAGTCAAGTCAGATATAGTTGCCATCCTGGAGATATTTGGAATGGAGCCTGTGATAGTTCTTCACTGCTAATCTGAGAGCTGGAAGTGGGGAAGGGAGAAAAGAGAGTGAAAGGTGGGCTGGGATAGAACCAGGTTGTGAGGAAGGGAAAGAAATGTATGGGGTTTAAGTATCTGCTCCTTCTGTGAAATTCTATGTAAAATTTTGTGAACTAAAACATTGAAAACTTTAAAAATTTATATAATGATAATGAAAATGTGTCTACTAAGAGTATGAAATTTCTGGAGAAAATCACAATTAATTTATTATAAGGACCTCATACCTAGTTAAATATTTCTCCACGGTGATGATATCACAACTCATTTCACTCACCTTTATGCACATAATTTAGGGTTTTTCTATTTGATTTTTATCTGAGATTTTTGCTACTTCTGGCTGTGCTCAGGTTTACCATTGGCTCTGTGCTCAGGGATCATTCATGAAATCATATACAGTGCCAGGGATGAAATGGACTCAGTCATGTGAAAAGCAAGCTCCTTAACCCCATGTACTGCTCTTTGCCCTTAATTTAGCTTACTTTTAAAAAGCAAGTGGCATGCGAAGAAAAAGTAGCATGATGAAATTCTGTTTTTCATTATAATGAGTCAGAAAATCACTAAATTTGAGTGAATGTTCTATTGAGAATGAATTGCTCATAATTAAGTAAAATGTTTAATAAAATTTATTAACTACCATTAGAATAAGAAGAAGCGTTAATATATCATATGCTCAAGAACAAAGATAATTTTGAAGTTAATGCTAAAGGTATGGGGAAAAATTGTTTGTCAATGCAAACGTACAAACAAATATATTCAAATAGTACCTTTTAGTTTCTTTCTGTAATTTTCTATGAATTTAAATCAGGAAACAGTGTTATTAGTTTTCATCAGTGACAAAAATATCTGAAAGAAACTTTTTAAAGAAGTATCCCACTCATAAGTAAGTTTTTCTTTTTTTTTTTCCTTTATTTTGGGGGCACACCCAGCAGCACTCAGGGGTTACTCCTGGCTCTGTGCTCAGAAATTGCTCCTGGCAGGCTCGGGGGACCATATGGGATGCTAAGGATTGAACCTGTGTTAGCTACATACAAGGCAAACACCCGACCCTCTGGCCCAAATGTAAGTTTCTAAGTGGAGACTAATTTGTGTGTAGACAGTACCCTCTTGTCAGCCTTTTGAAATTCCAGGAATTTCCCAGGCAATTTTTTTGAATCTCTTATGTAGACCTGCTTATATAAGGGTATAAAATGATCAAAAATATTCCTTCATTTTCTTAAGAAACAAGTTTAGATTTGAGATTTAAATTTTTGTTTCCTTATTTTCTAGGGAAACACAGAATTTAAACAATAGGTACAAAAGTAAATAACTATCCTCAAAGAAACTTTCTTCCCTTATGAATAAGGAAACATATTCTAAATATGTATAATTAGAAAAGCTTAAATTTGCCAGTAAGGTTATTTCTACAGGTACTTTTGTTCTTGCTTAGATAAGGGAATTTCTTTTTCTTATTCAACCATTACAAAACTAAACCTTACAGTAGGAATATGTGGGATTTTGACATGTATTCTCAAGCATGTGTATATGAGGAAAATTATTTTTCTTACAAATGATTCAACAAAACACAAAAAATAAAACCCAAAGCAAGTCTTCTCAGAGGGATATTGGCATCAGACATCTGTTTTCTCAATCACTGAAGCTCAAGGAGTTGAAGTAATATTTTGTCTACAAAACAAAACAAAGTTATGTTTAGAGAAAGATTTATGCAGAGAAAATGGAGAGAGAAAATGAAGAATATTTGTAATACTAGTTTTCAGTTTGGCTTACTGAGATGCTGAAATGAGTAAACATCAACTCTATCTGGTGTAAGTAAAGAATAAACATTTGACTAAGAAACTTTTCAGAAATTTCCAAAGCTCTGAGTTTTGATCCCCCAGAAAATGGAAATCTTTCAGGACATGGTTAAAATAGGAATATGAAACCTGTTATGTCTGACTTACTTCCTGAGTGATTTCAGTATTCTTTGTATCCATTTGACTTGAGGGTTCAAGCATACAGGTTTTCCTTTTTTCTTCACTAATCTGGATTGAGGAAGAAGCAAAAATAATAAGAAAGAAGAGTTATTATATTTTAGTCAGTCCTTATTTAAGAGTTGGTATGAAAATTAAAATTCCGTTATAAAATTGAGGTAGGCAGCTTTGGATTTGGAATGGGGGAATTTATAGCACTGGGAGGTCTAAACATAAAATAAAACACTTTTTCTGTTGGTATGTGTGAACTGATAGAACTGAAAACAAAGTTGATAGCATCTAATGTCTGAAGTTAGAGTTTTGTTAACAACTTTTACATGAGATGGAGATGTATCAATAAGCACCTCCGAGGTCAACTCCTAAAAATTTATCACTCCTGAATATAGCACAGGAGGCAAGGTACTTGCCATGCATGTGGCCTATTAACTGTGACCCTGGTCAAATCCCTGGCATCACATATGGTCATCTACAGAAGTCACTTTTTGCACAGAGCCAATAATAGCCTCTGAGCACCACTGGTATGGTCCAATCCCTGGCACCCTCTGTCCCTCTAAAATAAAGTGTGCTTCCATTGGGCTTAGGATAACAAAATAGACTATCTCTGTCTCTATACTCAGGTATCACTTCTTGTGTACATTAAAACCCCTAATAATATTTACTGCATTATTTTAGCATTATGATGTTAAAATTAATTATACATATATATATTTTCTTGGGATATCTTAAAGGATATCATTTATGTACCATCTATAGTGTACCATAGGTGGTGTCAAGGACTGAACACTGGGTGGCAGCATGAAAAGCAAATACCCTACCCACTGTACTATTGGCTCTGAGTGACATCTACATTATATTTAACACAAATTGTGAGACTTTTACTAGCTAAGAAATTAGGCTAGTAATTAGGACCTGAACAGTGAGTACAGTGTTTGCCTTGCCTACGACCAAGCCAGGTTTGATCCCTGGCATCCAAATGGTCCCCTGAGCCCACCAGGAGTGATTCCTGAACACAGAGCCAGAAAGCACCACCAGGGGATGTGGCCCAAAAATGAAAAAGAAAGAAAAGAAAGAAAAGAAAGAAAGAAAAGAAAGAAAGAAAGAAAGAAAGAAAGAAAGAAAGAAAGAAAGAAAGAAAGAAAGAAAGAAAGAAAGAAAGAAAGAAAGAAAGAAAGAAAGAAAGAAAGAAAGAAAGAAAGAAAGAAAGAGAAAGAAAGAAAGGAGGGAGGGAGGGAGGGAGGGAGGGAGGGAGGGAGGGAGGAAGGAAGGGAGGAAGAAAGAAAAATAAAGGAGAGAAAGAAAGGAAGAGAAAGGAGAGAGAAAGAAAGAAGAAATAAAGGAAGAGAAAGAAAGAAATTAAACAGCAGTTTAAAAAAAGTCAACAGGTCAGGGGATATAGTTCAAGTGTCAGAACAGAAGCCTAGCATGTTTGTGAGCTCCATGCTGGTATTAATGATCCTCTGGTACCAATTATGCAAATAGTTTGGCTCAGATGCCTCCTACCGACTCCATCACCACCAAACCCTGTATCAGGTACCACTGGAAATGGCCCTGAACCACTAATTACCATGGGCTGTGATCCATTTTTTTAAAAAAGCAACAACAATTATTAATATTAATCAAGTATTTGTAATGTGCCAGGTAGTAAGCTCGTCTGGATAACATGTATTTTCTCAATTCCACAAACATTCAGTCAGAGGTCAGAATTATAAAAGTTAGGTTTTGTAGAGTCTTTCAGTTTGGTTTCCAAGATCACAAAGGAAGGAGGTTTCTGGTCAAATACATTGAAAGACTTTTTGCTCCTCATGGATAGCAGAAGTAAAATATTTCTTATAATTTTCAACTTTTGTTCCTATGTCTGGTTAAAATTCAGAGATGTGAAATTTGGTGAAAGATTTTCAACTTTCTGCTTGTTTATGTATTTATTTATTTATATTATGTTTTGGGCCTCATCCAGAGTGTCACTCCTGGCTCTGTGCTCAGAATTACTCCTGGAAGTGCTTAGGAGACCTTAAGGATGTCAGAAATTGAAGCTGGGCTAGCTACATGCAAATCAAATGTCCTAACTACTGCACTATTGCTCTGGATGTGTTTTAGTCATTTCAATACAAAGACAAAGAAAATTAAGGTAAATTAATTCTCCTGATTAAAGGTTAAAGATTTGATTCACGGCAAAGGAAGTAAACAAAGAAGAAATTTCAGTTTTCTATACAGCCTGAAGAACTACTCCCACATAGGTCAAAACTCAGCTTTACATATTTGCATTTTAAGATATTTGTGTGTTTATTATGTTTTATTATAAGATACATATAAAAAGATACATATAAAAACACACATATGTGTGTTTAATTAGAATTTCTTTTATTTTTATTTATTTTATTATTATTTTTTTTTTTTTTTGGTTTTTGGATCACATCTGGCAATGCTCAGGGGTTACTCCTGGCTCCACGTTCAGAAATCGCTCCTGGCAGGCTCGGTGGACCATATGGGATGCCGGGATTCGAACCACCTGTCCTTCTGCATTTAAGGCAAACGCCTTATCGCTGTTCTATCTCTCCGGTCCTTTATTAGAATTTTCATTGGCAATGATATTAGCAGAAGTTCTGTGCCTTTTTAATAAAATTTATTACCCATTATTTTTGTTTGTTTGTTTTTTGGGTCACATCCGGCAGCACTCAAGGGCTACTCCTGAATCTATGATCAGAAATCGCCCCAGGTAGGGTCCAGGGACCATATCGGATGCAGGGATTCGAACCACTGTCCTGCATGCAAGGCAAACACCCTACTGCTGTGCTAACTCTTCGGCCCCACCATTAATTATTTTTAATGTAACTAACCTAAAACACAAAAAACTAAAACTAAAATAGGACAAACAAAATGTGTTTCATGCAAGTATTCCAGAAAGTTTAAAGCATTCTAAGAAAAGAGATAGTAATGAAGACAAAGTCAAAGGTGCCTTTAGAATGACACTATGCTTAATACTTCAAGGTTTTTGGTCCATTAAAGATAGATCCGAGAGGAACTTGAAGTTCTAAGTATTGCACACAAATGTATACTACCTTCATTTAAACTAGTAATGCAATAGTACAATATTGTTGAGTATTACATATATGATATGTGTACATGTATTATCCCTTATACTTATTTAAGTCATAGAGAGATCAATAACATCTGATCCTCATCATTGAAACAAAACTGTTTTCTGGTTGTAGTAAAAAAGAAAGTATATGTGTATGATTCATTTTAACACTATACTGCTAAAATAATGCAGTAAATATTATCAGGGGCTTTATGTATGAATGTTAAGTTTTATTTGATTTGGTGTGGAAAAATGATTTGCTGAGTATATACACATTTTTCTGGTAGTACAGAAACAGGATGGTTCTAGAAACTAGGGGTCATGATCTTTCAATGAATTAAATTTCTTGTAGTCACTACTGTTTCCTTAACCTAGCTCTTTAAAGTTTGTTTTTTTGTTTGTTTTGTTTTTGTTTGTTTGGGGTTTTTTTTTTAGCTTTTTAAAGTTTTGAGAGCAAAATCAGTAAACCTAAAGCTAAAGGATGATTATCTAAAACAGACATTCTGACTAAGTATATTATTATTGTAGATGCTTGTTTTCTTGCTCCTTAACTTCCCTGGGAACAATATTGACTTCGGGTGCTAAATGAAATTTGGTAGATAAAAAGGAACTTGGAAATAAAGAAAACAGGGACAGTTCCTTCCTTCTTCCTCTTTCCTTCCTTTTTTGTATATTTTATATGCACATTGTATAACTTTAAAGTGTACAAACTGTTTATTTGATATACTTCTATATTTATTTATTTTGGGGGGGTTGGGCCACACTTGGCAGCGCTCAGGGGTTACTTGTGACTGCACTCAGAAATAGCTCCTGGCAGGTCCAGGGGACTATTGGGATGGTCGAGGATGCCAGGGCTCCCCTTGGAATGAAAGGGGATCAAACCCGGGCTGGTCCCAGGTTGGCAGTGTGTACCCTACCGCTGTGGTGTAGTTCCGGTCCCTACTTCTATATTTAATATGAATACCACTAGAGTGATTTTAGCAGCTTCATCATATCTTATAATTATCCTTTCTAGAGACTTGGATCAAACTTTGTCTCTTAGCAAATTTGATTTGTAGTATACAATTGGTGTCTAGACTAGTTGTACTTCAATTGATTTGGGCTTAGATGTCTGTGTCCTGTTTACTACTGTCTTTTTATCATGTACCTTGAACAAGTAGCTAACCTCCCTAAATCTCATTTTCTGCATCTATAAAGATATAGGGATTGACAAACCTGAATAGAGCAAATAAAATGTGAGAATGCATATGAAGCACTTAGTTCAGTGCTACTGCTGAGTATTTAACAAATACCAATGATTCTCATTAGCTTCAGTAACTTTAGCAATATTCAAAGTAAGGCACTTTGGTATTCTTTTTGTTTTGTTTTGTTTTGTTTTGTTTAAAAGGGTACAGCTAGTAATTCTCAGGCATTACACCTGACTCTATGCTCAGGAATCACTCCTGGAGCTGCTCAGGAGAACATATGGGATGTTGGCATAGAAGTTGTGTTGGTCGTATGCAAGCACCTTATCCACAATACTAGTCCCAATCACTCTAGTCCCAGCACTTTGACCTTCTTTTTTTGTTTGTTTTTTGGGTCACTCCTGACTTTGCACTTAAGATCACTCCTAGTGATGCTTCAGAGACCCCATGGTATGCTGGGATTTAAACCCAAGTCAGTCACATGCAAGGCAAGCTTCTTATATGCTGTACAATCTCACGGTCCCACTTTAATATTCTTATGTAATTTTTATTAGTAATAAAAAGTAGTATAAATATATCAAAACATAATGTGGGATGCTTGAAACATATAATGTTACAAACCAATGTTGTTCTGATGAAAATTAAGCAAAGGATATTGCATATCAACATATAATCTTATTTTCATTGAGAGGTAAGTATCAAACACATATTTTTCTTGCAACTTACATGATTTCTTCTTTGGGGCATCCATTCCCAGGAGGGAAAATTTGAACCTGTTTAATCTCATGTGAGGGGATAAAAGATCGAGATATTTTCATGCACTGACACTTTAAATTTGTGTAAATGCTTTCCAGAATACCTGTAAACATAGAATCAATCATTTTAGTCTATTTTTCTATTAAATTTATAATTACAACATGATTAATAATATTGTATACTGTGGATTTAAACCTTTCTGAATTGATGTTTTCTACAATATGATTTATTTATTTATTTGTTTATTTATTTTTGGCCACACCTGGAAGCACTCAGGGCTAATTCCTGACTCTTCTGTGAGATCACTCCCTTATAGAGGTTTAGTGCTCAGAGACTATATGTGGTGCTTGGGGCTGAACCTGGGTGAGACAAATGCCCCAATAATAAATTCTGTAAATTTCTTTCTCTTGGCTTGATTATTTTCAAACATTCTATGTAAAAAGTTTAAAAATAAAATTAACTTTTAAAAGTACAGCTCTGTGCCAAAGCCATAGTAAGCAAGTAGAGTGCTTGCCTTGCATGCAACTGACCTGGGTTCAACTCCCAGCATTCTATATGGTCCCAAAGCAACACCAAAAATGATTCCTGAGTGCAAAACCAAAAGTATCCCTTGAGCATTACTGAGCATGGCCTCTCCCCCAAATTACAACACCTATTGAAAGTCTTGATAGCATCATATTGGTCTTAGGGATTCAACAATATAATAAAATTGAAATTTACTATTATGGGGATTTGTGACTGGGTTACAAATAACACCATATAAAATCAACTCATCTCACTCCAACTTCCAGGTTATAAAGCATCTGGAACAGAAACAAGCTGTAACAGAGTTTTTAGTATATTCCCTCTCAACCCACCACTTCCCCTACCTTTGTCTATTTGAGTAAATATCACAGAAGAATGTTTTTGTGGGCCCGGAGAGATAGCACAGCGGCGTTTGCCTTGCAAGCAGCCGATCCAGGACCAAAGGTGGTTGGTTCGAATCCCCGTGTCCCATATGGTCCCCCGTGCCTGCCAGGAGCTATTTCTGAGCAGACAGCCAGGAGTAACCCCTGAGCACCGCCGGGTGTGACCCAAACGCCCCCCCCAAAAAAAAGAATGTTTTTGTTTAGAAAATAGGTCATAATCACACAAAACCAATCATTAAAACTCAGATTTTTATTTGATGAAAGTTACTAGTAATGTATCTCAAGTATGTTAATGAATGCACTATTTAATCTCATAGTCCTGTGCCTCCACTGTGATTGATATGCATTACACATAAAGTATCCCAGCTCTCAAGATGTTTGCAATTTAATAGAACAAAGTAGCAAAAGCTAAAACATCATAAAGTGTTAAAACTCACCCAATATCCAAACAACAATTATATAGTGGAGCCAAGAACTTTTTCAGCAGCAATATAAAAACTTTCCAAGGTAGGAAAAATGAAGGTATTGCAAAATGAAAATGACATATAAAAACAAAATTAAAATATAAAAAAAAATTCCATTTATATTAAGGTCAAAATCTGTTTTCTTTATATGAGATAAGGATGCTCTTCTGTATATACCCCAGTTTCTTCACAAGTATAAAAATTCACTACTTCAACCAACTAATTACTTTTACACAAAAATGGTCAATCCATCAAATTTGGATTAGAAGTCTGCTTCTTTGTACAATATGTGCATGAAGTACCTGTTGGTACAATGATTCATGTCAGAGTTAATCATAGAGTATTGAGTCAAGCATTCTCTGTAGAAAACCAGCTGATTTGAGGTTATAAAATCCTTCGGCTTTACAAAGGGTTTCATCATAAGGGATAGCATAGAGAGACAGAATAAAGAAGGTGTATATGGCACTATAGCACAGCTGAATCTGAAAAAGTTAGGAACAGACAAGTCAAATATAAATCTCAAGGGCATCTAGTATCTCTTCCTTCTATGGATAACAAACTTAACAATATAAAGAGTTTTAATTTCTAAGTACCTTACTTTAAGAATCTAGTAGCATTCTAGCAGTTTTTTTTTCCCTTTAGCCATATTCCATCCTTATTTAGAATTGAAAAAAAAAATCAGTAACTGAAGACCATTTCAGTTCAGATGAAAATGAAAGCATTAGAGTAAGTTCTCACCATGGACCGTAGGAAGATTGGTGACCAACAGCATGAGAAGCAGAAATCCTGGAGTGAACCTCATTTTGCCTGAAGGTGGAGTGCCGACTTCAGCTCTGTGTCTAAACTGGGTTCTCAGCACAGAAATTCTTATTTATTTGTGCAGCTGGCCTAGCTCCTCCTACTCTCTTCATCTTTAGCAGCTCATCTGTATCATCAGTTTAAACACCCCACCACCAATTATTGCTGAACTGGCTTGGTTTTAATTCTTATTGATTATGAATCCTTATTATTTTAATAACATTTCTCTAAAGCACTAGTAGTATGAATAGTATTTCTTGAGAATACCAATGGCAGAGCCACTAGAGGAATGTGAAGTGGGAAGGAAGGGAAAAAGCAGTTTGGAGGCTGCATACCATTGTCTGATCACTATTTGGTATAGTGACTTTATTTCTTCCAGTGAGGGAATCAACAGACTTTCTCAATGGTTTTTTAATATATGCTCTATGAAATTAGAGCACATCCCTATATCCCAGCATCTGCAAAAGAGCCTACCTAGCCTTTGGTTGGTGCCCAGTAAATAAACATAGACCTAATAAATGTCTTTCTATACAGATCCCTTTACTGACCTGATTATGGTTTTCCTACCCCTACTGCCTCTTAGTTTACTCTAAAATATATGGTTATGGAGAGAGAAAAATGTGTGTCTCCTCACTGAACACCTGTCTTGAGGAAGGGAGGGAAACAATGGCTTCAATGAAGAGAATCTTTCTGGTTGTGGAGAGCAAGTTTTTTAACTGAAGGTATTGTAGGGGAGCGTCTTTAACATTTTATCAGATGTTGAGCCACATTGAACCATTCAGTAAAACTGAATAGTCTTAACAAAAATCGGGACAGCATAGGGACAAAGGTAACTAAAAAAGTACACTGAGAAATAATTTTCTAGTAAACTACAGTTTACACTGTTAAAAAAGGACTAGAGTCAAGTAGCTAATTCGTGAGAAATTCTAAAATCTAGTTTTGGTCCATATGAGATGCCAGGGATTGAACCTGTGCATGGTAAGTGCCTTACTTGCTGTAATACAGCTCCGGTTCAAATATACTATTTTAAAAGTAGCTTTCAGTGATGTCTTTGTTGGAAACATCAAAAACATAACTTGGCTCATGGTCAACATACTTTGTATCACCATGTATACAAAAACAGGGAAAATTATGGAGTAATTTCTCTTTGGGGGCTGGGGTTGCTGGACTACATCTGATAGTGTTCATGGGTCATTCCTGGTAGGTCATACGTAGTATCAGATATTGATCCAAGGTAGGCTGAGTACAAGGTAAGTGCCCTATCTGCTGTATTATTTCTCCAGCCTCACAGTGGAAAAGTCTCTTCCTTATTTTAAAATTAAACCAGATTTTCTTCTAGATCCAAGAAAATTTGTATACCTAAGTACTAATCTATGTACTAAACTATGTAAATTTTTGTCTATGGACCAACAAGTGAAGCTGAGAGATTGCTAGAAATGAAACCCCAAACTCTTCATTTTGACAATGTTCCAAGATAATATCAATGCACTTTTATTAAATCTGATGCACATTTGTTTAATATAGCATGATCCATATGTACATTCACTTAGCTTCAGAGAAAGGGATTAATAAGTCATTTACTCAGAGTCTGGGGTTCTTTTTCCAGTGGCAGCAAAATCTGTATGCTGAAGCTAAATGTAGAGTAGCAACGCACAGAATAATTTCAAGATACCAAAATGTAAAAAATATAGGACAGTCATAATTGGACCAAAGAACTTATCGTTCTAGCTAGCCCAGCTAGTCAATAATTATTAAACAAAGTAACTGAGGTTAAGGTTAAAATAATTTTTTTAAAATGTCTTATAATTTGACTGTGTTGATATTCAACACCCTTATATGGTCCCTCTGACTACCTTGGAGTACACCGCTGGACCTCATAGATAAAGGAGTAAGCCTTGAGCACTGCTAGATGTTTCCTCCCTAAAAACTAAGACAATTCTACTCTCAGCAGAGAATGAAGACTTGCCTTGGCATCAGTATTTGGAGACCGAGGGTTCAAGTTAAGTTCAGAGTTGAAGAATGTTTTTCACCAAAATAATGGTAACAAGAGACAGAAAATTAAGCAGATTCTGAACACTGAGTTACTAAGGCTAGGAAAGTACAGAACTATTTTATTAAATATATATATATAATGTGTTTATTTTATTAACTTTAATATTTTAAATTAATCAATTGTATTTTGTTATTTACTTTTTATTTATACTTAAGGCATGAATACAAATACTACAAATAGAGAGAACTTGATTGTTTGGGGTAGTTGGAGAGTAATTGCTTGGAACTGTGAAAAGAAAGTGCCAGATTATACATAAATAAATAATAGTTTTTCATTCAAAAATGTCTTATAATTTAAAGTAGTTTTTAATATAGCAGGAAACAAAGTAAATGCCACTATGATCAATTGGTCATAGTTTCTTTTATGCCATATGTTCTACGTTTGCACATAAAGAAGCATCTAATAAATGGTAAGTATTTTATATCTCTGTGAAAACTGTTAATTATTAATTTTATTGCTTTTTATTGTATTTGCTTTATTGTGACATAAATAAAACACCAAGGAGTCTACCCTCTTTAAGCAAATATTTAAGTGTACTATGCAGTATTTTTTTTTTCTGCGTGTTATGGTGGAGTTCATTAGTTAGAAAGAGCACATGGCCGCAAAGTGAAGCAGAGCAGCCATGCTCTTCTGGAGCCTCTAGGAGACAGTTTTTGCTGGGCCCTTCCTGGCCCTCTCAGAAGAGCTTCAGGAGACTGAAGAGAAAAGAAACGCAAAGCCAACAGGTCCCATCCAACTTTCCCAGTTGCGAATCTCCACAATGAAGTATTGTTAGCTATAAGTACAGTGTTGTATAGTGAATCTCAAGAGCTTATTCATATTGTATAAAAAGAAACTTTGGCTTTGTGTGAATACAGCTCCTGGCATGAACTAAAGCATGGCTTAGCAGAGAAAAGAGTCAGTGCTGTAGAGTCTTTTGGGCACTTTTGTGGTGTTGCAAGAGCAGTCGCTTTATTGATCAAAATCAGGTAAGTTAGCATAATTGTAACCCTTTTAGCTAAATAACAGTTTTTAAATTTAAAATTTAAAAAATGAATAAAGTGTCACTTTTATTAGGTTTTCACTTAGGTTGGAGTTTAAAGTTCCTCTGGTTCAAATGCTGCTGGTTCTGAGACTGATCACACTCTATTTTTTTTACCAGATTTCAACAAAAATGTAAATCCCATACAGAGATACCTGTAGAAGTTTGTGAAAACCAGATATGCTGGTTTTTACAAAGATTTTATTTTTGCCAGCAATTTTATCTCGACTGAATTTTTTCAATAACACTGATTGACTAGACAATGGTTATAAGATTCATGCTTGCATAAAAATAAGTTTCAGGGACCAGAGTGATAGCATGGCAGTAGGGTGTTTTCCTTGCATACAGTGGACCAGGATATGATCCCTGGCATCCTATATGGTCCCTTGAACCTGCCAGGAGTAATTTCTAAAACACCAAGGAGTCAGGAGCAAGCCCTGGGTGCCACTGGTTTGGGGTTCACAAAACAAAAAAAGATTTCAAATTTTACAATATAATTGAATTTACATTTGAAGTTTTGATTTCACATTCATCTCAAGCACAGTGAATTGAACTATTCCCTAGCAATCCGTTTTAAAAAATGTGTCCAATTCTTCCTTCCTCCAGATCAGAATAGTGATTTTCCAGGGGACAGCTAGGTGGCAGTATTACTCACTAAAACAAAAAAAAACGAAGTTAAAAAAAAAAAAACAAAAAAAAAACCTGACCAGTTTACAGGAAGGCAAGAGCCTCTTCAGGTAAGGAAACTGAAGAGGACTGTTTACAAAATTAATTCAATGGTCAAGCAGTTTATTATTGTACAATTTACATAGACAATTTTTTTAAGAAGTGAGGTTTTTCATTTTATTGTTGAGTTTAAATGTAATAAACAAGGAGGAAAGAAAAACCCCTAAAAATCTGAAGCCACCCAATAAATTCTGGGCCAAATCCAATTTCTTATCCTTGAAATTACAAAATCAGATTGTACATCAGTTATCTGGCAGGCTACCATCTTGGTCCTGGGCTAAAGTTGGATGTAAATCTTCTGTAATTCTTAAGAAAATTTTTTGAAAGCAGCAAAGGTACCTCTTATAAACATAAAAGTTATGTTCACATTTCCATATTTCAAAGCACAACCAACAGCACAGCCATCAACAAAATAGTCACTTATTTTTCCTCCTGCTTGGATCCCAAAATGTACATATTTCATCACCTTCTATTTTCACCATCCTTTTAATATATATATTTATTTAAAGACCATGTATCACATAGTTGATATAGTTGATAATGGTACATTTGTTTCCAGGTAAGTGGGAGCAGAATTATTAAAAAAAATTTTTAAATAGAAATAAAGAAGAGTGATGAGCTTAGGTAGAGAAATAGCTACATTGAGCTAACAATGAGAATGTATGAGGGAAATAGAAAGCCTGTATAGATTACAGGCAGGGGTGGGGTGGGGAGGAGGGAGAATTGGGTTATTGGTGATGGGAATGCTGCACTGGTGATGGGGGGGTGTTCTTTACATGACTGAAACCCAACCACAATCATGTTTGTAAACAAGGTGTTTAAATAAAAAAAAAAGGAAAAGAAATACTGTGCCTAGGGTTATCTCACAATGTGTGGATTTTATTTTACAACCTATTGGAGAAATCTCTGGATTGTCTTTTTCTTGGAGAGGTTGTATATAAAAGAGGAAACATTGGAGGCCACCAAATAGGGTACTCCCTAAGGCAGGGGTCTCAAACTTAATTTACCTGGGGGCCGCAGGAGGCAAAGTCAGGGTGATCCTTGAGTGCAAAGTCAGTAGTAAGCCTTGAACATTGGGGGGTGTGACCCAAACAACTAAAACAAAACAAAACAAAAAAAGATTCCTCTAGGGCAGGGCCACAAAATGTTGTACAGAGGGCCGCAAACGGCCCGCAGGCTGCGAGTTTGAGACCCTTGCCGTAAGGGTACCTGTGTTCTGGTAATTAGTAAATAAAGTGTCCTTAAATCAAAAAAGAAAAGAAAAGAAAGAAGAAAAAAAGAGTACAGCAACAAGAAAATGGGTGAAAATTAGTGTATCTCACAATGAGGTCAGAAAGTAATTAAGAAAGTTCAGTAAGTTCTTGCTGCTAGTTGATCATTCTGTTACTTACCTAATATCTGAACAAAAAATGACTTCAGATACACATAGGTGTCTGAATATGAGGATGACAGTACTAAAAACAATTGGAGTTGTCTTGCAGCCATAAATATGGTCATGCAGTCCAGGAATTCTAAGCATTGTTAGTGATAATGTGGCTTTTGTGGGCATGTTTTCAGCTGTCAGGGCTTCCAGAAGTATGAGAAGGTGGAAGGAGGGTGCCTGCACTCATTCCAAAAAGTCCTGGTGATGTCAGCCCAAATACCTGCATATCTAGAGTTGTGGTCAGATTGGTATCTCTACAGAAAGCCATAGATGAGGCTGGGCCATTTGTGAAGTGGCGATTGTGGGTGAAGGGTATAATAGACTTGGCCTACCTCTTCTCCCTTGATTGCCAGCTTTCAGCTGTGCGGCCATTCACCAGCAATTCTTTATGTTATAACCAAATATGGGGCCCTGATATTAAAACAAAATCTGTAGTTTTATTTTTCAACAAGAGTACTCCTATTTTATTTAGAAAATTTTTGTTATATCACTCTATTCTTCTAATATCTGTAGAATTTCACATTTCAGGTGCCCACAGGTATTTCTCTTGATCTCATATTCCTTTGCCTCTGTTGCCTTTTCCTCTGGTCAAGCATTAGTTTCCCCTGCATCTCTCCTCACTGGAGGACTTTTCCTATGCAACCATCATTCCCCCTTCTAAAAGCCTTTTTTTCTGGATGGTCCAACATTGTGATAGGAAAGAGTGGAGATGGTTGTCCTTCATGGCAAGGCAGTAACTTCTATTTGGACAGTTACATACAATTGTTTGTGGTGTGTGTGTGTGTGTGTGTGTGTGTGTGTGTGTGTGTGTGTGTGTTTGTGGGCCTTATCCGGTGGTGCTCAGGGGTTACTTCTGGCTCTGCTCTCAAAAATCGCTCCTTACAGGCTTGAGGACAATATGGGATGCCGGAGATTGAAGAACCTGAGTCCATCCAGAGTTGTCCCCGTGTAAGGCAAATACTGCCTTACCACAGTGCTAATACCCTGTCCTTGCCCCCCCCAATTGTTTTTATGTGAACATTAAGGATGCTCATTCTATGGTGGAAACCCTCAAGAATGTCAAACCTGGTTTACTCCTTGCAGGGTCACTGACCCACAGAAGAAAAAAGGGTTGTTGTCATTTCAAACAGTACCTGAGCTGTTTGCCTTTCTTTGAACTCTGACATAAAGCACTCTTTTCTTTTAGTAGTTTCGCAGCATTCTAGAGAAAGAAGAGGAAAGAGCACTTTTATATTTCTATCAATTTAAAGCTATATTGTATCTCCCAGTTTTCCGCTGACAGTGATGGTGGTGGTGAAAAAGAGAGTTATTTCACTAAATACCTCTAGTTGACCCTAAAGAACACTGATTGGTAGGGGCTGGAGTGAGGGTGTATGCCTTGCATCACATATGATCACCCAAAGACTGACAGGAGTAATTCCAGAGTGCATTTCTCTGTGTGAACCAAAATAACACCAAAAAAAGATGGGTTGGTCCTGCTTCTGGTAGTGCTTTGGACATGGATGTGACCACAGAGAAAATCTATAGGATTGCCATGCAATCCCATCCTAACACATCCATCATCTTAAAGGTTCTCAGGGCTAACTTCTGTCTCTGTGCACAAGGATCACTCCTGATAGGGCTTGAGAGAAAATACGTAGTGCCAATGATCAACCCCTGGTTGACTGTATGCAAGGCAAACCCTTACTTGTGATCTCTTGGTCCGTATCTTTTAATTTTTATTGAAACAATGTTGGTTCATATACTGTATATTTATAAGGCACAATTCCACATAATTCAAAATATATATTACCACAAATACCCACCAAAATGCCAGTATCCTATCATGTTCATATGGATACTCTCATCCTCTTCCTGCTCTGATAATCTGTTTTGTTTTCAGAATTCAAGGGCTTGTTTCTTTGACTTTGTTCATTTATATAGTAGTATGAGTGAGATCATCCCATACTTGTCTTTCTACTGACTTACTTTGCTAGGCACAACCTTCTATTTTCATCTACACTGTCTCAATAGGAAAGATTTTATTTTTTCTTATGAATGATCTTACAAAAATGCCAAGAAAGAAAGAAAGAAAGAAAGAAAAAGAAAGAAAGAAAGAAAGAAGAACTTACAAAAATGCCAAGAAAGAAAGAAAGAAGAAAGAAAAAAGAAAGAAAGAAAGAAAGAAAGAAAGAAAGAAAGAAAGAAAGAAAGAAAGAAAGAAGAAAAAGAAAGAGAAAGAAAGGAGAAAAAAAGAAATATAAGACAACACAATGAGACATTTTGTCAAAAGAATAGTGATAGGGGGCCAGAGAGATAGCACAGCGGTAGGGCATTTGCTTTGCAAGCAGCCAACCCAGGACCAGTGGTGGTTCGAATCCTGGCATCCCATATGGTCCTCCATGTCTGCTAGGAGCAATTTCTGAAAATAGAGACAGGAGTAACCCCTGAGCACTGCCAGGTGTGGCCCAAAAACCAAAAAAAAAAAAAAAAAAAAAAAAAGAAGAGTGATGGAACTGGAGAGATGGTACAGTGGTAAAGAGCTTACCTTGCATGAGTTTGATCCCCAACACTCTATATTGTCCCCTGCAACCTTCGGTGGGGAACCCCCGACCCGCGGGGGTGTGGGAATGAGGGTCGCTAGTAATTTGTGGGTTTACTCGAGCAGGTTCGATCTGTGAAGAAAACTTAAGAAGTTAGTAAGAAAAATCCTCAAGACAACTCTCGCTGTTCAAAAGGGGTTTATTGCCGGGGAGATCAGCTTCTAAGGGCGAAATACGTCAGAGGGTGTATCAGGTTTCCACCAATTACAACTGCAAGCACTCATTAGCATGAGCTGGGGGCAGGTAATAGGGAGGGGTAAAAAGATAGACCTGAGCACATGTTTATACTGAAAGCACAAGATCCAAACAGGGTCTTATAAATTTTACTCAGCAAGCATAAATAAAACATCAGGTGTAATCATATTAATCTTTTGCTAACACAAAGGCAAGTTGCTTTATAATTTTCTTTCTGGCTGGATGTATTGGGCTGCTTTGAATTTACTTTAGTATTTGTCTATTTCCTTTGTCCTCAGGGCATGGGTGCCTCTGGTCACATGGGTAACAAGGTCAGGGATTTCTGAGGCACCTTTGTTCTAGGTTCCAATAGTTCGGCTCCCCACAGTCCCCCAAGCCTGCTAAAAGTTATGAAGCTTAGAACTAGTAAGCCCTGATCATTGCCGGGTATAGTTCAAAAAAGAAAAGAAGAAAAGAAAAAGAAAAAAACGAATGGAGAAAATTTTATTATTTGGGGTAAAAATTTTTTCTGTATTGTTTAAACCATTTTAGAAGCATTTTTTTTATTATAAAAACAATCATTCTGACAGGAACAAGTATTTTTAGAACTTTTACTTGTTATCTAGCTCTTAGAGGAGTATCTTCCTGGTATCCTAGAAGGGTGATATTTCCTGTTACACTGTCTTCCATTGGCCTCAGAATATGCAATGGGACATTTCTTCATTCACCAAAAGTTAGCAATCACTTTATTAAAAAAATGTTAGTGTAGAAAAGTTAATAAAGGAGCTTTCATGGAATAGACATCCACGTCTCAAGTTTTAGGACTTTGAGGAACCCATAAACAAGCGTAGGAAGGCCTAGATGAGATTCTTATGTGAAAATCTCTGAACACAAAAAGCTTAGTTGTTCGAAGTCTACAGACATGTTGTCTTTGGAAGTGAGGCAGAGAACAATAAAAAGTCTTTTCCCTGACTAGAATGCAAGCAATATGAAAGTCCTATATTATGATGATTCATAGCAATACAACTGAATCTTCTGTCACTCTTAATCTTTGCAATCTTGCCAGGACTTCAGCTTAACAAGGAACTAGTGGAAAACTTTTCAGTAGTCTCATTACATGCCACCTCAAAACCACCAATGTGTTCTTTGAGGGTATAGGACAGAAGTTCTTTAGTTAAGCAAGTCAAAGTTATAGAAGGACAATCTCAGTGCATACACAACTGCAGTTATATACACAGGCTTTGACTTTCATACTGTATGCTAAGTTCATCAATGAGTTGTGTGCAAACAAAAGTTTACTCAATCTTTTATCATAGTTCAATTCTATTTAGGATCCATGGGTGAACTAAATCACTGCCATATCTCTCTTCTGGCTTTCAAATAAGCCTATTTGAGCACTTAATATATACTATGAATTATGCAATGTATGCTAAGAAAGATGGGAAGGTCTATGCCCTGTCAGAGTAGGTTGAAAATTTAGCATCTTTACTACTTAATTTTAGGCTTCTAAATTTAGGATATGGTCCAGAGTTGAAAAGTACAAACCAGACATTTGCTTTTACTTAAGGTGTCCTAGTTTGGCTCAGATCTTCTAAAACGACATACTTTCTTAATTATAAAAAACAGTCCAAATTAACCAAATAGAAAATACTAAATTAACCAAATAGAAATTAGAAAATCATGTGTATAGAACTTCTATCTGGCTCAGTGATATACAAAAAGGCCTTATTTCACTGGAAAAAAAATGATGAATTGCTAGTGAATGTCTTAAAATCAATTTTCTGGAAAAGATGTTTTCAAGCTTTTATCTTTTGCCATGCAGAAACTCTAATTTAATGTAGACTCTTTTGTTTATTTTTTGTTGTTGCCTTTGCCAGTGTATCAGATCATTGAAACTTTTTGGTAAACTTAGAATTGAACTGTCATCTGACCCAGCAATCCCACTTTGGGCTATCTATCCCCATGATTTAAAACATTTATTCAAAAGAACATATACACACTATTATTCATTGCTGCACTTAGTACAATAGCTAAGACATGAAATCAACCTAGATGACAATAGATGAATGGATTATGAAGATGTGGTACATCTACACAATGGAATACTACATAGCTGCAAAGGATAATAAAATAGTAAAATTTACTGCAGCCTGGAATTGGAAGGTATCATTTTGGGTGAGTAAGCCATAAGAAGAAAGACAAATAGAGTATGATTTTACTTATATGTGGTATATAGAATAATTGGATGAGGAAATATAATGTAGCAAAGGAGTGATGCCTAGATCATCCTTGACCCCAGTGCCTAGGGAAGAGAAAGACAGAGGAGAAAAGAAATCAAGGCAGACAGGAAGGAAAAAGGTGAGAATGGGAAATAATGGTGAACAGGGGTTAGGACTTTGGTTATTTTGATAATGTGGGATAATGGTATATGTTTAAAATAAAGATTCAACATTATTAAAAACATGAGATCTAAACTGCAACCATTGAACTTTATAATGTACTTGCCAAAATGGCAGGCAGGTGGTGGGAATGGAGGATCAGGGGTTGGGTGATGATGGAGTATGGGAATACTGGTGATAGAAGCTGACATTGGTGATAGGTTTGGTGTTAAAATATTATATGCTCTCAAATGTCAAGAACTTTGTAAATCAAGATTACTTAATTAAATTTTAAAAAAATTGTTTTTTTAAAGAATTTTTTGCCTTGGGGCTGGAGAGATAGCATGGAGATAGGGTGTTTACCTTGCATGCAGAAAGATGGTGGTTCGAATCCCGGCATCCCATATGGTCCCCTGAGCCTGCCAGGAGCAATTTCTGAGCATAGAGCCAGGAGTAACGCCTGAGTGCTGTGGGGTATGACCCCAAACCCCTCCAAAAAAAAGAATATCTTTGCCTCATAGTATTTGTCTATTTTCCAATGAGATCAGTTTCTCCCACCATGATTCATGTTAAGGTTAGTACAAATGAAGTCAATTGACTAAAGTGTTGATGAGCCCCAGGAGTAGCTCACCAGGGCCAAGCCCACTATGGGATCTTCATAGCCTCAGAGGAGTCCCTGGGATTTGTGACACAATTATTCATGTTATAGAAGCCTGAGCAGTTATTCTGTTTTTGCTAAGTAGATAGTCTGAGGGAGATTTGGAGGCTCTGCTGAAACCCATTTGAGCCTTAATGACAAAGCTGAAAGAAGGGTCATTTTGACTCAAGTATCAGTGGAATTCCTGACCAGCTCAACATCTCATCATTTTTATCACTATTTTTGTTTGTAGAAATAAATGGTCTCCAAAGAGCTTTTCCTCCAGAGAACTGACTCTACAAGTCTTTTTCCTGAGGTTGCCCTTAAAAGTAGCTCCCTGGATCAGGTGTCCAGGGAAGAGAGTGGGGGTAGGCCTCTGTGTTTCTGAAGGTAGTTGTCACTGTACATATGCCTATTCCTAAAAGTTTCTTTACCTGGATTCGACATATACAAACTTAGTCCTGCTGACTAGAAAGCCTATTGCTTATATTTACATTAGCCCTTAAGCTAATGTGTAACAGCTGTATTGACTTGGGGCAGAAACTATTTGTTTGTTTCTTTGTTTAGGCTTTTTTTAAAAGGGGGTTCTTGGAATTGTTTCTTGAAACTGCCTGTAGAAGTAGGGTGTGCTTTCTTTGGGTTAGCAAAGAAAATCTTAGGTCACTGTGTTCAGTCTGAGATATGATCAGAGTCAGTCAAGCACAAGGCAAAAGCAGAAACCTATACAATAGATATATTTACATATAAACATACATTTATTCATATATAAGTTTATATTTGTTTATATATAAATTTATATATTTTGATATAAATATTTTATATGTAGATGCATCCTTGTCTGCTATGACCTGGCTTCTAGTATGAATTCCACACTACAAAACCAAAATACAGGTCTTTTGCACTTTTTATTTATTTATTTATTTATCTATCTATTTATTTATTTATTTATTTATTTTTGGTGTTTGAGTCACACCGGCAGCGCTCAGGGGTTACTCCTGGCTCTACTCTCAGAAATAGCTCCTGGTAAGCTCAGGGGGACCATATGGGATGCCAGAATTCAAGCCACTGTCCTTCTGCATGCAAGGCAAACACCCTACCTCTATACTATCTCTCCAGCCCTCTTTTGCACTTTTTCAAAATGTGTCCCTGCTCTCACACAGCCCAATTTCAAGTAAAGTCCCTGATAGCTATAAGAAAGACCTTTGTCCTCTTTCTCTTTGTCTGACTCAGCCCTCCCTTAGTGATTGATGACAGCTGACTGGAAAGGCCACTAAACTGTATAGTTCTTCAAGCTAGAACATCATTTGTCTTCAAATCATCCATGGGTTGTGCTGGAATTAGAAGACATAAGGACTAGGGCTCATTCTTCTTTAACTGATTACTTGAATTCTGAAGTTTGACCATTTCTCATCTACAGATTAATATATAGAATACCTGGCTACAAAGAGATTATAGAAACTAATGTATGTGATTTGTCTCATAAAATTTTTAAATATATTTAGAAATTCAAGGTATTTTACTATTTGTTCATTGTTTTACTTGCGCGTTAACTTTAATTTCTGTTCAGCTTCTTACAACACCAATTTACAGCTTTAGTAATCTTGGTCTCAAGGGATTGTCTACTCATGCAGTATGACAGTGTCAATGATGAATCTCTCACTTTGGCATGCTCCCAGCAAAGGGCACATACAGGAGATGATGAGAGTATTGCGCCTTCTTACTGTAAGTTGGAGGTAATTCTGGCTGCTCTTTCAAGACTAGTTGGCTCTGAGCATGCTTCATTTGTGATTAGAAGCAGTTTTGTTTTATCAGAAGATAATTCCTAATAACTGTAAACTAAGGGACTAGAGCAACACTTAGTTTCTACAAGTTTCTTACCTTGATACCTTGAAAGAAGAAATGTAGGGGGGAAATAGTTTGAAAATCCTAAAACCCAAAGGAATAATGGAAGATCCAAGCCTAAAGTTTGTCTACAGGGAGAAAACAAAGATGAGCTAAAAAAACAGTACTCACTTGTTTAAAGTTGTTAGTGTCTTTACATTTCTCAGTTTCTGGAGTGCAGTTAATAGTACTCAAATGTACATACATCTTAAAGTTAAGCATTCAAAAGTTCTTGCTTCACAGAAATCTTTTATTGTGTGAGTTTGGGAGGGAAGTTAAGTGTCATATCCACTATGGAATCTGAAAGGATCCCTGACAGTCAGGGCACAAGATCTCCACCTTATTTTTTCTCACCAAATACTTTGGTTCAGTCTATTATTTAATAGGAGTGCCCCATAGCATGACCTTGGCATGCTTTCTGCTGACTAGTTCTTCTTAGCTTTCCCCTGATACTATAGCCTTTCTTTGGATTCTATCTCCTGTCTACCATCCTTGCAAGTACTTCTTTCCTTCTTTCTAGCTTAAGGTAGGAAGTATTGTTTTTGCTTGTTGCTGAACTCAGAATCTTGTGTAGACATTACTATTCTGTCTGGTGTGTGTGTGTGTGTGTGTGTGTGTGTGTGTGTGTGTGTGTGTGTGTGTGTGTGTGGTTTTTTGGGCTGCATCCTGAGGTGCTCAGGGCTTATTACTGGCTTTACACTCAGGAATCACTCCTAGTGGGTTTCAGGGGTCAAATTAGATGACAGGGATAGTACCCACTGTTTTATTCCTCTCATCCACCATTATATTTTTATAAATAAGAAATTGAAATTGAAAGTTTAAATGATAATTTAAAGAAAAATGAACCCTCCAATCTACATGTCATTCAGCAAACTTTTGCTGTCTACTGATTGTGTGTCTGGCAATTGCTGGTTCTTGAGCCATTCTGAATGACATATATGGAAAGAAAGTGTAAAATTGTTCAGTGCATCATCTAGAGCAGGGGTCTTCAAACTTTTTAAAGTGGGGGCCGGATTACGGTCCCTTAGAGAGCTGGAGGGCCAGACTATATGAGCTACTAATTCCTACTCACACTGCACATATCTTATATAAATAAAATGAAAACCATTTATAAATAAACAGATCATGCACCAGTATTTCTTTTTTTTTTTTTTTTTTTTTTGGTTTTTGGGCCACACCCATTTGACGCTCAGGGGTTACTCCTGACTATGTGCTCAGAAATTGCCCCTGGCTTGGGGGGACCATATGGGACACTGGGGGATCGAACCGCAGTCCGTCCTATGCTAGCGCTTGCAAGGCAGACATCTTACCTCTAGCGCCACCTTCCCGGCCCCACGCACCAGTATTTCAATGGGAACTGTGGGCCTGTTTTTTGGCTAAAGAGATGGTCAATGTCCGGTTCCATATTTGTCACTGCCAGCCGTAACAAGTGATACAAGTGGGCATCAGTTAATCTTGATCTGGTTGGAGATTTCAGATGTTTCATTCTTGAAAAAGTCTGTTCACAGGCATAAGTGCTACCAAAGATGGTTACCATTTTGAGTGCATGGTTCCTGATATTTGGATATACACTGAGTGTATATGCTGGCAGGTATCTTGGCAACCAAACAGCGCTCACTGCTGGCTGGCCGGATCAGACTCCTCTGCGGGCCGCATGTGGCCCACGGGCCATAGTTTGAAGACCCCTGATCTAGAGCCTGCCAGATTTAGGATTGCTTGTGCATTACATGCGTGTAGAGTCTAAAGTCTAATTACCTCTGTAACCCCAACCCCCATTCTTCCTGCAGCCTTACCTGCAAGAAAGACCTGCCCATTTCTGGGCGGGGTCTTTGAGGGGTTACAGAAGGTTTGGCTGGAAAGCCAGGAAGAGAAGAAGGAGATTGAGGAGGAAGATTTTAGGAGAGGAGTTTGGGAGAGAGATTGAGCAAGGAAAATGGATAGAGAGGAGATGGCTAAGGACAACGGTACAATGCAGGGCTGAGTAGATATCAAGTGTAAAAGGTTATGAGAAAAGCCACACCATGTTGGCCAGGGCCTGAATAAAGAGTGATATGCCCCAAAGCCTGCCTGTGAGTTTTCTACCCACCCGCAATCACCTCAAAACCGCCGGCTGAACAGGGGGGCAGACACGTGGTCCTGGGCAGAGGAGAAAGGGCCATTCCATCATCCATCCACCACCATCCAAGCCCATCCAAAGGGCTTTAAGTGTAACAACCTCAATAAAAGTTTCTAGAGTAGGTGCAGGAGAGATAGCACAGCAGATAGGGTACTGCATGCGGCTGTTACAGGTTTAATTTCCCAGCTTCCCATGCGATCCCCCTAGCCTGCTAGGAGTAATTTCTTTTCTAGAGGGATCATACCCAGCAGCATTCAGAAGGTTACTCCTGGATCTGCACATCAGAAATTACCACATTATAATGGTGATAATTTTATAGCATGCAAGTTGAAAAATTTATACAACATGTTATGCCAATTATATCTCCAAATTTTAAGGTTATTAAATTTTAGGGGCTCTCCCACGCAATACTCAGGAGTCTAGAGGGCTGTCCTCAGTAATACTTGGCCTACTGTGTCAGAGGGTTCAGTGCTCAGGACCTGCAATATGGTGCTGCTCAGGCTAGAGATGCTGAGGACTATCAGGGCAATGTCAGAAGTGTTGGAGGTCTTCAGAGTTATATCCAGCATTGCTATAGGAGCTATTATGGTGCCAGGGTATCAAACTTTAACACTGCATGTGCAATGACCTCTGATCACTAAGATATTTCCTTTTCCCCTGATTTGGACTCCTGGTTGTTTTGTTTTCTTTGTTTAGCTTTATGACTATACCCAGTTTGATGAGGGTTTACTCTTGGCTTTATCCTCAGAAATCACTCCTGGCAAGGCTTAGGGTACTATATGCAATTTGGGGAATCAAACCCCAGTAGGCATATGCAAGCAAGTGCCTTGTACTCTGTATTATTTTTCTCGCACATCTCACACTTTATTTTAATAGTAATGAACAATAATCTTTTACTTGTTAACTTACAAGTTTTCTTTTCTTTTTTTAAATTAAATCTTTATTTAAACACCTTGATTACAAGCATGATTGTGGTTGGGGTTTCAGTCATGTAAAGAATATCCCCCTTTACCAGTGCAACATTCCCATCCCCCAGTGTCCCAAATCTCCCTCCTCCCACTCCCACTGCACCCCTCCTGTACCTCTAGGCAGGCTCCTACCTTCCCTCATTTATTCACATTGCTATGATAGTTCTCAATGTAGTTATTTTCTCTAAACTGCACTCATCACACTTTGTGGGTGAGCTTCATGTAGTGAGCTGGAACTTCCAGCCCTCCTCTCTTTTGTCTCTGAAAATTATTGCAAGAATGTCCTTTCATTTTTCTTAAAACCCATGGATGAGTGAGACTATTCTGCGTTTTTCTCTCTCCTTCTGACTATTTCACTAGCAATAGTAGATTCCATGTACATACCATGTATAGGAAAATTGCATGACCCTCATCTCTCCAGAAGGCTGCATAATAGGAAAATTGCATGACTTCATCTCTCCTGAAGGCTACATAATATTCCATTGTATATATGTACCACAGTTTCTTTAGCCATTCATCTGTTGAAGGGCATTTCTAAATAGGGCTATTGTAAATAGTGCTGCAATGAATATAGGTGTGAGGAAGGAATTTTGTTATTGTAGTTTTTGTGTTCCTAGGGTATATCCCTAGGAGTGGTATAGCTGGATTGGTATGGGAGCTCAATTTCCAGTTTTTGAATGATCTCCATATCGCTTTCATAAAGTTTTGGACTAGACAGCATTCCCACCAGCAGTGGATGAGTTCCTTTGTCTCCACAATCCCCGCCAGCACTGCTTGTTCTCATTCTTTTGGTGATGTGTGCCAATCTCTGTGGCGTGACATCTCACACTTTTTAATATTTTCAGAACCATCACTAATTTGGTGACACCAGTCATCAGTAGTGGGTGCATGTACATGTTTATGTACATAGACATAATTGTCTATGTGCATATGATTATTTACTCTGTGTATAGTAAATAATATGAAACACGTAACAGGTTTGATTTTTGTTTGCTTTTTAGGGAGCCACACCTGACAATGCTCAGGGATCATTCCTGGCACTGCCCTCAAGAATATCTCCTAATGACTGGGGCTGGAGTGATAGCATAGTGGGTAGGGCATTTGCCTTGTATGCAGACAACCCAGGTTTTATCCTTGGTATCCCATATCGTTTCCTGAGCCTGCCAGGAGTGATGTATGAGTGAAGAGCCAGGAGTAACCCCAGAGTGCTACCATGTGTGGCCCCCAAAATTAATAAAATATGAATGCTTAGAAGTTAGTAAGCTAAATGCAAGGCAAGTGCCTCTGCCCACTGGACTATCACTCAAGTCCAACAAGTAATAGATTTATGCATAAATGTTATATGACTGTGAAAAGGTTTTCTGGGGTGGGAAGACCACACCCGGTGATGCTCAGGGGTTACTTTTGGCTCTGCACTTAGGTATCACTCTTGGTGAGCTTCAGGGATCATATGGGGATGCAGGGGAATCAAACCTAGGTTGTCCATGGGCAAGCAAGCACCCTACCTACTGTGCTATCACTTCAGCCCCCCCTCCATGAAAAGTTTTTAATATATCTTTTCAAATCACAAAATAAAAACACCAGCTCTGTATTGTGCTTAAATAATAGAACCAAACGCATGCTAAGCTACTGAATTTATAATGCTATCTTAGTGGGTTGCTTTACAGAATTAGATGTATGGCATCTCTAAAGAAGAAGGATAGTTCTTGTCAACAGACCTTACCTTAGGGATGTTTGGTTTTGTGCCCAGAGAGCAGGAAAGGAAAGGAATCGCAATTTGGTTGTTTATTAAATTATTTTGCATGATGTGTAATTTCACCTAAAAATCACAGTTTGTTGTGTGTGTGTGTTTTTAAAGAATACTTGCATTGACTGAAAATTAGTGAGAGTTTAAACTTCCCGTAAACGTTGCC
The DNA here is from genome assembly GCF_024139225.1 of Suncus etruscus. Lineage (NCBI taxonomy): Eukaryota > Metazoa > Chordata > Mammalia > Eulipotyphla > Soricidae > Suncus > Suncus etruscus. Next base: position 66,295,167 of record NC_064863.1, on the reverse strand, counting down.
TCTGTGAATCCCCCACTAGCCATCAGCATTCTTTGAAGTGGAATGGTAACTTGAATAAGCACTTTTGACCTTGGCTCACACATTACTTTGCTAAAAGAGAAAGACTGTTTTATTGGGGTTTGGGTTTGGGTTTTTGTTTTGGTTTTTGTTTTTGCTTTTACTTTTTTTTACCTTAGACTTATTTTTCTGCCCTCAGAAACTTGTTTCTAAAAGTAAAGAAGAGACATTCTCTAAAATTACATTCTATTGTGAGATGGGTGGTTAGCAAATATATAAATTTAGGGATGTTATTCATTATTAATTTCTGGACTTCTGAATAAGAATATATCTGATTATCTCTTAAGACCATTCACTGAGAAGTTCTTTAACTTTGGAACTTCCCTGCAAACCCCACAGAGCTGTGATTATACTTTACTAGAAATATCGTCTCTGTATTTTAACTAAAGTTTTAACAAACTTTATAAAGTATTTATACAATTCATGAACTTTTGGTAATGGGAGCTTTCCATGTAGAGACAGGCAAGGTGAAGGTGGGAAGGAAATGGGGGACATTGGTAGTGAGAAAGGTGCACTGGTGAAGGGTGTTATACATTCTATGACTGAAACCCAACTGAAAACATGAACATCTTTCAAGTCTCTTTACGAGTGTAGTAAAGCAAACAATCCCTATGAAAAATTTGTCAGGGCTGTCTCTATGACAGGCAATTGATATTCAGACCTGGGGTTAGGAAGTAGAACTATAACATACTTTCAACAATTTCCTCCTCCCCTCCTATAATTAACGTAAGGCCCTTGCAAGCACTTTAAATTACTAAATGTATATGGTCTATAGGAATATGTGGCTTTTCTAGCCATCAGAGCCTGAAACAGAAACTTCCACAAACTGAAAATAGAAGTGACTCAGAGAGGATACCTTTAACCTTGAAGGGTAATTTTCAATTCAGATAGTTGTGAAAAGGAACCCTTAACTTGTTTTTCTGAGTTTGATTTACCTACCTCATTTCTCTTTCTGGGTTCAATGGCATTGCATAGTAATTTCTATGGGAATATTCAGGTTTGCTCTTGTTTCTCTATGTTTGAATAAGGAATGTTGGGAGTGAGTAAAGCCTATAAAATGAACCAAGGAAAAAAATTGGAGAAACAGGATTCATGAGAACAGAAAATAAAAATGAAGATAATTCCTGATCCATGCCCATGACCAAGAGAGATTTGGAGTTTTTAGGCACCAAGATCAGCCAGGTAACTTGCTTGGGGTTAAATACCACAGATAACATATAGCTTTCAAGCACAATTAAAAAAAAATTAGATGCTTAAGATTCACTTTTCTGCTATATTCTCTTAGCATGCACCAGCACTGCAATATATTTAATCTAAATATGGATACTTTTCCTTTTTTTGGTTTTTGGGCCACACCCATTTGACGCTCAGGGGTTACTCCTGGCTATGCGGTCAGAAATCGCCCCTTGCTTGGGGGGACCATATGGGACTCTGGGGGATCGAACTGCAGTCCGTCCTACACTAGCGCTTGCCAGGTAGACACCTTACCTCTAGAGCCACCTTCCCGGCCCAGATACTTTTTCTTACTTAATTATTAGAGCAGTGGCTCCCATGTGAACTGCAAGTGAAATACTAGAGCTTCTGATAGTTGAATCTAATCTACATCTCCATTTCATCCTGATTGCTAAATCGACCCACTCTTTAAAATCACACTTTTTGCTTTATACCCAGAGAGTGGGGATGGGTAAGAAATAGTAGACTAAGGTACACATCCAGGTTAGTCATAAATATAATCATTTACATCTTGGAAAATTAATGTAAGAGTCACCGCATTTAATTGAAAAAATATTTTTACTGAATCTACCAAGGGTAAAAAGAGAAAATCATGCAAAGGAAGCAAGATAAAAGACCCTGTGGCCAGCAGTTCTATGTGCTACCTTATCCAAAAGCCTATGGGGAGAGAGGATGTGGCTAAGACACTGAATATAAGTATCACTTGAAAGTACAGAGGATGAGGACTGCTTTCTCTCTCTATTCATTTTCTTCTGAAACCAGGAACAAAGTTGTTCCGGGAGCAGAAGTCACTGCTGGAAGGGGCACTGTTGCCATCCCAGAGTCACTGTCCCAAGCAACTTCATGCTTGTTTTTTGCAATCAACCATTTGGGGGGAGATTAAAGAACTGAAAAGACAAACTTGAACTTAGTTTTGGGTTCTGCCTCTTAGTCTTGGTGTGCTCCTTGCTTCCTTGGCATCTTGTTTTTCCAATCTTTAAAGAAGAAGTCAATAAAAATGAAACTTAAGGAAAGGAAAGAAACTTAAGGAAGTTAGTTCTTTGAGCAGTATCTGGCACAAAGTGAGAGTTGAATATATGGTAGAAATCAGTCTTTAGAAAGATTCAAATTAAGAGATTTCCTGTCTCACTCATTGGAATCACATTTTACCAAGTATCCTTTCATTGTAGCTTCAAACTCTGAGGAAGGCAGAAATTTGTTTAGTTTTTGCTTTTAGGAGGAGAACAAGCATACTTATAATTACTCAGGAGTACACCTGGCTCGGTGCTCAGAGGTCATGGTCAATGGTATTTGGGGAATACAATCCTGATCTCTGTAATGCAAAACCTTCACTCAGCCCTCTGAGCTGTGTCTTCTACCTGTAGCCATTTATTTTCATGCTTGTTTCCTAAACTAAAGTGGAAGTTTCCTTCAGGAAGAGATCAGACTGCATGGTTGTTATGTTCCTCACACTGTAACCAGTGCATGCTCAAGGAAAGTTTGGTGCATCCCCATGGTTCCTCTGCTGACTAAACACATAAGCAAACAAAGTATTAAGAGAGGGAGAGGTGGGAAGTGGGAGAGAAATGAAACTGAGTCTGTATTGGTTGGGGGAAATTTTTCGGCATGGCACCCTTTTCTTGTTTTGACTGGTTCCTCCAGTAAGACATCAGACTTACTGGATTTTATTCTGAGTGTGTTGACTAATTTGTAACCAAAGGAAGTCTAAAATGTATTTAATCTAAGTGCTAGACAGGGAAGCCTCACCAGTTTCAATACCAGTTGCTGAGTTAGCAGTGATTAAGAAGCCCCATGTGGCCAAATGTGCCCACCAAGTTGGTAATGTGCCCACCAAGTGTGGTTCCACCTGCTAGAGGAGAGATCCAGCTGCCTCTCATTTCAGCACCACTTACTGCAATCCTTCTGTAGTTTGTATCTGAAACTGAAAATTGAGTGAAAATGAAGATGAATTTGACGCCATCACTCACTCAATTTTCACTCGAACCTCTGCTATACCATTTATCAATAAATAGGAAAATTATCCCTGTAGTACCCCCAATCAACAGCAAGCATACTTGAAACCAATGCCTTCAGGCTCTATACACAGATTTCAAAAACAAGTGATTTCCAGTAATTTAAAGGAGGGGGGGGGGAACATTTGCCATAAGAGGCAGGCTAAAGAGTATAGGGAAACCTGCCACTTGGTGGAGGGAAAGTGGACAGTTGTGAAGGGGTTGGTGTTGGAACATTATATGACTGAAACTAAATATTAAATAACTACATAATTCCCCATGCCTCAAAAAAATCACAAAGAAAAGAAAGAAACAAAGAAACTGAAAGAAAGAAAGGAAAGAAGAAAGAAAGAAAGAAAGAAAGAAAGAAAGAAAGAAAGAAGAAAGGAAGAAAGAAAGAAGAAATAGAGAAAGAAAGAATAAGAAAGAAATAAAGAAAGAAAAAGGAAGAAAGAAAGAAAGAAAGAATGAAAGAAAGAAAGAAAGAAAGAAAAAGAAAGAAAGAACAAAGAAAAAAAGATAGAAGGAAGGAAGGAAGGAAGGAAGGAAGGAAGGAAGGAAGGGAAAGAAAGAAAGAAAGAAAGAAAGAAATAGAAAGAAAGGAAAGAAAGAAAGAAAGAAATAGAAAGAAAGAAAGAGAGAGAGAGAGAGAGAGAGAAAGAGAGAAAGAGAAGAAAAAGAAAGAGAATGAAAGAGTGATTCCACTAAACATAGATGCTAAAACAATCTGTCAAAAACCATTCTATTGAAGAATGGGCATCCTCCATTCACGCCAGAACCAGGCAAGCTATCTACGAAACATCCAAGGTCTTTTACAGCAACAGCTGGAAGCAGTCTTCTACCAGGAAAGACACTATCAAGGGTCTGTCATCGACCCCCTAAAAAGAGACTTCCGTTTACACTGAGAAGACTTGACAACATCAATGACCTGCTCTATAGGACATGGTTCTCTCTAGTGCCCCTTAAGTGTGAGGTGAAACGAGAGGAAGCTATGCACCATCCTGACTGCAATATGGGATATGCAGACTCCAGGATCTTTAATACAGAAGCATGATACCAACAACAGAGACTATGTGAGGAATGGAGGTGTATCGCCACTACCGACGATGACTCGAATTGGACAAACTAATTCGCCTGGAGCCTAGAGTCAGTCCTGTGCCAGGAAACTTCAGGGTTAGGGTCTCCTTGTATTTAGACCATAATTTGTCTTTCCATGTCCCTTATGTTTTGATGGGCCTATGCAAACAATGCCACATTAATACCATTTTTTACTATGTTCCCTTGACTCTAATTCTTAAGAAAAACAAGCCACTAAAACTTTCGAGGTTAACTTAAACTAGTTTGTATGTACATGGAACTAGAGAAATGTACCTTTGCCCTCAATGTGTAAGGAGCTACATAAGTATAATGTCTTTAGATTATATTGTGTGCTGCTAAGAAATAGTATGTACTACAACTGGGGATTTGAGGGACAAGGAATTGTATTGTACATGGGTTCAGTTTTGTTTTTATTAATGCTCTTTGGCTGAAAGTTCAAGGCTGGGATATCGATGGGACTACCGAGAATTCTGTTTATGGGTGATTGGGCTTCCACTGTAACTTTAACCTGTCCTCTTCTTTACATCTTTGTTGTCATAATTAAAATAAAAAAAGAAATTAAAAAAAATATATGAAAAAAAAAACCATTCTATTTCCTCCTCATCAGAGACTCTAACCTAAATCTGCATATTTATCTGGTAAGAAACATTCTGAGGGTCTAATTGTCTACATCTCCGGGGGCTGCAGAGATAGCATAGAGGTAGGGTGTTTGCCTTGTAGGCAGCAGACCTGGGACAAACCTGGGTTCGATTCCCAGCATCCCATATGGTCCCCCTAGACTGCCAGGAGTGATTTCTGAGCACAGAACCAGGAGTAACCCCTGAGCAAGACCAGGTGTGGCCCAAAAACTAAAAAATAAAATATAATAAAATAATCATCTACATCTCTTTGCTGGTCACCTACAATTGGTTTCTATGTGGTCATGGAATTTTACGTCATACATTGCATGTTTGTTAATTATTTCAAGCTCATATTCAGTTGAACTGAGGGAGGGAGGGAGAGAGGGAAGGAAGGAAGGAAGGAAGGAAGGAAGGAAGGAAGGAAGGAAGGAAGGAAGGAAGGAAGGAAGGAAGGAAGGAAGGAAGGAAGGAAGGGAGGAGGGGAGGTGAGGGAGGGAGGGAGGGAGGGAGGGAGGGAGGGAGGAAGGAAGGAGGGAGGGAGGGAGGGAGGAAGGAAGGAAGGAGGGAGGGAGGGAGGGAGGGAGAGAAGGAAGGAGGGAGGGAGAGAAGGAAGGAGGGAGGGAGGAAGATAACTTTCAGACAACATAAATTTTATATGCACTGTATCCTTTTATCTTGAGATCATTGTATAGATGCATGTAAATGTCTTATTGCATTCACTTAATTTGCTCCTGTACATGAAAGAAGCATGAAAATAAATGGCTACAGGCATTTATTTATAACAGTGTGTTTATATAGTCAGCCTCACTTGAAGTTAAGTTGATGTTTAAATTTCTAATACCAATAGATTTCTGGATGGGCCATACTGGCTTGGCTTTTTTTTTTATATATATAATTTTTATTGTGACCAATGTGAATAAATTTGGCTTTTTGCTTCCTAATTTCAAATGGAATCATATTTTTTTATTTTTATGATTATGTAGCTCACCTTGGACTAATAGTTGCTATTGACAATTATGTCTCAGAAAAACTGAGGGGAATAAGACATTGGCTAAATTATTTTTTAACTTTTATATAATTTGCAATATGTATCCTGGTGCTTCTCACAACCACAGAAGAGCATGAAACCATCAAACCTGAACCACTAGGCCAAGAATAGCCAGGAATGACTGGGTTCTCTTAAGCATAAATAGAGATGGAGCCTATAAAATTATAACAACAAGTATAAATAATGTATACTTATAATAGCTATCACAAATTTTACTCAGTAGTGAAGCATGTCATCCCTAACCCCATCATTTGAATAAAAAGATGACTTAGTGGTGTGCTACTTAAATCATGAGTGTCAAAGGCAATATAGACTAGTCTGCCCAGTTATTATTTTTGGGGAAAACTTGCACACTATGGAGGAAGATTAGGAGTTGGCAGTGCAACTTTCCTGACAGTACCTGACAACCAGTGACATCAGCACCAATGTGCAATGCAAACCTTAAGTTTTATCACATTTAGGTTAACATGCTTTGAGATCTTTAATTTTCTTGAAATAAACATTTAACCCATACCCACAGAGTCCCCTTGAATATTAGCATCCACACTTAAAAGAGAGATTTTAAGAACCAGAATCTTTTTTTAATTAATTTTTTATTTTTAATTATGAGAACAATGATGCAAAGAGGTCAAGGTAAAGTTACAGGGAAAGGACAATCACCCATAAACAGAGTCCTCAGAAGAAATCCCCTTGCTGACGCCTAAATATTGAACTTACAGTCAAAGAGCATTAAGAAAAATAAGGTAGAACCCATGTACAATTACTTTGTCCACAAGTCCCCAGATTGTAGTACATCATAACATTTCTTAGCAGTACACAAAGCAACCTAAAGCCATGAGATTTATGTGACTCCTTAAACATTGAAGGCATAGTATTTTTTTATATTTTCATGTACATGCATATTAGTTTAAGTTAACATCAAAAGTTTAAGAGGTTTTTTTTTTAAGGGTTAGTCAAAAGAGCACAGTAAAAACGGTGTTAGAATGGCAAATATTGTTTGCATAGGCCCACCAAAATATGGGGGACATGGAAAGGAAAAGCCTTGGTCTAAATACAAGGAGACCCTACCCCTGAAGTTTCCTGGCATATCACCAACTCTAGGCTCCAGGCAAACTAGTCAATTTTCTGTAGTGCCAATATAGTTTTATTTTTCATGCAGTCTCTATTGTTGGCATCAGGTTTCTGTATTAAAGATCCTGGAATCTGCACATCCTACATTGAAGTCAGGCTGGTGTGGAGTATCCTCTAGTTTCACCTCACAATTAAGGGGCAATACAGAAAGCCCTGTCCAGTAAGCAGGTCATTGTTGTTGTTAAGTCTTCTCAGTGTTATGGGAAGTCTCTTTTGAGTAGGTTGATGTCAGAGCAGCGGTAGGGTCTTCCCTGGTAGAGGATTGCCTCCAGATGATGTTATAGGCAACCTTGGATGTTTCGTAAATGTCTTCCCTAGATCAGGGGTGAATGGAGAATGCCCATTCTTCTGAGGCCCGTGCCAGGTCTTTATGTCAATAAGAACCAGAATCTTAAGCTCCCAACTTCTGTTAAATGAAAACACCAGAACTTTTACTACAATCAGTGGCCTGACAGGAGTGCTGGGAAATAGTGATAATGTAGACTGGTGACCCAGTATGAAGCATTTAGGACACTGCTTTAGAAAAGCATGTAAGACATCTTGAGCTTCTTTTACTTGGTTGGATTTAAGCAATATTTTGCATTTTGAATTTTTTGAAGAGGAATCTTTAGAGCAGATAATAGACTCTGAAAAGGTGTAAGTTATACCTGTCCTTCATGTAATTTTGAGTGTAATTGTACATACTTGAGGTATGATGCCTAATACTAAGATGCTTGGGATATGAAGTCTAATATGCCCCTTATCTTGCCATTTATTTAAATATAGAAGAAAAGAGCAAAACCATAACCATACTTCTCTTCATCTACTTTCTCTGGGGTAGAAGTACTTGACTCGATTTATCTTCTCCATCCATTCTCTTCCTTCCTGTCAATATATTTTCCAGACAGCACAATGGAAAAGTAAAAGGATATAAAGGTGAGGCAGAAAATCATTCAGAAGAGGTTTTTGAATACACTCAGAAAATTGTTTTCTATTGATATTACTATTAGCAAAATCTGGCAACTACTCTCACCCAACATTAATTGCCTTCTAATTTGAACCTCTCTTCTTTGACCCTTGTACTATGATCTCAAAAACAATTTATCAGAAACACTATATATATGTTATATGTAATAAATAGATTAATGATGTATGCTCCCAATATTTCAATATTAATTTTCTTTAATTATATATATATTTTATTTTAGGGTTATATCCAGCAGTGCTTACTTAAATAAGCATGACTTACTTCTGGCTCTGTATTTAAGGATCACTTCTGGTGATGCTCGGGAAATTATGCAATACCAAGGATTAAAACACAGTTGGATGCATACAATACAAGCTTCTTAACTCCTATACTATCTCTCTGGCCTTAATATTAATTTTGGAATAAGTAAAGGTTACAGAGTACTGTTCTGGATCATGGCAGACGTTTTTACATCAGAACACTGAAACCTTTACTGCACATTAAAGCCATCTGGTAAATCAGTAGTTTTCAACCCCTCTACACCTACAAACCAATACATTAGTCAGTGACCTTGAAGGTCCTATCTAATATACTTTGTCTTACTGTGTGTTCTCTTACTCAAGTTATTCTTCTTCCTAAATGGCTGTTAGGTTTCTTCTTTCTCTCCTAACTGGAATTCTCTCCTTTTCTCCATTTCTTCTTTCTCTATTGGAGAGTAACAAGATGAATGTTTGAAATCTACTGGACAAAAATAACTTCCTTAAAACATCTTCTTTGATCTGTCACTCATTTCAACTAGGTCCCCTTTCTTTGTTTTTATGTGATCTCTAAAATTCATGCTCATTCTTGTGGTGTTCTCCCAGTTGGAAATCTAACATTCATGTAATTCATTAAGCCTATAAATTCCATGAGAAGAGGGCCTTGTGTCAACAGGACTTCAGTTAATATTTGGTTGAATGAATGAGTCAGCCTCAGTATATGCAGCAAAGAGAGTAATTTTTGAAAAAAAAAAATCCACATGACATCATGGGAATTCTGAATGAAGGAATCAATCAAAAGATGAAAAAGCTCTTTCTTCAGAGTCTTAAAGTTGCTATCTTAAAGGAGTACCTACTTTCCCTACTCTTTTCTCTATTTTTTTAAGAAAGGAAAATGAAAAAATAATTTAAAAAGAGCATGAGAGAACATTGAAGAAAGTGAGAAGTGAGAAAAGTATATATTATATTATGACTTACTTATCTTTCCTAGTGACCTTTATAAATAAGTTTCAGTGGAAAAATAGAAAATAGAACTGTGAACAGTTAAAAGAGTAGGGGTTAAAAGAAATGACAGTGAATGTACATTTTTCTTGAAAAGTTTTAAGTAAAATTTTAGAGAGATAAAATAACTGATTTGAGAAAGCAGAATCAAGAGAAGATTTTTTAATCAGTGATGCTGTTTTTATATAACATGAAGAATAGTACATTTTATTATATAATTATATATTATAAAATATGTATTTATAAAATAATATGCTATATTATATAATAGAATTGATAAAAAAAATTAGATAAAGATTAGAAAGGTCTTAACCTGAGTAAAAAAAAGGAGGTGAATTGGTATTTTGAGATTTGTTAGGTATTTGTCCTATGATAGGAGAGAAGAGAAAAGATATATGACAATTTATATGTGTTAGATAGATAATAATATTAAATGACTCAAGTCAGCAATAGAGGTACTGGGGAAATATTCTCACCTCAAGGGTCCTAAGGACTAAGAGCCAAACATGCAGGGAATATGAAACCTTAATTAACTTGATTTTCTGAGGTCATGAAATTTGGTATTTATGTAACTGGTTTTATTTTAAATATTTGACAACTAAAATTTTCTCAAATGAAAACAGACAATAAATACTCAGTCACTATTCACCTTTCAGTGTAATCACTAGTATTGTTCTAAATAGACAATAATTTAAGAGGTCTGGATGAATGACCTCCAACACTCAGGGTTATCAGCTTGTACTAAACATGTCCATCCAAATCCTCAGCACACCATTCCTTATTTCAAGGGCTTGGCACACATCAGGTATGTGTGGTGCTGTGTGTGTGTGTGTGTGTGTGTGTGTGTGTGTGTGTGTGTGTGTGTGTGTGTAAGTTCCTTACCAGCATACCAGAGCTATAACTCTGGAATTTTCCATGAAAACAAAGGACATCTTTAAAATAGGGGCCAAAAGTACATAGACAATAAAGATTGGTAAACTGTGGGGGGTTCCCATGGAATAAAGCAGAGAAAGAAGTTTCATGATTTTCCAATTAGAATATAGTTAGGACTGATAGGGATAGTTCACCATTGTTGAGGCTACAATGACAACCTTTGATAGAATCACTTACATCTTTGATGAGTTAAATCCCATCTTTACTGAAAAATGCTTCCCTCTCAAACTATCTAAAATATGACAGAATAACTTTCTTTAAAAAAAAAACAACACCTAGTTGATGGGGCTGGAGCGATGGTGCGGCGGAAGGGTTTTTGCCTTGCACGTGGTTGACCCAGGACAGGTCACAGTTGATCCTCCAGCTTCCCATATGGTCCCCCAAGCCAGGAGCTATTTCTGAGCACACAGCCAGGAGTAACCCCTGAGCATCACCGGATGTAGTCAAAAGAAAAAAAAAAAAAAACAAAACAAAACAAAACCTAGTTAAATTAAAAAAAAAATAGTTATCTAATTAAAATGTTAGTCATTGGGCCCGGAGAGATAGCACAGCGGCGTTTGCCTTGCAAGCAGCCGATCCAGGACCAAAGGTGGTTGGTTCGAATCCCGGTGTCCCATATGGTCCCCCGTGCCTGCCATGAGCTGTTTCTGAGCAGATAGCCAGGAGTAACCCCTGAGCAAAGCCGGGTGTGGCCCAAAAACCAAAAAAAAAAAAAAAAAAAAAAAATGTTAGTCATTAATTGTGGGAAAGGCCAAAATAAGTTCTTTTCAATACACACGTGCATTTTTCTGTAAAGTATCTTGTGGAAGAACGCATTCTGAGACTGTATTTAGTCACCTGAAATTCATTGCTTATAGCTTTGCATAGCCTTTACAGGGGCTAAAGTGCCAGCATCATATCTTTTTTTTTTCTCTTGGTTTTTGGTTTTTGGGTCACACCCGGCAGCGCTCAGGGGTTGCTCCTGGCAGGCTCGGGGGACCATTTGAGATGCCAGGATTCAAATCACCGTCCTTTGCATGCAAGGAAAACACCCTACCTTCATGCTATCTCTCCAGCCCCCCAGCATCACATCTTATATTTCATGTACTGAATGAAATGAGGCTGAGAAAGGGAATTCTAAAAGCACCTTCCTGCTGTTTTTTCCCCAGCTACTGTCATATGACTTTATTTTTTTTTGGGGGGTGGGGGATCAAACCCGGCTTTGCTCAGGGGTTACTGCTGGCTCTAGGCTCAGAAATCGCCCCTGGCAGGCACAGGGGACCATATGGGATGCCGGGATTTGAACCATTGTCCTTCTGCATGAAAGACAAACTTGTATTAGTCAGATGTGTTTTTCTAACTATTTCAATTGCAAGATATGTTAGGAACTGCTGCCTTGATTCTGTATAAATATACACCAGGTAAATCTGGAGAGTATATTTACCCTGAAATGGACAAGCATGGGAAAGTTGAGCTAATTTTTAGTTATAAGGACAACATATTATTTTTAATTAATTTATTTAAAGAAAATACATTACATAGTTGACATAACTGATAATGATACATTTTTAGGAAGACCAAAAGCAACATGTTTTTTTTAATAGAAAATTAAAAGAAAAACTAAAGCTATGGAAGAGAAAGGGAAGAATATTTTTGAGAAGTATTGACTTACAATGAATTCATTGAAGCACCAGCAGAAAGTTTAGTAAGCTCTCCTTAAAAAAAAAAGATAAGAGTTAAAAAATACAGTAATAACGGTATGAGAGTGGCAATTGTTGTTTGCATTGATCCAGCAAAATATGGGTAAAATGAAAAAAAAAAAAAAGCCTTAGTCTAAATACAAAGAGACCTTATCCTTGAAGTTTTCTGGCATAAGACTGACTCTGAGTTCCAGGCATACTAGGTTGTCCCATCCTGAGTCATTCATTCTATGTGGTAACAGTGAAATTTTTTCACACATTAGCTGTTGTTGGTGTCCAGTTTCTGTAGTTAAAGATTCTGGTTTCTGTGTGGTTTCTGTGTTTTATCGAAGGAAGGATGTGGAGCATCCTCTAGTTTCACCTCACCATTAGATGTGGAACGTCCTGTCCTGCAAACGAGTTGTTGCTGTTGCTGGACTCAGCAACTGGGTGTTAAGGGAACACTCGTTGGAGTAAAGTCAATGCCAGGGTAGCGGTAGGATCTTCTCTGGTAGAGGTTTGTTTCCTGGTGATGTTGTTGACAATTGTGGTTGTTTCTATAGATGGTCAATGGTTCAGGGGTATGTGGGCAATGCCCATTCTTCTGAGGCCTGAGCCAAGTCATTATACCAGTGTTCAGGATATAAGGCCTAACTGCATTACAAAATTTGTGTTCCTATTTCTATTAGTTAATAACTTGTTTGCATATGTAGTATTTTCTGATTTTAATGCACCTATGCAAAAGAGAATGCCACAATGGGCCCAGGAAACAAGTTCAACAATCCCCTTAACTTGGTTCTAACATGAATTCTAAAGTGAAAGACTCTTCTACCAGAATTTCTTGTTGAACTGATTACAAAGAAAGAAAGAAAAACAAACAAACAAAAAACAGTGGTTACAATTGTCACTGTATAAGGGGATATCCAGTAAGAGTTATAGTGCTTAAGAATACATCTAGGATATTCAAAGGAGATATGCATGTCTCTTTTATGTCATTAGAAATAGTCGGGAGGAGAGTGCTGAATCCTGGACGCCACTTTGGTCTGTGATTTGACCTTCTGGAGTCTGCAAAATGACTCCTAGCAGTCCATATTGGGAAATGCCTTTGAGTGGGAACTAATCAGAAACCTAGTATGTAGCAACCACAGTTACAGAGTGAAGAAAGGTGAAGGACAGGAGGTCGCTGAGAACAGATAAGTAGAAACAGAGTATTAGTTTCTTCTTAGCCTGAGAGTCTATTTTTTTCACTACGGTAGCTGATTGGCAGCTAGCTTGGGTGGGAATAATAATGTGCTTCGTGGGGAGCCAAGAACTGAGGGTAAAAATGGTCAAATGTGGGTTAAAAGGTGGTGGGAGTGAGGGAGTAAAAGTCTAAAAATGAGCTTCTGGGTGGTGAGCCAAGGGGGGAAGGAAAGTATATAACATAGACATTTTATATATGCCAAACAGATTAAACCCAATGATATCCAAATAATTGTCTATACTTTCAGCATGGAGGCTCTAACCCCCACATGGTTTCAGAATGGACAGAGGTAGGAAGGAAAATTGCCTGCGACTTCCTGAAGCCAGCACCTCTTGTGCTGCCTTTCCCCATGATGGCAAAAGCTCCTGGCTCCCAGGAAGGAAAGAGATCCTTCAAGAGTTGGAAGCCAGGAAGTTCACCACCCCCACTCAAACCCTCCCTCTGGAGCTGGATGGGAAATGGGGGAAAGCCTAGGGTCCCCTTTAAACTCCTCACTGGGACCCACCTCACTGGCTTCCTGGGCATGTGGCCCAGGGGTAGCCCTGGTGTAAGGACAGCATATTATTTACAGCAGATTCTGCTTATTTCTTGGTCTTTGTGGACAGTGAGTAAGAATAGCATGCCAAATATCAAATGTGTTTAGTATGAGCTGTAAATAAAGAACTGTAACAGCCAAGAAACAACCCAAGTAAAGAACCCCAGTAACTAAATCACCTCATGACCTGTGCATATATAATTTACATATCTCCACTTCTTAGCCATTCTATTATCTGTTTGGTTGCACTCCATGTAAATGAGACCTTGAAATATAACCAATATGATTGATTACATAAAATGATCAATCAGATAGCATATATAACAACAAGTAAGAGATCTTGGTTTTACTGGTCACACCTTCCTCTTGTTCACTGTAACACCTTCACATCCAGATTAAATTTGTGAAGAAGAGGATCAGACAATAGTACAAAAGGTAGGGTGTTTGCTTTGTGTGTGGCCTACCTGGTTTAATCTCTGGAATAGCCTGCCCAAAGTAATTTCTAAGTGCAGAGTCAGAAGTAACCCCTGGGTACTGCTGAGTGTGGCTCAAAATCAGTCAAACAAAAATTTTGAAGAAGGTAAACTGAATTATTTGCTGTTAATTAGTGATTAGAAATTCAAAGAATTGAATAAGCTTTGTTTCCCAAAGAGAATGTGAAAGATATACGGAATGATCACATAACAGACAAAGAGAGCATCCAGATCTGTTTTTCTGAGATTATTTGAGAAAATGAATTCTATGGAGGTTGAGTGACTTCTGTAAACTCAGGAGAACAGAGAATTGATTCCTGGCCAGTGTTTTCTCCTGCCTTAGGGATACCTGGGGCCTTCAAAAGAGGAAGACTTCTCTACAGAGGAACCCAGCACTGAAGAGATTCTAGCAAGAAGATTAAGATAGGCTAACATGGAGACAAAACCAAAAGCAAAGAGAAATTTCTGTGTATCACCACACAGCCCCCTAACAATGCAGGACAAATCCCCAAAGTCTATGAATCTGAGTCTCTCCTGTCTCTGGATAATATTCCCCACAGGCTATCTTGTCTTTGCTTATACCGCTGTGCTGACGGTAGAGCTGTGTTGAGGCAGACAACTCTGACTTTGTTTTTTCTGATTTACGTATCAGGAACCATGTAGTCACATGTATTGCCCTCTTTTATGGAAAGCTCTAAAGGAATCTCAATTACCAAGACATATTCTCCATAAAGTGATTTCTGTTTTTAGTATCAAGATTTAAGATATATTGAAGAATTTTCTTTTAATAATACATTCTAGCAATTTCTTATAATACTGTATTATGTAACATATTTTAAGAAGTACAATTAATGGAATGAATAAAACAATTCTTTATGTTTTATTTGTGAATTTATAGATTATTGACTTTTTTATTCCTTGTAATTTAAGAAGCTCACTTAAGCTAAAGGGAGTGAAAACAATCTAAAATTGGGAGCTGGTGAGACAGGAGACTCTAAACTATTTTGATATTTTATGTGCTAGTGGTAAAAGCAAAAGAAATTATTGCAGGTTGGAAAAGAACTTCTAAGACTCTTAGTTTTCACATTTCATATTCCAAGTGTGTATTTTTATAAAACAAGGTAGGATAGTTAGTATATGTTTTCTGTTTACCACAGTACTTTAAAGGGATAGAGGGAGTGGAAAATGCATTACCCAGGAAATTAAGACAATCTTAAAATATTGCCACTTAGTAAGTCAAAACTTTGTGAGCTTATTTGCTTTTATGGCAGGTGCACTTTTTAAACTCTAACAAACATAAATAAAAGGAGCACACATTTTTAGTTTCCAATACCTTATAAAGTTTTAAGTGTATATTTTCTAGTAAATAATTAGATTATCCCAGATGGCTCTGCACATTTGACTCTCCACAAACATTACTTGTTGAACACACATTTTTATTAGAATTACATCAACAAAGGTGTTTTCATCAGACATTTGAGCTGAATTATACAAAAGTCTATCTGAATCATAAACAAAAGGTTATCAAATTTGACACATAGGACAGATGTTGTGGAGTATATGACTTCCAGGTGTAGACTTGGTGCACCCTCCCACTCCCCAACCCCACTGGAATGTCCTCAATTAAAAAAGAGAGAGAGGTGGGCTGGATAAGTAGCACCAAGGGTAGGTTGCTTGCCTTTCACGTGGCTAAACTGGGCTTCATCCCTGGCACCTATATGGTCCCCCGAGCACCATCAAGAGTGATTCCTGGTACAGAGCCAGGAGTAACCTCTGAGTTCTGATGAGTGTAGCACCTCTCAAAAAGAGAGAAAAAGAAGAGAGTATATAGAGGGAGGGAGAAAAATTGGGGTTTAAATTCTTATTTTTAGCTGCAGAACCTCATGTCCTTTTCGTAGCTAAGTTATTTTAAAACAATTTGAAAAGTTTAATAATGCTGCTATAGTGTCGTGTACAACACTTGCCATATTATTGTTTTATTCTTGCAAATTTACTTCCCCACCCCCAAAAGACTGTCAATCCTGCACTTCACCTTCCACATGGTCCCAAATGTAACAGCCCTACAAGTGAAGCTTCCCAGGCTGAAGCTGCAGGAACCTCTCTCCCCATAAGACCTTTGCGGAGATAGCATCAGCTGAAATGCAGATGGGATGAACTGTTTGAAGACCACTTGACAGTCTGATGTGGCCTGGTGAAAATCTGTAAGAAATGTGCTTATGAAGCAAAATAGAGCAGAAAACCCCCAAGCAGGCTCCCCAAAGTCTGTGACTGTTTATTTCTCCCTGCCTCATCCCCCACCTCGGGAATGGGGAACTTTGCTGCACGAAGAATTACGCTACTGGACAGGCCCTTTCCCCTTTCACTTCTCCACTGTGAGTCTTTCAACACATTAGCTTCATCTCTTAAAACATAGAACTATTTCCCTGGGGAGGGAAGCTATACATTGTAATTGGGATTTGGGGATCTAGTGGCTGAGTGCCAGAGTTCAAATCCTAGCTCAGGATTTGCAGGGAGACTTGTAGCTTGACCTTTTTTTTTATCCTATAAGCACTCACTGGTGAGAAAGGGACAGTTAAAAGCACATGCTACACAAGATTGCTGTAAAGATTAAAGAAGGAAGAGCTGTAAATCCCTTAGAAAAGAGCTGGGATAGAGTAAGGAAAGATTCAGTGAATGCTAGCTATCATTAATAGCAAGCACAGTCTTTTGATTTGCCTGTTGTAGAATTACTAGTTCAGCAGCTCCTAATTTGTGAGTAGGTCACCTGAATTTTGCTTGCTGACTCCAAGTCTAGCATGGATTTTTCACAATGATCTCTATGCATATTCCTATGCATATTAAATGTGAGCAAAGCAAAACACCAAGGTGCTATCTTTTTTTTTTTTTTTTTTTTGGTTTTTGGGCCACACCCGGTGACGCTCAGGGGTTACTCCTGGCTATGCGCTCAGAAGTCGCTCCTGGCTTGGGGGACCATATGGGACGCCGGGGGATCGAACCGCAGTCCGTCTCCTAGGCTAGCGCAGGTAAGGCAGGCACCTTACCTCCAGCGCCACCGCCCTGCCCACCAAGGTGCTATCTTAAGTAGGAAACCTATGATGACAATTTTAAGAAACCTCTAGAAACACCAACTTTTATTCATTTTAGTTTTCCCAAAAGATTGTTTTCCAACCTTTACAGTTCTTTCTTGCTTGCTTTGGTTTGGTTTTGTGTCATACTAGAGGTGCTTATTGAATTTTACTCTTGGATATGTACTCAGGAATCACTCCCGTGGTACTGGAGGAGCCCAGCTAAGGTCAGCCATGTGTAAGCAAGGCAAATGTCCTATCTGTTGTACTATTGCTCTGCCCCTACTAACAGTTCTTTTAAATCTACTACTTAAGTCCTAAACATCCATATTAGAAATATCTTTCAAACTTAGCACAAAACGACTATAATGTTTTCAAGAACCAATGCAAATGAAAACGTGGGTACCTTTTTCAAACTTATTAAGAATTTTAAGGCAGAGATGGAGAGATAGCACAGCGGTAAGGCATTTGCTTTGCATGTGGCCAACCTGGGATGGACCCGGGTTCGATCCCTGGCATCTCATATGGTCCCCGAGCCTACCAGGAGCGATTTCTAAGTGTAGAGCCAGGAGTAACCCTGGAGCACCACCAGGTGTGCCCCCCCCAAAACAAAGAATTTTAAGGTAGCAACAGCTGAGCATTAAAGCAAGTACAAGATCCTTCCATCATGCCCACAATGTTGGCCTGAGTACAAAACATCATCTTTTGGGAAGCTTTCAATTTATGCTTCAGTACAAATGGAATATTCAGCTAATGTACACAGTAAAATTTCCCTGATTTATAGGTGTGTTTTTTCTCTTATTTAAAAAAGTACTTTTAAACATTACTTTATTTAAATACCATGGTTACAAGGTTGTTCATAGTATAGTTTTTTTCACAGCTACAAAGTTGTTTGTGATTTTCAGATATACAATATATAACACTTTGCATCAGTGCACATATTTCACTGTCAATATCCCCAGTTTCCCTCCCCCCTTCCCTCTGCCTGCCTCTCGGTTTTCTTCTTTCTCTCTCTTTCTTTCTCACTTTCTTTTTTTCCTTATAAACACTGTGGTTTTCACACAGGAGAATCATATCTATCACTTTATCTCCTTTTAGTACCCAGTTCTTGTCCAGAGAGATAATTTCCAACTATCATTGTCATAATGATCCCTTCTCTGACCTAACTACTCTCCCCTGCTATTTGTGGTAAGCTTCCTACCATAGACTGGTCCTTCTGGCCCTCATTTCTATTGTCTCTGGGTACTATTATATTAATATACCACAAATTAATGTAATCATTCCGTGTCTATTTCTCTCCCTCTGACTTATTTCACTCAGCATAATACTCTCCATATCCATCCATCTATAAGCAAATTTCATGATTTCATTTTTCCTAACGAGTGCTAGTATTCCATTGAGCTGTATTTTCTTTAGTCAGTCATCTGTTTTGGGGCACTTTAGTTGTTTCCAGATTCTGGTTATTGTGAATAGTACTACAATGAACATAGGAATGCAGAAGGCTTGTATGCATTGTGTTTTGGGGCTCCTAGGGTATATTCCAAGAAGTGGTATTACTAGGTCATATGGAAGGCAATTTTTAGATTTTTGAGAAATTATTTGTTTCCAAATGGGCTGGGCCAGTCTACATTTAAACCAGCAGTGAAAAAGTCCCATTCTCTCCACATCTGCACCAGCACTGATTGTTCTTGTTCTTTGTGATGTGTTCCAGTCTCTGTGGTGTGAGGTGATACTCATTGTTGTTTTGATTTCCATCTTCCTGATAATTAATGATGTGGAGCATTTTATTTTACATATTCTTTGGCCATCTGTATTTCTTCTTTGAAGAAATGTCTGCTTATATTTTCTCCCCATTTGGGGGGTGAAGGTGTTGGGCCACACCTGGTGGTGCTCAGGGGTTACTCCTGGCTCTGTATTCAGAAGTCACTACTGGAAGGCTAGGGAACCCTATGGGATATTGGGGATCCAACCTGGGTCCATCCCTGGTTGGTCGCATGCAAGGCAAATGCTCTACCACTGTGCTATCATTACGGTCCCTCTTCTCCCTATTTTTGAATGGGTTATTTTTCTTGTTAAACTCTACCAATGCCTTATATATTTTGTGTAATACCCCTTGTCATATGAGTATTAATGTATGTTGAACCATCCTTGTATCTCTGAAATAACTCCTACATGGTCGTGGTCTATGACCTTTTTTAATGAATTGTTGAATTCTATATGCTAGTATTTTGTTGAGGATTTTTCATCTGTTGTTCATCAATGATATTGGCCTTGATTTTTTTTTTCTTTGTGGTGTTTCTTTTGGCTTTTAGTATCAGGGTGATGGTAACTTAAAAGAAATTATTTGGGAGTGTTTTTGTTACTTCAATTTCTTAGAAGAACCTGAAAAAGATTGGCAATAAGTTCTCTTTAAAGGTTTGGATTAATTCACTAGAAAATCCATCTGGGCCTGAGCTTTTGTTTTGGGGAAGCCTTCTGATTATCATTTTAATTTTCTCAATTGTGATAGGTATGTTTAGGCATTTCATTTCATCTTGGTACAGACTTGGGAGGTTATAGGAGTCCAAGAATTTATCCATTTCTTCTAACTGCTCTTGTTTTGTGACATAAAGATTCTCAAAGTAATCTCAGATTATCCTTTGAATTTCTGTAGTATTTGTAATGACACTTTCATTTCTGTTTTGGTTTATTAAATTTTTCTATTTCTTGGTGAGTCTTGCTAATGGATTATCAATCTTGTTTATTAAAAAAAACATATGTAAGGTAGTCTCCAACATCACTTTTCCCTAATTACTTTTTTAAATTCATTTGTATTATTTTTTCTATTTTAAATATATATATTTATATTTTTTCTTCTCTTCCTTAACTTCACCTGCTTTGGTTCTGCTTGGTACAAAAACCTACAAGAAAAAGTCTTTCCTGGGATAAAAGCTCAGGTCAAAACAAGAGCACAGAGATGATGGAGCCTGACATTCCCACCCCCAAATGCACCAGCAATAAAATATAATATAGCACCATTTCTTTTTGCCAAGGCATACTAAAAAGGGGGAAATTTTATGTATAGAAACAAGCTCTTATATATTAGGGATAAGAACTCATACATTTTGCAATACAGGGGCACCTCCCACTCTGAACATATGTCATGCAAACCCAACTTAGACTCCATGTGATTAGACAGTGACTGTCCAATTCTGAACTCTAGATCGCAGGCATAGAACCAGCACATTTTCCTCAACAGCTCCAGGAACCAAACTTCCTTTGGGATATTCATAATACTGTTCTGACAGCAACATGTGCTCGGTCTTTTTTATTAATATCTTTATTTAAACACCTTGATTACAAATATGATTGTAGTTGAGTTTCAATCATGTACAGAACACCTCCCTTCATCAGTGCAATATTCCCACCATCAATGTCCCAAATCTCCCTCCTCCCCACCCCACCTTCACCTGTGCTCTAGACAGGATTTCCACTTCCATCATTCATTCACATTGTTATGATAGTTCTCAGTGTAGTTATTTTTCTAACTGCACTCACCACTCTTTGTGGTGAGCTTCAACATGTGCCAGTTTTGATATGACATCCTGACAATGAGGAAATGGCAACAACTTGATCTAAGAGCTGGTTGTCTTATCTCATCGCCTAGCAATAAGATGAAATCAGAAGACACGTCATCTTTGATCTGTGTAAAAACCGAGAGTGCTAACTACAGAAGATTGACTGTGGGCCCGGACAGATAGCACAGCATGTTTGCCTTGCAAGTAGCCGATCCAGGACCAAAGGTGGTTGATTCGAATCCCGGTGTTCCATATGGTCCCCCATGCCTGCCAGGAGATATTTCTGAGAAGACAGCCAGGAGTAACCCCTGAGTACTGCCGGGTGTGGCCCAAAAACCAAAAAAAAAAAAAAAAAAAAAAGAAGATTGACTGTGATAACCATGACTGCGCAGAACTTATCCTGGGACCAATAAAAATCCCTAGCCTAGGCTTTTGCCTATGATCTATACAACAACCAAGATCTCTAATTCCAGAGGTCTGACAGACAACTGCAACTGAGCAGAACTCTGGAAACATAATGAAAGACTCTATTCTAGGCTTCATTCTAGAATCGGTGCAAAAACCAAGACCGCCAATTACAGAAGATTGATTAAAACAACAGTGATAGAACAGAACTTCTAGAACCGTAAAGATTCTACCCTAGGCTTCATCCTATGACCTGTGCAAATACCAAGATCTCTAGTTACAGAAGCCTGATTTTATCATCCAAAACTGAGCAGAAAGTTTCCTAGCACCATAAAAAGACTTAGGGGGAGTGAAAAAGAATATGTAAAAAGCCTGTAGTTATTCCAATGACAGTATGTTTCAAGGGAGGAGAAATCCTGTATCTCTTAGGCAAGGGAATTCCCTTCCTAATCTCCCCACTATTTACTGTGCCTATGCAAAAAAAAAAGAAGCACAATATTTTTCTTTTTATTTCAGGTTCATGGATATTGTTTGATTGTAGTCTGTATTGCTGTGGTGCTTTTCGGGTTTTGTGGGGATTTTTTGTTTTTTGTTGTTTTTTTTTTGTCTTATTGTCATTTTTTCTTCCTTTTTCCCTTTCTTCTCTTAAGTTGATATTTATAACCTCTAGATGGACTCCCTGGTTTTTTATTTGTTTGTTTTTTACTTTTTCTGTTTTTTCTTTCTTCCTTCAAACAAAACCACATAACTTGTATCACCTTGTTCTGCCTCATAAATTGAGGGGAAAAATGGATGGTACCAAGACCAAACAAGTCATATGAATACTGAATATAAATAAAAAAAAATTGACCAGACTTAAACACCAAATCCAAAGCCAATGACAACAGAATTGATACCCAATCTACAACTAGCTAGATACAGAGGGGACCACTTATATACTAGTAGCCCAGTGGGCAGAGGAGGGGGATATGAGATGCATGCTAGGAACAGGGGCACAGGGAGAACAACACTGGTGGTGGGAATGCCCCGGATTCACTGTCACTATGTCCCTAAAATATTACTGTGAAAGATTTGTAACTCACTGTGGTCACAATAAAAGTTATTTTAAAAAATGAAAAAACCAACTTTTATTTTCATTGATATTTTGAATTCTTTTTGGGTGTCGAGTTTATTAATTTTTGCTTTAAGTTTTATTATTTCCTACTTCTTGCCTGCTTTTGACTCATTTTGTTGCTTCTTTCCAATTTCTTAATCTGTGCAGTTGATTTAATTTTATTTTAAAATAAAATGTTCTTTAAAAGTATCATAATTAATAAAAATTATATTTTTAAAAGTATTATATATAAGTTTATTTATAATATTATGATATAACATATAATATATTATATAATTATATAATATGTTATTTATATGATATTTTATATATTACATTATAATAATATATTAGATTGTAACTTAATATATTGTATGATCATTTATAAATTATAAATTATTATATAAATACTATGATGATTATTTAAATTATAATTAAATAATAATTTTTATTTATGAAGACCTTTCTTCCTTTCTTTTTTTTTATTTTTATTGTGACCAAAGTGCATTACAAATCTTTCACTGCATCATTTATGGTACATAGTGACAATGAATGAGGGGCATTCCCACCACCAGTGCTGTCCTCCCTCCGCCCCTGTTCCCAGTATGCATCCCATATCTCCCTCCTCTAACCCCCAGTATGCTAGTGCAACTGATCTCCACTTTACAGCTTGTTGTAGATTGAGCATCTATTCCACCGTCATTGGAGATAAAAAAAAAAAAAATAAGAAAAAGGGGATAAAAAGGGGACATTAAGAAAACAACCCCATTCACAATAGTGCCACACAAACTCAAATATCTTGGAATCAACTTGACTAAAAATGTGAAGGACCTATACAAAGAAAACTATAAAACTCTGTTCCAAGAAATAAGAGAGGACACACGAAAATGGAAACGCATACCCTGCTCATGGATTGGCAGGATTAACATCATCAAAATGGCAATACTCCCCAAGGCATTATACAGATTTAATGCAATCCCTCTAAAGATACCCATGACATTCTTCAAAGAAGTGGATCAGGCACTTTTGAAATTCATTTGGAACAATAAACACCCTAAATAGCTAAAGCAATCATTGGGAAATTTACAAGAAAAAGTTATCTAATCCCATCCAAAAAAGGGTAGAAGAAATGAACAGACACTTTGACAAAGTGAGAACATTCTGCGTCTTTCTCTCTCTGACTTATTTCACTCATCATAATAGATTACATGTACATCCATGTATAAGGAAATTTCATGACTTCATCTCTCCTGATGGCTGCATATTACTCCATTGTGTATATGTACCACAGTTTAGCCATTCATCTGCTGAAGGTCAGCTTAGGGTTTTTACAGACTCAAACCAACCTTAAAAATGAATTGAAGGGTCTACTTTTAGGGCAAGATGGACCACCCCAAACCAAACTTTTTATTTTTATTTTTTTTATTTAAACACCTTGATTACATACATGATTATGTTTGGGTTTCAGTCATGTAAAGAACACCACCCATCACCAGTGCAAAATTCCCATCACCCAATGTCCCAAGTCTCCCTCCTCCCCACCCGACCCCCGCCTGTACTCTAAACAGGTTCTCAATTTCCCTCATACATTCTCATTTTTAGGACAGTTCAAAATGTAGTTATTTCTCTTACTAAACTCATCACTCTTTGTGGTGAGCTTCCTGAGGTGAGCTGGAACTTCCAGCTCTTTTCTCTTTTGTGTCTGAAAATTATTATTGCAAGAATGTCTTTCATTTTTCTTAAAACCCATAGATGAGTGAGACAATTCTGCGTTTTTCTCTCTCTCTCTCTGACTTATTTCACTAAGCATAATGGATTCCGTGTACATCCATGTATAGGAAAATTTCATGACTTCATCTCTCCTGACAGCTGCATAATATTCCATTGTGTATATGTACCACAGTTTCTTTAGCCATTCATCTGTTGAAGGGCATCTTGGTTGTTTCCAGAGTCTTGCTATGGTAAATAGTGCTGCAATGAATATAGGTGTAAGGAAGGGGTTTTTGTATTGTATTTTTGTGTTTTAAGGAAAATGAAAAACATTCTTGCAATAATTTTCAGAGACATAAGAGAGGAGTGCTGGAAGTTACAGCCTGCTTCATGAACCTCACCATAAGAGTGATGAGTTTAGTTAGAGAAATAACTACATTACAAACAATCCTAACAATGAGAATGTATGAGGGAAATAGAAAACCTATCTAGAGTATAGGCGGGGATGGGGTGAGGAGGAGGGATATTTAGGACATTGGTGGTGGGAATGTTGCACTGGTGATGGGGGGTGTCCTCTTATATGACTGAACCCAACCACAATCATGTTTGTAACCAAGGTGTTTAAATAAAATATTATTAAAAAAATTCTAAGCTGTTATTTATCCATGAAGCTTTGTATTCTTCCTCCAAATCTGAATGAAAATCCTGCTGTGTCACATATTCTTGGTGAGGCATTCATTTAATTCAGTTTTAACACTATATCTCACCACTGTCTTGGGCCTGGAGGATTGTTTGTGGTAATTATGCTGTAAATCTTATGGTTGCTTCTTTGTATGTAATTGCTCTTTTTGATCTTAGTGCTTTTAGTATTCTATCTCTATCTGTGGTTTTAATCATTGCAAGTAGGATGTGCCTTGGGGTGCCTTTATTTAATTCTTTTTTAGCTGATTTTCTTTGGGTATCCAGGAAATGGGTGCAAGCATTCTTCAGCTCTGGGAACTTCTCAGCAACGATGCCTTTGACTTTTGCTTCTTAATAAGGATTTTCTTCCTGCATCTCTAGTACCTCAATGATTCTTATGTTGTTCCTGTTGAATTTATCCCAGTAGTCTATTGTCATCTGTTTGCTTATTTTGAGGATTTTTTTATTTTCTATTTTTTTTTTGGAGTGGGGTCACACCTGGCAGCACTCAGGGGTTACTCCTGGCTATTTTCCAACTTTTTCTGTTATATGCAGGTGTTATGCATCTCATCATCCAGCTCACTGATTCTGCACTCAGCAGTTATTACTCTGCTGGTGAGGCTTCTAATGAGTTTTTCATTTTGCCTATCAAGCTTTTTAGTACTGTAATTTATCTTTGAAGCTTTCTCATTTCTACTCTTATATCCTCTTGAATTTTATTACATGTTCATTACATGGTTTCTTTGAGTTCTTTGAACATCTTCCACATTTCCTCACTAATGTCCTTTCAATGAGGCTATATAAGTATCTGATACTAGTTGGGTCCACAGAACTACCATCTCCATTCATCAAATGTGGCAATGTTCTGTGTTGTTTTACCATTGTGACCTTTGCAGTGTGATGGTGTTTGTTTTTTATTCATTGTTTCCATTAACAGGTATATTAAGGGGTTGGAGCAATAGTACAATGAGGGTAGGGTGTTTCTGTCTTGCACACAGTCAACCTGGGTTCAATCTTCAGCCTCCTCCACATGGTCCCTGATGAAGAATGATTCCTGATTGCAGAGCCAAGAGTAAGCCCTGAGCACGTGTGTCCCCCCAAAACAAATAAAGAAATTTCCATAACTGATATTGGGTGTTGGTATCTGCAGGGAAAAATCAGAGTTATTACTTTCATTTTGAAGAAGTGTGCCTATCAAGAGGAATAATCTCAATATGTATTCAGAAACCTAAAAATATATATTTAGTTTGCTTTCACTCATCTATTTTTTTAAATATTTTTATTTATTTAAACATCTTGATTACAAATATGATTGTGATTAGATTTCAGTCATGTAAAGAACACCCCCCATCTCCAGTGCAACATTCCCACCACCAATGTCCCAAATCTCCCTCCATCCCACCCCCACCTGTACTCTAGACAGGTTTTCCAGTTCCCTCATTCATTCTTTTTTTTTTAATATATTTTTAAGTAACATGATCATATTTGGGTTACAGACATAACCAGAACACCCCCCTTCACCAGTGTAACATTACCCCCTTCCCCCTTCTTGTCCCTCACCTGTATTCAAGACAGGCATTCTAATACAATTGTTTTTAAGTTCAGTAAGTTGCATTTTTTCCTTAAAGAATAAAAGTAAAAAAGAGTAAAGGTGTGATAGTAGCAAGAGCCGTTGTTTGCATAGGTCCAGAAAAATGGGGGGAAAAAAATCCTTGACCTGATTACTAAAAAGGCCTCACCTAAGTTTATTGGCATAAGATAGACTCTGGGTTCCAGGCAAACCAGTCTGTCCAACTCCAGTCATTCTCAAGGTTCCGGTGAAACTTTTTAACACTTTAGCTGTTGTTGGTATCAGATTCTTATATTTAAAGACTCTGGATTCTGTGCATTTCTTTCATCGATGTCAGGCTGATGTGGAGCATCCTCTAGTTTCAGCATACCATTCAATGCGGAGGGATCTGCCCTGCATGCAGACTGTTGATAAGTCGTCTGGGTGTTGGGAGCACTCTTTGAAGTAAGTCAATGCCAAAGCAGTGGTAGGTCTTCCCTGGTAGAGGCTTGGATCCTGGTAATGTTGAAGACAATTGTGGTTGTTTCCATAGATGGTATCCATTGTTCAGGTGTGTATGGGCGATGCTCATTCTTCTGAGGCCTGAACCAAATCATTATGTCAGTGTTCAGGGTAAAAGGCCTGATTACATTACCAAATTTGTGTCCCCATCTCTATTTGATAAGAACTTGTTTGCATATGTATTATTTCCCCCATTTTAATGTGCCTATGCAAAAGAGAAGCAATGCCACAAGATATTGTTGATGCATCTGGGGGCTGACGAATAAAGTCCAACATTCCCCATAACTTGGTACAAACATGAAATCTATACAGAGATACTCTTCTACCAGTATTGCTTATAAAACAGATCTCAAAGAGGGAAAATAAAACAATCAAATAACAAATTCAGTGGGCAAAATTGTCACTATATGAGGATATTCGAAAAGAGTTATAGATGTTAAGGGAATACATCTGAGATATACAAAGGAGATACACATGACCCTTTTATGTTTTAGAAATAGTCAAGAGGGAGGGGAGTGTTTCCAAGACACCACTTTGGTCTGTGATTGGACAAACAAAGAGAGCATGGAGCCATGTCCTCCACTTGTTGCCTGCTGAAGCTTCCGACTCCCCGAGAGGCTTTTGCTTCCTAATTGCTGGAAGTTGAGAGTTCAGCAGTCCCCTTCCAGCCCCTAACATGAACAAGGAAACCTGGGGTCTCTTTTAAATTGCACCACACTGGAACCCACTTGCTGGGACCCTGAGCAGGTGTCCAGGAATAACCCTGGGACGGGGAGGAAGGAGAGAGAAGGCTGTGGGGGGCGACCGAGGCTGCATCTTCACCTTATCTTGGCCAAAAAGTCTGCAGCATGAAACCTTGCCATGACGCATTGCCTGCTGAAGCTTCAGACTCTACCCAAAAATCACTGTGAAAGATACATAATCCACCTTGGCCAAAAAAAAAAAAAAAAAAAATCATTAGTACCGAAAATGGTTAAATGTGTGGTAACAAGAGATGGGAGTGAGAGAGTAAAAGAATAAAAGGAGCACATGGACAATGTTCAGAAAATGACTAGCAGATGAAACACAATGATATCTATATATTTCTTATAATGTTCCGCGCGGGGGCAACTAGCCCCGCGAGGTTTCGCAATGAACAGGTTTATTAAGGAAACTTCCCTGATAAGTACTAATGCTAGAACCTATTGTGACCCATGTCCCGCACCCCCTTCCTAGGCCTGGTTAAAGCAGCCTTTGGCATGGCAGAGGGCTGCCAAACGCCATGCTGGCAGGACCTCCCAGCTCAGCTCCCAGGAAGGTAAGAGGCTCTTCCCGAGCCTGAAGGCCGGGAGGTCGGAGCCCCCTCCCCCAGACCTTCCCTTTGGGAAAAGGGGCAAGCCTAGGAACACCCATAAACTCCTCCAAGGGACCCACCTCGCTGGTTTACCCCACCATGTGGTCAGGCAAAGCCCTGGAGTACGGGAGGAAGGAGGTAGGGGGGTGCTGGGGTGACTGTGATGGTGTTTTTTTATATGTTGTGGTAGGACTCCTTGACTAGCAGAAATGTGTGTTGTGGTGCAAAGCAGAGTAAAGTGGGCATGCTCTTCTCAGGGTGCAGTATACTATGTTCAAAATAGCTCTTTTGATTCACAAAGCCTCCTGCCATCATCACAACTCCCAGACACTAGTTCTATCTATTTGCAACCACACTTTTCTCTGGGAACCATTTTGAATTAAAAATGTTTCTTTTGACTCAAATTGCTGCCTGCAGTTGCTGCCATCTCCAGATGCAAGTCCTATCTGCATTTTTACTATGATTTTCTCTTAGCACATTGATCTGAATGTGTAATTTTTCTTGTATTCAAAAGGCCTCATGTTGCTGCTGCCACTTGTTGCCAGTCCTATCTGTCTTGCCACCAAGCTCTTCTCTAGTCTTATATGTATTTTTTGTTTGTTTTTGTTTTTAGGGACCACATTAGCAATGATCATCATTATTTCTGGTTCTGTGCTCAGGGTTACTCCTAGCAGTACTCAAGGAACATCTATGATGCCAGGAACTGCGCCAGAATGAACTAAAAGCAAGCCAAGTGCCTTAACCCTAGTATCTCTCTGGCCCTCTTTGACTTTGAGGCAAACCTGCATTCCCTTCTCAAACCATCTGCTTAAAAGACATTTATCTATTCCTCCCACAGAAATCAGTTGTTAATAGAAGACAGCATTATCTATCAATGACCTGAGTACAAATTGCTGCATATATAAAATTAAATCCCCTGTCCTCCTTCTGAGAAAAGAGTTATTCAATATTTTTCTTGGATACTTACTGACACCTCACATGTCATATTTTAAGATAGATATCACAGAACCTCATTGTTTAACTGCCACCAGGCTCCCAAGAATATCTCACTATATAGAGGCAGGTTTGTTATTCACTTCCAAGTGCTGCTGCCTTTGTTGTGGTGTGGGAGATCCCTCAGGGAACTAGGCTCCCTTTCCTATCTTAAAACCTAATTCTCCTGTGCCATAGATAAAGGATTAGTTATCAGTACTGTATAAGAAAATGCAAGGAAATAGTATAAGAAAGTCAGCTCCCAAAAGGGTAAATTGTTTTGTTGTTATTTATTTGTTTGGAGGGCCATATCCAGTGGTTCTTAGGGGTTATTTCTAACTCTAAAGTCAGTAATTTCTCCTGGCTGATTCAGGGATTGCACCCAGGTCAGCATGAAAGACAAATGCCTTAGCTACTGTACTGTATCTGGCCCCAAGGGAGAATTATTAAGCTAATTACTATAGTGATCAAATGGAAATGAAGCCTGTAAAAAAAGTCTGAAATAAATTGTAAAACATAATACCCAATGATATCACTCCCAGCTTAGAGACCTGGGGCTTTTAGATACCAACCACTCTCAGTCACTGATTGAGAAGGAGAGGAGACTGGGTTAAATACAAGCTGGATGCTCTGACTGCTGAGGTGTCCAAGATAGAAAGATGTTAACAGCTTCTGCTGCAGCTGCAGTAAAAAAAATTTTGGAAAAAAAATGTATTTCAGACAGATGTGAGTTTTAAGATAAGCTCTACTGATCAGAAACAGAATGATTTTGGGTGAATATCTGAGTCCTTTCCCATGTATAAAATAAAAGTACCACCACTTACCTTCAAAATTGTCAGCATACATAAAACAATATGAAACATCATTAACCATTTGTGTAAAAGCTGCTGTTAACTCTTCTTAAGCCATGATTTCTCAAATTGATATATTCTTAGTAATTGCACAAAGATCTTTCCAGAATGCAGGCTGATTTAGCATACCTGGGTGGAGCATGAGACTCTACATTTCTGATAAGCTCCCAGATGAGACTGATACAGTCCATAGACTATGCTTCATGAAATGGAATTTTTCCCATTATTTTTATGATGAGGAGGAAGTAGAGGAGAGGAAGAGGAGAAAGATTAAACTAGAACCTCATACTAGCAAAGAAAATCTTACTGATAAACTGCTAACCTATATTTCCAGCCCCCCTCCTATTTCTTTTGAACTACCTTACACAATAAATTACCATTTTTTCCCTGGATCTGTTGAGTTTATTATAGAAAAAAAATCTTGATCATCTCTGTTAGCCTTATAAATGAATGATAACAGCCAGCAGAGTTAATCACCACTCAAAATTAACTGCCTGAAAACCTAGTGCTCAATTACACAGAGAGGACATGTGGAGTGAAAAATATATAGGTTAGATAAGGATTTTAGCATCATGGGAGAACGAAGAATGATAAAAGTTGCATCACTATTAAAGAATGAGGAAAAAAGAGATTAAAATTTTAAAGCTACTCGTGACACTAGTGTAGGATTAATATGATAGTTTTCTGAAATGTCTCCTATGTATTATACATTCTGTTGACTAGTGATTGTAAAGAATATATGTCATATTTACAATTTGCTGAGGGGAACAGATATACATATGCACATATTGAGCAAAAAAGTGAATAAATGGCTCTCTTCAGTGGGAGAGCTTTAATATGTGCAGAGAAGTTGTTGTGGATGGGAAACCTGGGAAAGGACAATTGGAAAGAAAATTAAGGTTCAAACATCTTGCTTGAACTGTTAACATGTCTGAAATTCCATATGTTCTCATAAATTTCCAAAAGATCTGCTGAGGCTTTACTTGTACAGCCTAACATGTTTCTTCCTCTGCCCAATTTTGCTTTCTCTCCTTTCTTACCAAAGTTGTTGAACCTAAAAGAATTACCTACTCCTGTGTAATAATTTCTGTCAAGAGAAAATTTATGAAAATAGATGTTAGATAATTATAATAACTCAGATAGGTGATCAGATATAGATGCCTGTTAAGCCTTTCTTCACCCCCACCTTGTTGATGCTCTTACTTTGGAATTTTACCTTGAGATATCAAAGCCTGCTGCCTTGCTAACATTAGTCAACACCTCTCCTAAGAGGAACTTGACATATTTGGGCAAAAGAATGGACTTCTGCTCACCCTTCCTAAGGTTCTCGCCTTACTTGAAAAAGGACAAGCTCACCATCTGATTGGACAGTGTGTTTGAACCTGGACTAGGGATTGGTGCATTCTACAAGCTCTACTTTCCATATCGACCCTCCTTCTAAGGTTCCTTAAACCTATAAAAGACACCTCTCTAGATTGCCTGAGGCTTCCCGTTACAGTCTACAAGGACAGATCTGGTGTCCCAGCTAGCTGAAATCAACAAACCTGTTTGCTTTTGCATTCTTTGAAGATTCATGGTCTTTATTTGTAGCAGTGGGCTTTCTCAGATCCTTAACAATTTCCACCTTAGTTTCTGCTCCCTAGAAAATCTGAGATGGGACAGGTAGTACTGAAGGTAGCAAGATGAGGAAATACTGTCCCTGGCACAAGGTGATTGTTTGGGTGTTAAAATGATATACAGTAATGAAATTGCATATTATGGTCATGAAAGAAAATACGTTTTTTCTGGTATCTGTTATTGGAGAACTAGGAGAAAAATGTTTAATATAAAAATATAAAAACCATGGACTTGGGTGAACTTAACCTATCCCATAACCAACATATGGGACATTTCATTAGCCAAATTTTTTCTTTTGCCTATTTTTTTTTCATTATATTTCTTCAAACACTAAATTCATGTAACTGCCAATACCTTTCCCATCAATTTAAAGTGGTTTTTTTTTTCTTCTAAAATTTCACATAAAAGGTATCAACTGTATTTTCTTCTGTATTTCTAGTTCTGGACTTGAGATCCTTCCCACAAAGACCACAAGGAGGCAAACCAATAATACAAGAAGGTAAAGGAGTTTATTTTAAAATACCAGCTTTCTGTGACTGCACCTCTCACAGGTGGCGATGACAACCCAACTTACTACATTCTTTAATACCCAGTTTAGAGAATTTTAGAATGGGCTAGATAACCATTGCAGGGATTGGCTACACATTACGTCATTGCTTATGAAGTACTAGGGAATTTGTCAACTTAATAAGGACTTTTATGGTAGTTGCAAGCAGGATGTAAACAAAATGTTAGCTTAGGGGTAAGGGCAGGAAGGTGCCTGATAAATTTATCATCTTTATTCTATTTGGATGTCCACAGGCTGGGTGTTAGCTGCTAGGTGCAATTAGACTGTTTCCTGCATTACTTAGTTTATGACCATCCTGGTGTGTGCCCATAAAGTTTCTGGAACTGGGTGTTTTTTGGGGCCTAGTCCCTGTTCTCTGTGGCTCAAGCCTATCATGGCTTCCTTATGTCTAAGCAAAACAGCCGTTAATTCTAAATTTACATTCTAATATTCCCTTCTAACAGTATCTGGCTTCTTTGTTCAATAATAAAATCAATAAACTACTGACTGATAAAATAATTTCAAAACACAACTAACAAGTCTTCTATTACATGGCTACATCACAACTTGTACCTATATGTTTGTATGGACAGTAGTACTAGTTCACATGACAAGTCTAAGTTTAGTTTCATAAGAAATTACCAAACTATTTTCCAAAATATTGTATACAATTTATTTGCCTTAGCAATATATAAGAATTCCAGCTGTTCTCTAGCTTCAACCACTGAATAGTTTGATTTTATTTTGAGCTATTCTATGGGCATACAATATATTCATGTGGTTTAATTTATACTTTATTCATTATTTAAAATGTTAAGTAACTTTCCATATATGCATTGACAATTCTTATATCCTTTTTAGTTTAAAAGGTCAAATTATTTCCCAATTTAAAAATAAATTTGTTTTTTAATTATCAAGTTATTGAAGTTTTTAATATATTCCAGATGATATCCTTTTATCAAACAAAGGCAATTCTAATGTTTTCTATCAGTCTTGAGGCTTCCCTCTATTTTCTTAAAGAAGATATTTGGAATACTGGAGTGTTTACCATGGGTGAAATTTATTTACTAATTTTTCTAATGACTTTTGCTTTAAATGTTATATCTAACATTATGCCTCCAGCCAGGCTTTAAGAAGTTTCAGTATGACAAATACAGAAGAATCATACTTGTTTTATTCATGAGTACGAATAATCTGCTTTGCATTCAAATGCCAAGACTGTTCATTGTTTAGTTCTATCAATTATTTTCTTTTGTTTTATATATTTGCTGTTTTCTTTTTGTTTGTTTGTTTGTTTTCATTCTCTTCACCTTCACAACC
Source organism: Suncus etruscus (assembly GCF_024139225.1). Classification (NCBI taxonomy): domain Eukaryota; kingdom Metazoa; phylum Chordata; class Mammalia; order Eulipotyphla; family Soricidae; genus Suncus; species Suncus etruscus. The sequence goes on along the minus strand of NC_064863.1, from coordinate 66,261,720 downwards.
TCACCTTCCCAAAAAAAATGTAAAAGGGACATTTTCCTTTTTTTCTCAAATCTCTTTCTGTGACTTTACTGCCCTAAAGTTATCATGGTGTGTGCCCTGTCAGCCAGCAAGAGTCAACTTCTGCTCCCCCTACTGCATTCAGAGACAGAGGATGTTTGCCCAGTTGATGACCAGAAAGGTACAGGTCTGAGACTGATGATCAGAGAGAGTTTATTCCCTTCTAACAATACTTATATAGCACAAAAAGATAAACTGGAATATCTTTTTTTTTTTTTTTTTTGGTTTTGGGCCACACCCAATAACGCTCAGGGGTTACTCCTGGCTATGCGCTCAGAAGTCGCTCCTAGCTTGGGGGACCATATGGGACACCGGGGGATCGAACCATGGTCCATCCAAGGCTAGCGCAAGCAAGGCAGGCACCTTACCTCTAGCGCCACCGCCCGGCCCCAAACTGGAATACCTTAAGGGTAAGAGGACATAATCTAGGGGGTAGGCAAAATGATGGGAAGAAGATGAACATGTAAATGGAGCTCAGGAGTGCCCCTGGAGCAATACAGTGTTGTTAGATATCTTCTTTAATCAGAGCTCTCAGTGAAGGAGGAAGGATGGCCCAAGGTCAAGTCTGGTTAGTAATCACTAATTATGGGGGAATGGTCCTCTTTGTGCTTTTGTGCTGATCTTCTCCATCTCTTTTGAAGTATTGTCTTTGAAGCTTTCTGGTTTTTTTTTTTTTTAATAATATCTTTACTTAAGCACCATGTGTACAAGCATGTTTGCAGCTGGGCTTCAGTCATAAAAAGAATACCATCCTTCACCAGTGCAACATTTCCACCACCAATGCCTCCCTCCCATCTCCCTCCTCCCCCATACTCTGCCTGTATTCAAGATAGGCATTCTCTTTCACTCACTACCATTGTCATGATAGTTGTTAGTGTAGTTATTTCTCTAACTGCACTCACTGCTCTTTGGCTTAAGCTTCATATCCTGGGCCAGTTCTTCCAGCCCTCATCTCTATTGCCTCTGGGTATTATTCTCTGAAGCTTTCAGACTCAAGGAAAATCCCTGAAACAGTTGCACTGTAGGAGTCCTTGGGAAGAGAGGGTCTGTCTACCAGGCAGTTCAGGAGCAGCATCAGAGAGAGCATCTAATGATGGTCCTGCCCAATCAAGAGATATCCTATTCTCTATGTGTTTCAAGTTGTCCACTGGTTCACTGGTAGCCATCTGTCTTCAAATGCAAGACTCTTCTTGATGACTTGGTGCCTGTTCCTGGAGCATTACAGTTTCATTTCTCTCTTTCCTGACACCAACTTCCTCCCTTGGATTGATGAGATGCAGTTTCTCAACTGTGACTCTAAATTCTGTTTACTCCCTGGTAGCAAGGCCTCTGTAGATGGTCACTGGTCTCAATGGTTTAGTTTTCTAGGTGAGACTTGTTAGAATGTCTGTCCCTAAGAATTTTATTTGCTTGTGGACCCAGGAGCTTTTTCATTTTGCTTCTTTTCCTGCTTTTTACACAGTGCTTCTTAAACTTCTTTGAGAAATTTTTATGCAAACCAAATATTTACAAAAATTAAATTACAAAGAAATTTTATTCTAAAACAATGCTTGTTATACATACAATTTTATTCTGTATTAAGATGAAAGTAATTATGGAAAGGATTTTGATTTTAAACATACTAACATACAATTCAAAGATGTACAAATTTGATACTGAGGAGTGTCAATAGGAAAATAGTAAGTCTGGTAAGAGCAGAAAATCTTAGATTTGAGACACTGTTTTTTATTATAATTACGTATTTCTGACAGCCTTTTTTGGCACTGTGTAATATAGAAAATGCTTTTGTTGTGTGTTGAAAATCAGGCTGCAGGGAGGTGAGTAGCACATGCAGCATAGGTGAATGCTGCCAGGAATTCTCAGGCTTCATTATATGCTTGATTTGGAATTTATTTTGGTCATTGCAAAATGACCAAAAATTGTTTTTACTATTGCTAAATTCTAGCAAGCTCCACATTTAGTTACATAACATGGTATGTAGCCCATGGTTTAAGAAACTTTCATCCAGAATAGGATAAATGGTAAACAGCAATTAAATTTAGGATTCCCAAGTGGTTTTGCCTTTTACATTGTCACCAAAATAAGGCATAGTATAAATGAGACTCCAAGCTGTACTTAATATAGGCCAGTTCCTCCAATCTATATTTGACTCTTCTTCATACCCAAGAAACTGAGATGTGGGCTGTAATATGTGATTCCTTGCTCTATGAATTCCAGCAGAGGATTGCTGGTTGTGAAGGGCCCATGCTGACTAGTGGACACTAGATTGGAAGTTTCTTTCTTTTAGTAGTTTAAATATTTCATTCCACTGTCTTCTTGCCTGAATGGTTTCAAATGGAAGATCTGGCTTGATTCTTATATTCCTTCCTTTGTACTTGAAAATTTTTTCTCCCTTATTGTTTTGAAGAATTCTTCTCTCTCTTTCTTATTTGAATTACTATATATCTTGGTGTTTATCTGTTAGGGTCTATTTTGTTTGGTACTCTTTAATCGGATTTGTACAGTCACTCCCAGTGCTTCTCAATTATTTTCTGCCATGCCTCCCTAGGAAGAAGAAAACAGTTTTGCACCCCCCCCCCACGTGACTGTAAATAGTATCTTTATTTAAAAAAAAACTTTAACCTGCAAAACAAAAATATATAAAATAATTTAAGCTGATTTTTTAATCAGAGGTGGTATCTGGTTTAATGGCTACAATGAGCACGTTTTGCAATGCATAGCCTTTTGAAGCGGGTTTGAAACAGGACACAGCAACTCTCTGGGGGCTTAGCTTGTTATGACAGTGTTCGCCAAGGTCAAACGCGCTCCCCTTTACGGAGCCTCGCACCCCCCCCACCTCCCCGGTATGGATTCTCTCATCTTCTGATAGAGTTGGTTGAATTATTCGTCTATGGATTTCTTAATTTCTTTGGTTAATGATTCCTTGAATTCCATTGCTAAGACATTAAGTACTGGTTTTGGGTCCTCACCTATAGGGTTTGTTTGGAAATTTGCTAGGATTTTTCTCAATATCCCCAGCTGCTAGTGTCTTCCTTAGTTTCCACATCGTTCTTTGCATTTGGTGGGTTAAAGTGCTGGAGTTTCGGGGTATTTAAAAAAAATGGTCTGTTTAATTATGTAAATATATATATATGTATATATATATATTTATATATATATACATATATATATATATGTAAGAGATGTATAAGGAGGTATAAGGTATATAGGCCTTTTGATCTTGAGAGGAGTTGGGCTTCTTTTTTTTTGGTTTTGGTTTTTGGGTCACACCCAGCGCACTCAGGAGTTACTCCTGGCTCTCTGCTCAGAAATTATTCCTGGCGGGCACGGGGAATCATATGGGATGCCGGGATTCAAACCACTGTTTGGTCCTGGGTTCAGCGCTTGCAAGGCAAAAACGCCCTAATGAAGGCTGAGAGGTTCGGAGGCAGAAGGGTGGGGAGGGGCTGTTCTGCATGCACCAAATTTACAGGGTGACCCAGGGGTCCCTGCCCACCACCCCCGCTGATCTAGGGTCCATGAGCAAGCAATAGGGTTTGGAGAGGATTGGGACTGTTCTCACCAACTTTTCTGTCTAAGCTGACTTGGGGCTTTTGTGATAGAAGCTGAGAGGTCCTGCCTGGAGTCAGATCAGCACTTGTGAGATAAATATCAAGATCATGTATTAGGATATATATATGGGATGAAATTTTAGTTTGCTTTGGGTAAATAAATGATAATAATTTTGAAGCTTGAGATCTGTTTGTGTACATGATATCTGTTTGTGTTCAAATTTCAACTAGAAAGCCAGGTCTGGGGCCAGAATGATAGCACAGCAGGTAGGACATTTGCCTTGCACACAGCTAACCCAGATACAATCTCTGACATTCCATATGGTCCCTCAAGCCTGCCAGAAGTTATTTCTGAGTGCAGAGCCAGGACTAAACCCCTGAGCACTGCTGGGTGTGGCCCATAAAATAAAAACCAGGCCTATAAAAAATATATTACAGAATGCATGAAAATGTAAAAAAAATAAAATAAAAATAAAACCACAATTATTCTTGTATCTCAAGGGCTTAAACAATAATTGGGTGCATAGTTCTTAAATATCCTCCAGTTCTTCCTGATCAAAGAAGGAAAAGATGTCTGTCTGTTTATGATCCCATGATGCAAATCCCTTTAAAACATTTTTCCTATTATAATTCTTAGTGTGCATTTCTTTAGAGATAGATTTTCCCATCACTTTCTTGAGTCTGCTTAGTAGAAAATTCTAACAGATAATTTTATCTTAGGATCTGAGTTCAGGTTAGAAATACATTACAGGGATTGTTTACCTTGTTATTTTTACCCCCGTATGCACCAGTAGTATCATGTGGCATTGGTCCTTTTTGCATAGGCACATTAAAATGGAGGAAATCTTTTATTTTTTTATTTTATTGTGGCTGAAGTGAATTACAAATCTTTCACAGTAATATTTAAGGTACTTAGTGACAATGAATCAGGGGCATTTTGTTTTTGTTTTGGAAACAGTTTAGTGGCACAGTGATTGTGTCCCAAAAAGGGCAAAGACAGAATTTAAATTTTTTTATTTTATTATTTTTGTTTTTTGTTTATTTATTTTTTATTAAAAAAAAAAACCTTCACCAGTGTAACATTCCCATCACCAATGTTCCAAGTGTCCCTCCTCCTTTGTGCAATGATTCTCAGAGACAAAAGAGAGGAGGACTGGAAGGTCCAGCTCATGACATGAAGCTCACCACAGAGAGTGATGGGTGCAGTTAGAGAAATAATTTTAGTGAGAACCATCATAACAAAATGTGACTGAATGAGGGAAGTAGAAAGCCTGTCTAGAGCACAGGCCAGTGTGGGGTGAAGAGGAGGAACAAAGTATTTGTTTTCCCTTTTTTATAACTGCATTTTCTCCATTAGAACTCCAATAATCTTTTATGATATGCAAAGTACTTTGCAGTGGGGTTAGAAAATAGTGTTTACATCTGGAGTAATGCAAGAAAGGCAGTTAGTGCTATTTTGATGAAGATGTTCAGAAGTTCTTCAGTCAGTGGAAAGTTGAAAACAAGTTTCCAAAAATATGCACAGTTCACTCTAGACATAGAATTTATAAAGTAAAAAGAGATGCTAGGACTTACTTATTCCCACCCTCATTATTTTTTTTAGGCATAAAAACTAGAGATAGAAGATTAAGTTATATGCCACTACAGGCCTATGCTATTTGAAATTTTGATTTATGGCAAATTGAAATATGTTCCAATGCTGTTCCTAGAGGTGCATTTTAAAATTAAACTGTCTGGATCAAAGTGATAGCACAGAGGTAGGGAGTTTGCCTTGCACACAACTGACCCAGGATGGACCTGGGTTCGATTCCTGGTGTTCCATATGGTCCCTGGAGCCAGGAGGGATTTCTAAGAGCATAGCCAGGAGTTACCCCTGAGCATCACTGGGTGTGGCCCAAAAACCAAAAAAAAATTAAGCTGTCTATTTTGAAATATTGTTATGAACATATGCAACTCCAAGAAATAGCAGTTAGAGATGCCATGTGCCTTTTTTTTTCACTTTTTTTTTATTATGAATTATGAGAACAAAAGATGCAAAGAAAGAGGATAAGGTAAAGTTACAGTGGAAGGACAATCACCCATAACATAATTATCTGAAGAAGTCCCCTTGCTGATATCTTAACTTTGAACTTTCACCAAAGAAAGTTAAGATAAATAAAACAGAATCCATGTGCAATTACTTTTTCCCTCAAGTCCCCAGATTGTAGCACATTATAATATTTCTTAACAGCACACAAGGCAATCTAAAGCCATCAAACTTACGTAACTCCTTAAACATTAGAGGCATAGTATTTTTTACATTTCCATGTACATGCATATTAGCTTAAGTTAACCTCAAATTTTAAGTGGGTGTGTTTTAAGGATTAGAGTCAAAGGAGCACAGTAAAAACGGTGTTAGAGTGGCAATTGTTGTTTGCATAGGCCCACCAAAATATGAGAGGCATGGAAAGAAATAGCCTTGGCCTAAATACAGAGAGATCCTACCCCTGAAGTTTCCTGGCATAAGACCAGCTCTAGGCCTCAGGAAAGTTATCGTTCGCTCCAAGACATTGTCCGTAGCGCCAACACACTTATCACACAGTCTCTGTTGTTGGTCTCATGTTTCTGTATTAAAGATTCTGGAATCTGCATGTCCTGCATTGAAGTCATGATGTGGAGTGCCTTCTCATTTCACCTCACCATGAAAGGGGAATGCAGGAAGCCCTGTCCTGTAAGCAGAATGTTGTTGTTAAGTCTTCTCAGTGTTAAGGGAAGTCTCTTTTGAGCAGGACGATGTCTGAGCAGTGGTAGGGTCTTCCGTGGTAGAGGATTGCTTCCAGGTGATGTTATAGACAAACCTCACTGTAAAGGGGCAATACAGCAAGCCCTGTCCAGTAAGCAGGTCATTGTTCTTGTTGTCTTCTCAGTGTTAAGGGATGTCTCTTTTGAGTAGATCGATGTCAGAGCAGCTGTAGGATCGTCCCTGGTACAGGAATGCCTCCGGGTGATGTTATATACAACCTTGGATGTTTTGTAAATGTCTTCTGTAGATCAAGGGGTAAATGGAGAATGCCCATTCTTCTGAGGCCTGTGCCAGGTCTTTATGTCAATGTTCAGGGTGTAAGGTCTCATTGCACTACAAGATTTGTGTGTTCCCATTTCTATTAGATAAGAACTTATTGGTATGTATAGTATTTTCCCATGTTAGTGTGCCTACGCAAACAAGATATAAAGCCACGTGGTGCTATCAGATATATGGGGGCATAAGAACATTTCCAACAAGACCCATGACTTGGTTCAAACATAAGTATTAAACTGAGGGATTCTTTCACACCAAATTCCATATTGAGCAGTTCACAAAGAGAAGATAAAAAACATGGGGGGGGATCATCACTGTATAAGAAAGTATTTAGCAAAAGTTATAGCCGTCAAAGAAAACACCCATAAAATGTTGAAAAGATATGTGTCCTTTTTATGCCTTTTAAAATAGTTGGGTGGGTGTTAACTCTAGGGCACCACTTTGGTCTGTGAATTAGGATTCAACAGTACTTAAGTTAGAAAGGGTAAAAAAGGAGTAATGATGATAGGAGTTAAAGAAGTTAAAGAGAAGTATGAACTTATGAAGGGGTATGCAAAAGGGCAGAGTACAAAATGGACATTCTGCATACATAAAAACATAATTCAATGATAGTGAGTACTATTAATGTTTCCTGTGAGAGTACTATTAATGTTTCATGTGCGCGCGGAGGCGATAGCCCCCGCGCGATTTTGAAAATGTAGACTGGACAGAGATTACCAGTGCCAGCCAAACCTCCTCCTGCTAGGCTAACGGCTCCCAGGAAGGAGAGATCCTTCATGAAGCTGGGAGAACAGAAGTTCAGAGCCCCACCCAGACCCTCCCTAAGGAGCCGCATGGATAGTGGGGGAAGGCCTAGGGTACCTTCAAGCTCCACCAAGGGACCCAACTCACCGGCTTGCCCAGGCGTGTGGCCTGGGGAAGCCCTGGAGATCTGGAGCAAGGTGGCCGAGGGGTGCTGGGGTTACCCAAATCCCGCACCCCCCCTAGGCCTGGCCAAGCAGGCCTCCGGCATGGCGTGGGCCTACCAAACCTCCTCCTGCTAGGCTAACGGCTCCCAGGAAGGAGAGATCCTTCAAGAAGCTGGGAGAACAGAAGTTCAGAGCCCCACCCAGACCCTCCCTAAGGAGCCGCATGGATAGTGGGGGAAGGCCTAGGGTACCTTCAAGCTCCACCAAGGGACCCAACTCACTGGCTTGCCCAGGCGTGTGGCCTGGGGAAGCCCTGGAGATCTGGAGCAAGGTGGCCGAGGGGTGCTGGGGTTACCCAAATCCCGCACCCCCCCTAGGCCTGGCCAAGCAGGCCTCCGGCATGGCGTGGGCCTACCAAACCTCCTCCTGCTAGACTCCCGGCTCCCAGGAAGCGCCATGTGCCTTTTACTCAGTTTCTCTTCAATAACATTTTTCAAAACTATGGTACAATGTCAGCAGTATGTTGACCTTAATATAAAAATAGACTTTTTTAAAAAAATGTTTAACACAAATAATGTCATCTACTTTCCCATGCACACTTTGGGAATTTTCTTAATTGCCAAAGTTCCTATCCTTGATATTCCTAAAAGGAAATCAACTTGACCACCATGCTTGACTGTCAATACTTTCCATTTGTCAAACTCTTCTTTGACCAGCAAGTAGAAGCCAATTGCTCGATTTTCCATTGTGTACACTATAAAACAAACTTCACAGACCAAGAAGTTTGTGTCTTTTTTTCACTAAAGACCCTAAAACCTAGGTTAAATAAAAAGTATGGGGGGCGGACGGAGAAGGGAAACCCCTCTTCTTTCAATTTTCAAACTAGAGAGGGAGCCCACAGTTGGACCCAGCAGAGCGCACATGCCAGGAAAGTCATCCCTCTTTTTTCTGGTATGTCAGGGTCGCTGGTCAGACAGCGGGCCACAGATCTCCTGGACTGAACACTTGGTCCAGGAGACTGGGACCCCCCTCCCCACACCAGGCGGGTCTTCATGGCTGGCCCTGGCAACTTGGGCGTGGGGGGTGGGCAGAGGAGGGAAACCCCTCCCCTATGTATACTGGACCCCCTGTATTGTTTGCTACTAATACTATTTTTTAAATCCGCACGGGTGCAACTTTTTAAGCATTATCCAAAAATGTTCCTGATCCTAGACTGTTCCTAGGAATGGAATCAGGATGCCCAAGATTTGGATAAAACACTCAAATAGACCTTTATTGTCTAGTCTTTCATGTATTGCCTCTCCCCTCACCCCTGTGTCTCTTCTACCTCCTCATCCCCCAACCCTGAACCGTTATCTTCCCCTTATTCAACCCTCTTTATCCTCAGTTCCTAACGGGGTAGACACCAAGACTGACCTTCTGCCCCAACACCACCATCCACCTCCTCATTGAAAGACACCCTCTCGGTCCCCAGCTCATGCCTCTACAAATAACTACAACCAACACGCCTGTTGACCCATGCTTGGTGGCCCCGCTTGCCCCCATCAAACTATGGACTGTTGCATGATACCGGAATGAGCTTCAGCAAAACCCCTAGTTCAAGGACAATATAGGGTTCCGTAATGCCACAAAACATGTCTCAAACTCAAATATCAACTGTTGTCTTCAAATAACCTTGTTTTCTTTCTCTTTTTCTTTTTAAAATATAAAAGGTCATATGTATCTCCTTTGTATATCTCAGATGTATTCCCTTAACATCTATAACTCTTTTCGAATATCCTCATATAATGACAATTTTGCCCACTGGATTTGTTATATGATTGTTTGATTTCCCCCCTTTGAGATCTGTTTTATAAGCAATACTGGTAGAAGAGTATCTCTGTATAGATTTCACGTTTATACTAAGTTACGGGAAATGTTGGACTTTATTCGTCGGCCCCCAGATGCACCAACAATATCTTGTGGCATTGCTTCTCTTTTGCATAGGCACATTAAAATGGGAAAATAATGCATATGCAAACAAGTTCTTATCTAATAGAGATGGGAACACAAATTTGGTAATGTAATTAGGCCTTTTACCCTGAACATTGGCATAATGATTTGGCTCAGGCCTCAGAAGAATGGGCATCGCCCACACACACCTGAACAATGGATACCATCTATGGAAACAACCACAATTGTCTTTAACATTACCAGGATCCAAGTCTCTACCAGGGAAGACCTACCACTGCTTTGGCATTGACTTACTCCAAAGAGTGCTCCCAACACCCAGACGACTCAGCAACAGTCTGCATGCAGGGTAGATCGCTCCGCATTGAATGGTATGCTGAAACTAGAGGATGCTCCACATTAGCCTGACATCGATGAAAGAAACGCACAGAATCCAGAGTCTTTAACCATAGCTAAAGTGTGAAAAAGTTTCACCGGGACCTTGAGAATGACTGGAGTTGGATAGACTGGTATGCCTGGAATCCAGAGTCTGTCTTATGCCAGTAAACTTCTGGGATTTTTTTTTTCCATTTTCCCCATTTTTCTGGACCTATGCAAACAATGGCGATTGCCACTATCTCACCTTTACTATATTTTTTTACTCTTATCCTTTAAGGAAAAAAAATGCAACTTACTGAACTTAAAAACAAATTACTGTAGTAGAATGCCTGTCTCAAATACAGGCAGGGGATGGGAAGGGAGAGGGGGTAATGTTAAACTGGTGAAGGGGGGTGTTCTGGTTATGACTGTAATCCAAATATGATCATGTTACTTAAATAAAAAATATATTAAAAAAATAAAAAGTATGTAATAATTCTCAGATTTTGTAAACAAAAGGTTTAAATTCATGATTTAAATGATCACAGATATTTTTCACCTTGAATGCTTTTTTAAATAATTTCCTTTTAATTTCTTAATCATCATCATCATTACCCCTTAAGCAAAGACATACATCATCTTAATAATTGTTATTTTAAGCAAAGACATACATCATATTTTACCAAGTAAATTACTCAGTATGGAGGTATATTTATGTAACTGACATACATCTTGTTTCCTGTCCTCGGGTTTATTTGTACAAATAATCTGGGATGACCCATGTAAGCAGATAGCAGCCGGGGCATTATTTCAGTGTTTTGACCTTCATACTATTGGATAGGGGCTTCTCATAGGAAGCCTTTATGGGGCCCTGGCCAACTTTGGGACTTTGAGATAGTGCTGGCCTATGTCTTGGTTTACTTGGTTTGTGCTTTGGCTGGCAGAACCTGAGAGCCTTTGCAGTACAGGCACAAATATATTTTTCTAGCTTGTGATTGCTGTCCTGTCCTTTGGGATGTGGGGCCTAGCCTCCTTTGGCTTCACAGGGACCTTGATGAATTTAGCATGGGCACTCGTGGCCTTAGCATTGTCTGTCTGCATCTTCCTCAGACCTTTCTTGGTAAAACACAAGTTTCTCAGAAATTTGAGGTCCACCATTTTAAGGATTTATTTTTATCAGAACTCACATTTTTGTGACTAGGGTTTCTTTCAGATATTCTGTGCCATTCTAGAACTATTGTGTATATGGTGTGATTCTTGACCAGTTCTGTGTCACCTAGCATTCTATTTTTGTAATTTTAATCACACCAGTGGCACCTCGTCATGGCAGGTCTAGAACTGAGTCCAGGTCATATGGTAAAGTTATGGGATTTTTGCCTTTTGTTTATACTATAATTTATAAATTTTAAATATACTTTATTTTCTAATTTTTATAAAATTAACTGCAAATTTTGTTGCTAAAATTATTTTAATATTTCTATGACTTAATGTGATAAATGAAGTTGGCTTGGGTTGAAACTAATGAGAAAATGATAAATGAAGAAGGAACAAGTTAGATAATAATAATCAACTTTCATCACTGAAGAACTGGAATATAAAATATAAAATTAAAGTTGCACTTCATTGAGTTTCTAAAGTTTTGCTCTGCTCAGAGTGCAAACAGTTCAGCATACTTTCTTCTGAACATGACCATTTAAGCAAGAAGGCCTGACTGCTCCCTAGAAGTTTATAATGTGTTCCATGAATAGTGCTTCACAACTCTATTTGCAGCTTCCAAACCATTGATTTGAGACTCAGAACAAACCAAACACACACACACACACACACACACACACACACATTCCTGAGTAGTAAATTGGAAATGAATTCTAAGCCAAAGCTGCCCCATGGAGAGAGGGGTGATAGACACTGGCTCTTGAAGCTAACTAGCCTGTAGAGTGTTGGTGGGGCTGACACATTCAACCCCTCACCTCGTTAACAGGGTCAATTTGTTTGTATATTTTCCCTTTTCACTCCCTTGAATAAATATAACAGTCTAAGAGTAGGCAGAGATGATTAGATAAAATCTGTTGAATCTGAGAACCTTCACAGACTGTGCCAAAATTCATTTCACAAGAGCAGCAACTAAGATCCCAGAATATTCAGAGTTGTGAGTGTGCAAATGTGTATGAAGAATATTTATAGCAGTCTACCTCAGTCTGAAGATAAAAGATAAAGATTCTAGAGATAAAGAATCCTCCGAGATGAACCAAGTTTAAAAATTCTCATGCTATGAAACAAACCTCTTGATTCCCTTGATAGGCCTTGTCTAATATCTCAGAGGTCAATGAATTTAAGAGATGTTCCAAAATTAACTGCTTATCTTATAACATTGGGTTAGAAGTTAAAAATCCTATCAGTACTACATCTGGAAAATATAAAGTGATTGATTAATGGTTGTAGGGAGATGTAATATAAATGAAAAGCAACTCAATCTCATCAGCTAATATTGTTCAATAATTGCTCTTGTGATAAATGTTTGCCTCTCTTCAAGGCGTATAGATACAGGCACAGTGTTCTTTCACATACGCTTCAAGGCTCACACCTTAACCAATACCTAATGCACTAGATACCTTTTTTTTAATATTTGTATTAAGCACCATGATTACAAACATGTTTGTAGCTGGGTTTTAGTTATAAAAAAGAGCAACCCTCTTTGTGCTAAATACTTTTTTAGGAGGATTATGCCCGGCAATACCCAGTGATTACTTCTGGCTCTGTTCAGGAATAACTCTAGGCAGTGAAACCGGGATTGAACACCAGTAAGTCACTTGCAAGGCAAATGCCCTTCACACTGTACTATCACAGAAGCCACTAAATTGAAATTTTTAAGAAACAAAACTAAATATGACCCAAGACAATCCCAGTCTGATAGAAGAAAAATTAGATACATAAGACACAACACTGATCATGGAGGTCTCAGGCTGTAATAAAAAAATCTTTTTCTCCTCTGCCTGACCACCTATGTTGACTCACTCTCTAGATCAACTTTTCTGTCCCTTGAAAAAAATGTTAGAAGGTGAAGTTTTATTTTGTTTTGTTTGGGACACAAGAGATGGTGATCAGGGGTTACTCTGACTCTGCACTTAGAAATTACTCTTGATGAGCTTGGAGAACCATATGGGATACCAGGAATCAAGCCTGAGTTGGCCGCATGCAAGGCAAATGCCTGCCCACTGTACTATTGGTCTGGCCCAGGTAACATTTTTCATAAACAGCAAGTAATTAAATCCTATGGTTACTGCTAGATAAAAGAACATGTTTATTTTAGAAACTTAGATTCTAACCTTCACTGAAATTTGAAGCTTTTTGATTTTGGTTTTGGGCCACACCTCACTGCGCTCAGGGGTTACTTCTGGCAGTCTTGGTAGATCATATGGGATGCTGGGGACCAAACCCAGGTTGGCCACATGCAAGGCAAATGCCCTACCCACTGTGCTATCTCTCCAGCCCCTGAAATTTGAAGTTTTGACAAAGATATTCTTCCCTTCTTCCAGCTTGAGTCTTCTCCAGAGACATAGGACAGCTTTTCCATCTCTGTTCTGGAACACTGCCTTTCCTCCTGCTCAGTAGGCGATTGTTGCTAAGATTGGAGCCTAAGCCAGGCATTGGCTTGTGCACTTGATTGTGTACACTTAAGACCCTGAGTTCAATTCCTGGCATTAAAACAAACAAACAAACAAACAACAAAAAAGACAGAATCCTGGAGCCTATAGTGAAGTATACCCAGTGTATACTAAGGAGCAAAAATGGGAATCTTGATATCCTAAGCATTCAATTCCCTGCTGTTTAGGGCAGATATCTGGTGGGAGCTACAAAGGAACATCTGTTGTGGCGATGTGTTTTCTCTGGGCTAGCTGCTCAGATATCCTCTCTCATGCCCTGGGACTTGGATAGTACAACTCTCAGCTGCAATAATCATACCTCTATTGAACTCTTCTTGGGCAGAATATGAAATGTCTCTAAGCTGGCTCTCTCTGTCCTGGATCCACAAAGTGGATTTAATGTGTCTGGGCAAGAGTAGTAGACTCCCAGTCAGTCTAATCAAGCTCTCTTCATCCTACTGCTTCCCATTGAGCACTAACTTCCGTTTTAATTAAATGTGCAAAGTTGTTGATGATTGAATTTCAGTCACCAATTTCATGTTCCAATATCCATTCATTTACCAGTGCATACTTCCTGTCACCAATGTCTTCAGTTTCCCTCCTATCCCACCTCAACCTGCCTCTGTGGCAGATACTTTTCTTCCCCCACCCCTCTTATTCATTGCAAAATCATTAACAATAGCCAAAACCTGAAAACAATCCAAGTGCCTGAGAACAGATGAGTAGATAAAGAAACTATGGTACATCTACATAGTGGAATACTATGCAGCCATTGGAGAAAATGACATCATGAGAGTTGTTTATATGTGGATAGACAAGGAGAAAATTGTACCGAGTGAAATGAGTCAGAGGGAGAGGAAAAGACCTAGAATGATCATACTCATTTGTGCAGAATATAAAATATAGTATTATAATGATACCCAAAGACAATAGAAATGGGACCAGAGTACTGATTCATGGTAATTACCAAATTTTTGCCTTTAGGTTTCTGAGGAGTATTTCACTCAGTACCCCAAACTACAGTAATGTAGCTAGACTCACTTAAAGGAAATCCTTATTTCTAATCTTAAGGAAGGGGAAAAAAAACTTTTCTATCATGATGTATTTCCCTAAAAACTCTAAGGGAATTCTTTCTGCTCCATCCAGACTTACCAACTAAATTCTTTCTGTTTTCTCTCTTTTTGGGGATGGGGGTTTGTTTTGGAGCCACATCTGGTAGATTAACCAAGGCTTATTCCTGTCTCTGTACTCAAAGATCACTCCTGGAAGTGGTCAAGATATATTATGGAGTGCCAGGGATTAAAATTGGATTGACTGCATGCAAGTCAAGCACTCTAACCTATGTAATATCTTTCTGGTCCCCCACTGAATTCTTAATTATCTCTTATATGGCATAAATATGACAATGGATAAAAAATATGTCTAAACAATGTCATTGAAAGTTCTATATAGGCATACTGCACCTCACTAAAGGTTGTGGAATTGGATATTTATTGACTTCAAGAAAAAATAATATAGGATTCCATTTTATAATATGAGCATATATATCAATAAGTGACAGCTAGGAATAAAATAGATAAAACCCTTTTGTAGAAAAAAAAAACCCTCTAGCTTATACTAGGGAATGAGTTGTTAATAAATTATCATAAAGTTCAGGAATTTTCCTGAACTGGCTCCAAGAGATAGGAATTTAGTAAAGAGAGCTCCAAATATAGTACAGGAGCTCAAGTGCTTGCCCTGAACATGACTGACCCCCTTGGTTTGATCCCTGGCAGTATATACAGTCACCCCATATAACACAAGGAATAATCCCTGAGTACAGAGCCAGGAGTAAACCCTGAGCACTGCCAGTGGGCCCAAACCCCTCCCCAGCCCCCAGAAAAAAATATCTAGCAAAGAAAACAATTGAACATTTTATAGTATTTTGTTTTCAACTATCAGCTCCATTTGTATCACTTCAGGCTATTTGTGGATATTAGTTTTACTTGAAGACTCTACACTTTTACCAATTAGAAGATTCTTACCAGAAAAAGTTGAGCCTGCATCTAGTATTTAGGATGTTTATTTACAGGAAGTACAAATCTAGAGGAACAAGTTAAAGGATAACAATACTACAAAACAAACAGGTGAATTAAGCTTAGGGAACATTCGGTAAAACTAGGCAATGATGAGAGAAAGTAAAACAGCAATCGAATGTAACATGTGGAGTTTCCAAAACTCATTCATAACTATGTAAAACTAAAATGGCATTTGCCTGATATGTATCTTGAAATTTGTTTTCTATAAAAGGAACAAAGGAGATGGTTAACTTGGTAACTGTTAAAGGTGTATAATGTATGTATGAGATTCATTGTTTTCTCTAATTTTCCCACTGTTTTTTCTAAGATTCCCAAGTTTCTTTTAATGCACTATGTAATTTCTTTCCTTCATTCCCTTCTTTCCCTCTTCCTCTAAAGACTAAAAATGGGTCAGGAATTCAAAAAAGATGTTCCCAGTTGCCCCAGTGGGATTGCATCTTGCATTCTTTTTCACTACTTATACTTTCACTACTATATATATTTATATACAGTTCATTCAGCTAGTTCACTGCACAATCCTTTAGGTCTCCCGATTATGACAAAGGCTTCATCTGTTTACCTTTTGCAGCCTAGGGACAATATTAATGTATCCATTATGCACAAGGCTTCTTTATAACTTCTTGAACTATAATTTAAAAAAATGCTTTTATTAAATTATTCTCCAATTCCCAATTTGTTTCTACTGGGACGATGCTGAGACAAAAGGGATCAGCACTGAGAAACATCAGGTCAAATCAAGAGATGTTACAGGCCCTAGGAAACCACGAATGACATGGTTTTGAGCAATGAGAAGAGAGAGTGATGACGTGAGAAGGATCAGATCATGAAGGACATTTCTCCTTTACCAAATAAACCTTGTAGCAGTGAGATAAATAGGGAAGCCGTGCAGTAGCTAAGGTGAGAAATGAGTTTTCATTTAAGGTAGTAAAGGGTGAAACCAGAGGATAAAATCATTGTGCTATTATTAGAAGTTAAGTACCAAAGAATCCCCAAACACTTGCAAGGTCTCTTTGAATTAGTATTTGTATATTCCCATGTTTAATAAGCCATTCATCAAAGGATTATGTGAGGGTTACCAATTTGGAAGAGATGCTTTTTTTTTTTTTTTTGGTTTTTGGGCCACACCCGGCAGTGCTCAGGGGTTACTCCTGGCTGTCTGCTCAGAAATAGCTCCTGGCAGGCACGGGGGACCATATGGGACACCGGGATTCGAACCAACCACCTTTTGGTCCTGGATCGGCTGCTTGCAAGGCAAACGCCGCTGTGCTATCTCTCCGGGCCCTGGAAGAGATGCTTTAATCTCTTACCTCCCCATGGAATATAGCTTTTACTAAACAGGACATGAGAAATAACTTAGAGAAATGGTTAAATACTAAAGGAAATAAACCCTCGATTTGATTTACCAGGTCATTGTTAAGTAAAAGGGTGATTTTAGAAGTGAAAGCAGAAAGATTGATCCTCTACTTTGAAATTAAATGATTTACTCCACACAGTTTGGCACCCCCAATCATTTGAGAGAAAATAGAGAAATTTTATAAGAACCTAAAAAAGATACTGGGAAAATCATGTCAAGAAATGTTTGAGTTCTGTATCCAAAAAAGACTAGTTGGTAAGAGTGAGACAAAATAGCTTCTAAGGCAAAACTTCGGTTTAGTCCCATCTTAATGGATTAAGATTTTAAAATTAAATCTAAGTATTCTATTGATTTAAAACAAGTTTAACAGGTAATTCAAGATTATGGAAATACTTTTTACCTCACCAAAATAGACAATTAATCCCAACTGTTACAGTGAATGCAGATGATCAAATTCTTATCCTCCAGATTAAAAGGAAGAGAATAGAAACCAAATTCAGAAAAAAAATTTATTTAGGGGAAGGAACTGAAGAGAAAAAAAATCTCTGGAAACTCTTTCTATAATCTGGGATTTTATGAGAAATGGAAATAAACAAACGAAGGGTGAGGTCAAGAGAGAGGGAAAAAATAGACAATTATGTGAAAAGAATATGTGCTTGAAGAGCGAGCCCCAAATGACTTTTGGAAGAAGGCTTTCTACAATTATTCTAATTATTTTTCCTGGAGTTGTGCATATATAAAAGTTAATTTTATATAAGCATTGTAACAGGAAAGCCTTGTACTGATTATCTTTTTATAATCTCATCCATTGTACAATTGATGATCTCTTCATAAACCCATAGATTCTTCTTCATTTTCTCCTTCTCTAAGACACTATCCAGATGCAGGCATCTGATGTCCCACTGAGTTTTTCCTATCCAATGATCTCAAGATTTGCATGTCAAAGGAATGTGGTTTTCATTCCTTTAAACTGCTTCAGGGCTAGCAAATCTTTTTAAATTTTATTTTTCCCTAAAGTATATTACCAGGGTCCTTCTCAACCTTCCGATCTGAAATTTTCTACCTGAAACAAAAGAAATAAAAGTTTATGCGAAGGCCATTTGGGGAAGGGGAGTGGGAATCTCACCTGATGATATCCAGAGAGCCCTATGAGATGCTCAGACCCAGATTTAATCCCCAATGTCTTCTGAGACTGTCAGGAGCAATTTCTGAGCACAGAGCCAGGAAAAATCCCTGAGTTCTGCTGGGGGTGGCCCACAACCAAAAGCAACAAACAAACACAAAAAAGAAACAGAAAGAATAACATATTAAAGAGAAATAAAAAGAGTCTATCTTCAGTGTCTTTGAATACTTCTAGTGAGTTTTTCATGTCAGTTTTATTTTTCAGAATGTCTTTTTGGTTTCTTTTTAGATTTTCTATTTCTTCTTTTATTTATTTATTTATTTATTTATTTATTTATTTATTTATTTATTTATTTATTTATTTTGGTTTTTGGGCCACACCCGGCATGCTCAGGGGTTACTCCTGGCTGTCTGCTCAAAAACAGCTCCTGGCAGGCACGGGGGACCATATGGGACACCGGGATTCGAACCAACCACCTTTGGTCCTGGATCAGCTGCTTGCAAGGCAAACGCCGCTGTGCTATCTCTCCGGGCCCTTCTATCTCTTCTTTGGTATTTCTATTTTGCTAGAACATTTATGTCTAAAACTCAATAACTTTTTAAATTTAAATTAATTAATTTAAATTAAATATGGTTCTTAAAAATGGATTTATTTTATTAAAGAAAAAAGTGGCGTTTAAACATTTGATGTACCAAATGATGCATTTTTTAAATTTTTATTTCAAATTTTGGGTCATAACCAGCAATGCTCAGAGATCACTTCTGGTTAGGCTCTAGGGACCATACCAGGCACAAGGGTTGAATATAGGTTCACCATTATAAGATATGTGTTTTACTTGCTGTCCTATCTCTCCAGATCCCAAATGACATATTTTTATACACAGTAAAAAGACATTCTCTACAACCATCACCTCCACATCTCCTGTACAGTACTGCTTGATTCTATCTTGGCCCCTTTTGGATACTTTAAGAAGATATTTAATCAGATTAAGATAAATGGCACACACTAAATTAAGTTTTATAAAATTATACCCATGGGAATGGGCATTTAAACTACTTCTCTTCATGTTGTTTAAGTATGTAGAATGATAGATGGTGGAATAAACTTTATTTAGAATCCAGATCTTCAAAGATTGTATGTACTAAAGTGAAATCACTTGGTTGAGGATTGACAATCTTGAGCCATTAAAATGAAAAGCAAGTCAGAACTCATTTTTTAAGTTTTATTTGTTTGGAAATCTGTTATCATTATCATAAACAACTGACTGCTTTCCTTAAGGGCCACTTTCTAAACTTTCATGGGAAAAGTCTTGAAATTCTGATGTTTTGTGGCATGTGGGAATTTTTTAATTCTTTCTAAATTATAAAATATAGCATGATTAACTAGTCATCAAAGTAAAGATATCCCCTAGGTTACCATGGGGTATAGTGTAATCTATATTTAGGTCCTATATATAAAAATTGTTCTGTGTCTGTACCCTCATATATAAGCAACACTTCTTGAAAGTAGTAAAGGTGACCACATTGATTAGCTATTGGCTTATTTATGTCCTTGAGTACTTTCTAGTAATTGGAAAATACTTTTATTTTGTGCATTTTGGTACTCACCACTGCATCCCTTTTCAGTCGAGTGACATTTGGATCAATCTCAGTTTAAGTGCAGCTGAGCAAGTCTGAGTATAAAAAGAGACTTATGCAATGTCTGCAACTATAGTCTCAGCTTTAAATTCTATTTCTTGTCTCAATCTCTCCTGGGGCTCAGATTCCATGGATCTATCACAGCAGGAGCTCTAGTGGCTCCAACAAGGTGAGACCATCCAGGTTGTTATGTCCAGCAGAGATCTATAGTTACATAGATATTTATACATATATACATATCCATATATACATACATATATATACATACATATATAGTATATATATGTATGTATATACATATATGTATATATACATACATATATATACATACATATATAGTATATATGTATGTATATACATATATGTATATACATATACATATACATACATATATAGTAATATATCCATAAGTGTGGAAAAAATTGACTTCTGAGAAATAGAAGATGGGAGATAACAACTTCCATATTTTTCCACCTGGTTTCTACACTGGAGGTTTCCAGGACCCACTGACTTAGGTAGGACCTTTTCAGAGCAGTTTTTATTTCCCTGGTGATACAGAATGTGTTTTATGAGGTCATGGTCTGTTTGGTAATGCTACATATGTATTTCTTTTGCTATTTTACTTTTTTTTTCTCCTTCCCTACTTTTGCTTTCCTAAGATTGTAACCTCTAACAAATGTTTACATGTGAACTTTGCCCAAGATTCTATTTTCTATGGCTAAGCAATTTATCCTCTGTGCAATTTACACTTAAGGCTGTCCCTTACCTGCCTCTGTTAAAGCATATTCTTGCATTTTGCAATTTGAAAATAGATGGTAAAAAATGTAAGCATGCTAAATCATCATAAATGTATATTCTTGCTTATCTTCAATTCTCATATAATTAGGGAGATTATTAATGTGAGTTAACGTTTATTTTTCTAGCTTCCTTTACAGTAAGACTTCCATGTTTTTTATGTTGTTTCTTTTCTTCATGAGGACTATCAATATAAATGAGTTTCAAATTATATTGTCTTACACTGAGAAAATGTCCTAAGTTTATTAGTATTTAGGGAGCAATGAGGAAAGCAGCTACTCAGACTGGAATTTGAAATGTGAGTTCCATTTAGTATCTTCCTCGTGAGAAAACTTCTCTCCCTAATATAAAGTTTAAAAGTATATTTCAGGGGCCAGAGCAGTGGCGCAGCAGTAGGGCATTTGCCTTGCATGTGGCTAACCTAGGACGGACCTTGTTTTGATCCCCCGGCATCCCATATCGTCTCCCAAGCCAGGAGCAATTTCTGAGCCCATAGCCAAGAGTAACCCCTGAGTGTCACCGCATGTGGCCCAAAGACAAACAAAAAAATGTATATTTCAGGCGCTGGAGAGATAGTAGAACAGGTAGGAAGATTGCTTTGCATGCAGCCTATTGAGATTCAATCCCTGGCACAACATATGGTCCTCTGATCCCTCCTGGAGTGATTCCTAAGCACAGAACTAACTGAATGAGAATAAACCCTGAGTATACCAATGCATTATATTAAACTTAAGAAAATAGAATTAAGTATTATTTATAATGAATGCTAAAATACTCTCCTTTTTATTTTCCCCATTTTTTGCTGTTTCCTTTAGATTGGACTTCTACTTCCCCCTGCCAAACGAAATTATAAACAATATGAGCCAGTTTCGAGATGATATCCTGACAATGAGGAAATGTCAACAACTAGGCCTAAGAGCAAGTTGTATGACCTCACTACCTAACAATAAAATGAAATCAGAAGACACTTCATCCTTTGATCTGTGCAAAAGTCAAGATCGCTAACTACAGAAGACTGACTATGACTATGAGCAGAACTTATCCTGGGACCAATAAAAACGACCCTAATCTAGGCTTTGGCCTACGACCTGTACAACAACCAAGATCTCTAATCTCAGAGGTCTGGCTGAGACTATTGCAATTAAGCAAAACTTCTGGAAACATAATGAAAGACTCTATCCTAGGCTTCATACCAGGATGAGTGCAAAAACCAAGACTGATTAAAATTACAGAGTTGGAACAGAACTTCTAGAAATGTAAAGAAAGACCACTCTAGTCGCCATTCTATGACCTGTGCAAATATTGAGATCTCTAGTTACTGAGGCCTGATTTTATCATCCACGACTTAGCAAAAAGTTTCCAGACAGCACAAAAGAACCTAGGGTAGAGAAAAAGAGTATGTAAGAAGTCTCTAGTTATTTCCATAACAGTATGTTTCAAGGGTGAAGAAACCAACCCTTTATCTCTTAGGTCAAGGGAATTCCCTTTCTATTCTTCCCAATATTTACTGTGCCTATGCAAAAATAAAAACACAGATTAATTTTTTGTTATGTTTGTGTTGTTATTGTTGGTTTTGTGTGTGTGTGTGTATGTGTGTGCTTTGTTTTGTTTTTATTTCAGACTGTAGTTATTGTTTGGTTGTTGTCTTTATTGCTGTGGTGCTTTTGGGGTTCTTTTGTTTGATAATTTTTTGGTATAGTTTTTATGTTTTTTTTTCTTTTTCTCTTTTTTCTTAAATTGATATTTATAGCCTCCTCCCATTTCTTTCTTGTTTGATTTTTACACACACACACACCGCTATTTTTTCTTTTTCTTTTTTTTTCTTCCCTCCAAACAGAACCACATAACTTGAACCATCTTGTTCTGCCTCAAAACTTGAGGGGGAAATAATGAAGGGTACCAAGACCAAACAGGTGTATGGACATTGAGTAGAAATAAAAAATGATCATACTTGGGGCCAGGCGGTGGCGCTGGAGGTAAGGTGCCTGCCTTGCCTGCGCTAGCCTAGGACGGACCGAGGTTCTATCCCCCGGCATCCCATATGGTCCCCCAAGAAGCCAGGAGCAACTTCTGAGCGCATAGCCAGGAGTAACCCCTGAGCGTCACAGGGTGTGGCCCAAAAACAAAAAAAAAAAAAAAATGATCATACTTAAACACCAAATCCAAAACCAACGACAACAGAATTGAAGCCCAATCTACAAAAAGCTAGACACAGAGGGGACCACTTATACTAGCACCTCGGGGTCAAAGGAGGGGGATATGGGATGCATGCTGGGAACAGGGGTGGAGGGAGGACATCAGTGGTGGTGAGAATGCCCCTGATTCAATGTCACTATGTACTTAAAATATTACTGAGAAAGATTTGTAATTCACTTTGGTCAAAATAAAAATTATTTAATTAAAAATTTGTTTATTTTGGCTGCTTTTATATCAATAATTTGCCATTTTAATTCTTTCCTTTTACTTTTTTAAAGCCTACAGCACCCGGTATTCCCAGGTGGCCTCCCATCCAAGTACTAGCCAGGCCCGACTCTGCTTAGCTTCTGAGATCAGATGAGATCAGGTGCGTTCAGGGTGGTATGGCCATAGACTTTTTTTCTTTAATTTTTATAATAATTTTATTTAAGATTCACGGTTACAAAAATGTTCATAATTGAGTTTCAGTCATAGAATGTACATCACTCTTCACCAGTGCACTTTTCCCTCTACCAATGTCCCCAGTTTCCCTCCCAACCACTCACCCACCCTTGTCTGTATATGGGGCAGGCATTTGCTTATCTTTCTCTAAGGCATCTTCAAGGAGGAAACTGCACTCTCCAAACAAGTGTAAGCAGAGATAAACATATGGGAATTTATTAAGCTGAGAAGCTTCTGCACCTCAAATGAAATAGTGCCTAGGATAAAGAGCCACCCACTGAATGGGAGAAACTATTCACCCAATACCCATCAGATAAGGAGCTAATATCCAAAATATACAAGGCACTGACAGAACTTTACAATAAAAAAATCTAACTCCATCAAAAAATGAGGTGAAGAAATGAACACTTTGTCAAAGAAGAAATACAAATGGACAAAGATACATGAAGAAAATGTTCCACATCACTAATCATCAGGGAGATGCAAATCAAAACAACTATGAGGTACCATCTCACCCCACAGAGGCTGGCAGACATCAACAAAAAACAGGAACAAGCAGTGCTGGCATGAATGTGGAGAGAAAGGAACTCTGATTCACTGCTTGTGGGAATGTCATCTAGTCCAGCCTTAATGGGAAGCAATATGGAGATTCCTCAAAAAACTGGAAATTGAGCTCCCATTTGATCCAGCTATACCACTCCTAGGGATATACCCTAGGAACACAAAAATATCTTTCAAAAAACCCTTCCTCACACCTATATTCATTGCAGCACTATTTACAATAGCCAGACTCAGAAAGCAACCAAAATGCCCTTCAACAGAGGAATGGCTAAAGAACTGTGGTACATATATACATTGGTATATTATGTAGCCATCAGAAGGGATAAAGTCATGAAATTTTCCTATACATGGATGTACATGGAATCCATTATTCTAAGTGAAATAAGTCAGAGTGAGAGAGATAGACACAGAATAGTCTCACTCATATATGGGTTTTTTAAAAAAAATTAAAAATATTATTGTAATAAGGCCCAGAGATAATAGAGGTAAGGGCCAGATGGACAGGTTCACAATATGAAGTTCACCACAAAGAGTGGTGAATGCTGTTAGGGAAATAAGTAAACTAACAACTAGCATGACAATGTTAATGAATGAGAAAAGTGGAATGCCTGTCTCAAATACAGGCAGTGTTGGGGAAGTGAGAGGGGGCATTGGTGGGGGGAAGGTTGCCCTGGTGAAGGGGGAAGTTCTGTTTATGACTGAAACTCAACTGCAATCATGCTTGTAAACATAGTGCTTAAATAAAGATTTTATTAAAGAAAAAAAAGAGGGGGCTGGAGAGATAGCATGGAGGTAGGACGATTGCCTTGCATTCAGAAGGATGGTAGTTAGAATCCCAGCATGCCATATGGTCCCCTGAGCCTGCCAGGTGTGATTTCTGAGCATAGAGCCAGGAGTAATCCCTGAGCACTGCTGGGTGTGGCCCAAAAACCAAAAAAAAAAAAAAAAGAATTTCCATAATGATGTAATATTCATATGTATACATGAACATATGCACATGTGAATATATGTATGTATAATAATATATATTTAAATATAGCTCCAGTATGAAAATTTTGTGGAGTAAGATCTTTTTTCATCTGTAAAAGATAAATGAATAAAAAGGGTGAGATTTGTGCTGTAGGCGTCTTGTGTCTCAGCATTCTTTAGTGAGGACGAAATCCTTCACGAAAGGAAAGCAGGCACACGAATGGATGAATATGAAATATGAAATAATGAAACCACACACAAAGTATGTGGGGTCAACACATCTTCTGGCAAGAGTGCGACAAGTTTAATTTTTTGAGCAGGGAGATTTATAGGGGTAAAACTACCCTTAGGTGTACAGAAGAATAATTATAATCTCAAAGCAAAGTACAAAGGTGACAATACCTAAACTATGGGTGTGACTGTAAAATTTCTAAGTTACAAAGGAGAAGGTTAAGGTCAAGGCAGCCCTTTGCAACTTACTTCAAATGCAAAATCAGGATTAGGAGGAAGTAGAAAATATCTAGGAACTTGGTCTTCGCTGAGCTGGGCTCTATTGTTTTAGAGGTCAAGTAAAGAAAGGAGCCCAATCCCCTTAGGTGTGGTTTCCTTTTTCTAAGGAGATTCAATAGCCCAGGAACTGCATTCACCCTTGATACCCAGAGACTGCAGCTGCAAGGACATATTTGAAAAAGAGAAAAAATATTGTCCTTGCTTATAGGTGCTAAATATTATCCAGAAAAAGGGGTTCTTTTAGTAATCTTTGGTGCTGGAATTTCTGAGCCAAATTATTTGATAGAGGCCACAATTATGCCTGAGATTTACAAAGGAGAGATAGCCAAATAATGACCGAAAATGTAATGTCAACCATCTCTTCGAAAATTCCTCAACCATCCATGCAGGGGAAAAAGGCGTCCACAGCACGCCTTTTGAGGAACCCTGTGGGGGTTACTTCAGTTCTCCCCACCAGGAAAATCTGAGGATACATCTGGTGGACTGGGGGCCCGGAGAGATAGCACAGCAGCGTTTGCCTTGCAAGCAGCCAATCCAGGACCAAGGGTGGTTGGTTCGAATCCCGGTGTCCAGTATGGTCCCCCGTGCCTGCCAGGAGCTATTTCTGAGCAGACAGCCAGGAGGAACCCCTGAGCAACGCCGGGTGTGGCCCAAAAAACAAAACAAAACAAAAAAACATCTGGTGGGCTGAGCTCCCCTAAAAGTTTATGTATGCTAATTTGTTTTCAGATTTTTGCCTTTGTTAACTGTATCACATTAAACATAGATATGTACATATCTTTTCAAATTAGTGCTCTTACATTTTTTGGAAAGATAAGTAGAAGTAAAATTTCTGAATCATCTGGCAGTTATGTTTTTAAATTTTAGAAATTTCCATGCTGTGCTTTCATAGAGACAGCCAGTTTATGCTCCCATTAACAGCAAAAGTGAAACCCCTTTTATCCAGATCCAAAAATGTAATGTAAATATTGTTTCAACTTTTTTGAAATCGGCCAGTTTCACAGTTGTCATTTTCACTTGTATTTCCCTAATAATCAGTGGTGAGCATTTTTCATTGCTGGTTTTACATATTTATGTTCTCCTTGAAGAATTGTCTGTAAACCTTTTAATTTTTTGTGGACTTTTTTTTTTAGAAGTTTGTGTGTTTTATATATCTTAGATATTAGCCTCTACTGAAAATTAATATATTTGGCCAAAGCAATAGTACAGTAGGTAGAGCCAAACAGGGACCTACCTGGGTTCGATCTGCGACATCCAGTATAGCTCCTGAGCCTGCCAGGAGTGATTTCTGAATGCAGAGCGAAAGGGTATGGTACAAATCCCACCCCACAAAAAATAATATAGGATGTTCATAATGGGCTTCCTCTATAGCCTTACTCTTTTCTCCAAAGAAATGCAAACTAAGTCATGAAAAATCATGGTTACACCAGCCATGCAGCTAAAAGCTGGCCATCTTGGGAGGAGATGGCTGGCAAAACCCAGCCCTGCTGAAGCCACACCTACTGCATCCATCACCTATAATCACGCTTTGCCTATGGCCCTGCTCCATTGCTCCTTTATGACTCTCTTTGGAGACACCAATTTGACCAATTTTCAGGTATGCAGGTATTTAGGCTGATATCACCTTGGCTTTTTGAAGCAAGTGTGGGCACCCTCCACTCCCGCATATTTTTTTTCTCTCAGAAAGCCTGGCAACTGTAACCATGTCTACAAATGCAATTGTCATGTTTGCACCAAGCCAGTTACCATTATTTATTCGAGTATAATACATACCCCTAATTTTTTTTGCACCCCTAATTTTCAATTAAAAATCGGTATAAAATTTTGTTTCACACCAAGCATCGTAATTGACAAAAAAAAAATGTTGTTGAACACGTGTGGCCATGATAAAAATCATTTATTGACAACGCAAACTGGTATAAACACAATACAGAAATAAAATTACCGGTAACAATATTTATTTAAATGCTTCAAAGTCAGATTCATCATCAGATACACTAAAGAGTTAATTTTTCATCAGGTCCCAGTTGGCAGGAACATCTGTTTTTATCAGTTTCTTCACTTTCTTCTGAGTCTGAATTCCACAGCAGGTCGTCTTCTGTGCCGTCCATTTGATTGCTGATGCCTTTCTTCCAAAAACTCTTGAAGATCATTTCTTTTGGTATGTCTTCCCATGATGTTTGAACCCAGGATATCACAAGAGATAGGCCAGGTTTCTTGAGGTTTTTTTCCTTCGCCCTCACATACATTGCGCAGCTGCAGCCCGGAAAAGACTCAGTGTGAGCTCACAATTCACCTGAAATACAACTGTGAAAGACACATTGGTCTCAATAAAAAAAAAAAGGAAAAAAGTGTCTGAGTATTGTTATCAAAATGCCTGAAGAGCTATAGTCCTTCAGTGGGCATGTAGAACTATTAATATTAATTAATAATAATTAATATATTAATACTGAGTCCTATGAGAAAGTTTGTGGCCTGGAAGAATTAGTTTCTCATTTGATAAGAATCTGATAATAAACTACCATCCCCAAATCTCAACTAAGAATAAAAACTTATAAAAATATGTTTTCTTTATTGTGAAATGTACAATAAAATTTATTTCTAGATAAAAATCAAGTTGATTTTAAAAGTAGGTGAGTAGTGATACTGAAGAGTTGACCACCAAAAATGACTAGGAGGTTGGACAGTTGAGCATGCCTGGAGCCTTGAGTTAGTCTTATGCCACAGTGCTTTGGGGATAAGATCTCCCTGTTTTTAGGCCGAAGGTGTTTATTTTCAATTTCTTCCATATTTTTCTGTGCCTACACAAATGACAATTGCCACACATACACGTCTTTTTTCTTTTTTTAGTGTATTTCCCATCTCTAGAGAAAAAATAAAGGGAGCACACTAAACCTTCGGTTATTACATTAATGACTTTATTGGTGATACAATAATTTTCACAAATATAACTGCTAATGCACTCTTTCCCCTTCTTTTTCCATTTTTTAATTTTCTATTCTCTTTCTCTTTCTTTTTTTAAATAATTTTTATTGTGACCAAAAGTGAATAGCAAACCTTCCACAGTAATATTTAAGGTACATAGTGTCAATGATTCAGGGCCATTCTCACCACCAGGGTTGTCCTCCCTCCATCCCTTTTCCCAGCATGTGTCCCATATCTTCATCCTTTGCCCCCTGAAACACTAGTGTAAAAGCTTGAGATAGGGTATCAATTCTGTTGTTGTTAACTTTCGGTTTGGTGTTTAAGTCTGATCATTTTTTATTTCCACTCAATGTTCATATGGCTGTTTGGTCCTGGTACCATTTATTTCTATTTTCCCCTCAATTGATGAGGCAGAACAAAATGATTCAACTTGTGAGGTTCTGCTGGAAGAAGACAAAAAAAGAAAAAAGAGGGACTGGAGAGATAGCATGGAGGTGGGGCATTTGCCTTGCATTCAGAAGGATGGTGGTTTGAATCTCGGCATCCCATATGGTCCCCCAAGCCTGCCAGAAGTAATTTCTGAGTGTAGAGCCAGAAGTGGCCCGTGAGCACTGCCAGGTGTGACCCAAAAAACAAAAAAGAAAAAAGAAGAAAAACATAACAACAAAAAAACAACAAACAACAGTAAAAAAAAAAAGGTACCAAAAAAAGAAAAAGCACCAGCAACAACAACAAAAATCACTACACAATAACAACAATAGTGAAAAAGAAAGAAAAGAAGGAAAGAAAGAAAAAATAAAAAGAAGAAAAAAGAGAAAAATAAATAAAAAGTAAAAAATAAAGGAAGTAGCGCTGGTGTGGCAAGGTTTTGTGCTTTTTTTTTTTTTTTTTTTTTTTTTTTTTTTTGCATAGGCACAGTAAGTATTAGGGAAATAAGAAAGAGAATTCCCTTGACCTAAGGGATTCAGAGTTTCTCCGCCATTGAAGCACACTGCCATGAGAACAACTACTGGCTCCATACATAATCATTACCCCACCCCAAGGTCTTTTTATGGTGCCAGGAAACTTTCCACTTAGTTTTAGATGATAAAATTGGGCCTCTGTAGCTAGAGATCTTGGTATTTGCACAGGTCATAGGACAAAGTCTAGGATAGAGTCTTACTGTATGGTTCTAGAAGTTCTGTTATATCATTATTGTTGTAATCAGTCTTCTGTAATAAGTAGTCTTGGTTTTTGCTCAGATCTTAGGCCGAAGCCTAGGATAGAGTCTTCTTTATGGTTGCAGAAGTTCTGCTCAGTTTCAATTGTCAAAGTTGGACCTCTGGAAACAGAGATCTTGATTTTTGTAAAGCCTAGGGTAGGTTCTTTCTTATTGGTCCCAGGATAAGTTCTGTCCAGTGATTGTTGTCAGTCAGTCTTCTGTAGTTAGCGCTCTTAGTTTTTGCACAGATCAAAGGACTATTTCTTAATAACTTTGCTTTCTGTTATCCTGAAACAAATGTATTATGGTCAATTATGTCAACAATGTGATATTTTCTTTAAATAAATAATTAAAAATATAAATTAAAGTAGGTGAGTAAACATTATCAAAGAGAATATGTAATTTGGGGCAAGGGATGAGGAAACAGGAAGGAAGAAAACTGGGATAAACATATTGGCAAAAATCAATATCCTGCAAGGTTTTATTCTGGATCCTGGTGGGAATTTAATAGAACCAGAAATCCAAATAAAGAGGAAGCTCTGGTAAAATTTATGTAAAGTATGTCTGTAAATTATGACTCTCTAGTGTCTTATAAACCAACTTCAGCTATTTGTTTAACGAGAGGATGTTGAACAGACTCTAAATTTAAGAATACAGCTAAGCCTCAGAAAGTGACGAATCTAACTCTGGTTAACTGCCAGTATTCTCTCACATCTGTTTCTATATATTTAGATCATTTTTCTAATCTCTTAAGTGTGGGGTTGCTGTATTCCATCAATAGCCTAACTTTATATATTACTCTCTCAGCCACCCACTAACATGCTGACTTAAAATTTCAATTCTATATCCTCATAGAGGATCTGAGTCAGATGAGGTCTTCCCAGATTAAAATAAAACCAGTGAGACATAATTTTGTAATTATGTATATAGCTTTAAGGAATATCACCCCTCCTCTGGAAAGTAAAGACAGTTACAAGAGAAAGGAAAACCATTAGATACTTTGGAGACATCTTAGGTACCTATTGGCTTATGTGTGTTAGATTTCTAGAGACCAATCACTGCATTGAGCAGTGGAATCTGTGTGCATTGCATTCTTCACTACATTTTACATTTCTACTGTACTCGTGTATGACCTGAAAGGAAAAGAACAGAATGGGTAAAATAATTCAAACTCCTAAGTTTTTGTCATTAAGCATTTGTCACTAATGTCATGTAAAATTCATGTTTGGGTAAAACAGAGAAAAGGTTAGAGGAATATAAAAATACAAATATCCACAACATTCTTATTCCTTCACTAGCTGAAATATCATTTGGGCATGATATTTGGGAAGAAATATATCATATCCACAAAAGAGCTCACTTTCCCTCAAGTTTATGCTAAAGGTAGAAAATGATGGTTTGGAAGGGTTCTATAGCAGCTACATAATTTTGAAGCTGTATTTTAGCTAGTATCATATGGAAAACATCTTTTAAATTTAGATTTTTTTAATGTAAATATCTTGGAAAAACAACTGAATGTCCGGAGTATTGGGGAAACACAGCTTGATGGTATCTGCTCTGAATCAGACAGGACTGAAAAAAGAGCCATATAATCCCTTAAATTGGGGCTGGAGCAATAGCACAGCAGTAGAGCATTTGCCTTGTACACGGCTGACCCAGGACAGAACTAGGTTCGATCCCGACTTTCCATATGTCCCCAATCTAGGAGAGATTTCTGAGCGCATAGCCAGGACTAATCTCTGAGTGTCACAGGGTGTGCCCCCCCCAAAAAAAAATCCCCTAACTTTTCCTTAAAGAGAAGTGACTTTGGGGCCGGGCGGTGGCGCTGAAGGTAAGGTGCCTGCTTTGCCTGCGCTAGCCTTGGACGGACCGCGGTTCGATCCCCCGTGTCCCATATGGTCCCCCAAGCCAGGAGCAACTTCTGAGCACATAGCCAGGAGTAACCCCTGAGCGTTACCGGGTGTGGCCCAAAAACCAAAAAAAAAAAAAAAAGAGAGAAGTGACTTCAATAAAATTTAATAAACAAACATTATTTTGGGGGGCCACACCCAGTGACTCTCGGGGGGGGGGGGTACTTCTGGCTATGCACTCAGAAATCGCTCCTGGCTTGGGGAACCATAAAGGACGCCCAAGATCAAACCAACGTCCGTCCTGGGTCAGACGCATACAAGACAAACGCTCTACCGCTGTACTACCTCTCCAGCCCCAACAAACATGATTTTTAACTATATTTATACTTCATTATACTTCAATCGTGGAGTGTTTAGGGCATTCTGTAACCTTGTATATTAAAAGCATAAACATTAACGCAATTGTAAATCAGTTTTTAATGAGTGAGAAAGACAGAAATAAGCCTATATCCATATGACCTTTCTGAAAAGAATAACATATTCTATAATTATCAAGTAGGCCTCTTAGTGGGATGTTTGGGAGCATAAACTAGAAGAATTACTGGCAAACTTGAATAGTATAGATATTGACCCACCTTGGGTCAGTCCACACAGACCTCATGTTACAGCCCATTGGTTTGCTGATGGATAATTTCCCAAGCTGGACTTATTGGAGTAGAAAAACATAGATGTAGGTGTAAATGGCTTACTCAGTGTTCCTACACCTGAGGAAATAAGGAACAGGAACTCACTGTTCCTGCAGTTGTGCTCCAAAACCTGTGGGTGAAGGTCATGTCCTAGAAATAAATGTAGAGAAAAACCAGTTTGTATTCGGATGTTTCCTTTTTGTTTTGTTTTGTTTTGTTTTTGGTCCATGCATGGTGGTGCTCAGGAGTTACTCCTGATTCTGAGCTAAAAAATTATTCCTGGCAGTTTTGGGGACCATATGGGATGCCTGGAATTAAATCCGGGTTGGCCTTGCAAGGCAATTGCCCTACCCGCTATGCTATCATTTCTGCCCCTGTTTGGATGTTTCTGTTGCAGCTCTGCTGACTTCTAGATAAAATAGGTGTATACCCAAATTTTAAAGAATTTCCAAGCAAAGTTCTTTCTTGCAGACTGCAAACCTGTTTGATCATTTCAGTTTGTTAGGAAATAGTTTGACTCTGTGTAGTAGGAAGGGATTAACTTCAAGAAATCAGACCACCAGGGCCTGGAGAAATAACACAGCGGCATTTGCCTTGCAAGCAGCCAATCCAGGACCTAAGGAGGCTGGTTCAAATCCCGGTGTCCCATATGGTCCCCCGTGCCTGCCAGGAGCTATTTCTGAGCAGTAACCCCTGAGCACCGCCGGGTGTGGCCCAAAACTCAAAAAAAAAAAAAGAAAGAAAGAAAGAAATCAGACCACCATTTATTAAACTTTTGTTTTATATTTTGCTGAATAATCTCATGAAGAGGAAATGGTGAAGAAAAAGAGTCAATCCAATAAAAACAGGTCAATTTATAAGGACCAATTTAGATTTTTAGCAGTGAACTTAATTAGTAATATAGATATTGATTTATGATGATACACTTGTGAAGTGTTGTAGTACAATATTACTTCAATAAAAACATTTTAATATATAATAATCCTCAAAAGAAATATCAAATATTTTATGAAGTATGTAGTTAAAAAAATCATCTCAGGGTCTTCATTTAAAAGCTGCTGGAGAGGTAGAACAGCAGCGTTTGCCTTGCAAGCAGCCAATCCGGACCTAAGGTGGGTGGTTCGAATCCCAGCGTCCCCTATGGTCCCCGTGCCTGCCAGGAGCTATTTCTGAGCAGATAGTCAAAAGTAACCCCTGAGCACCGCCAGGTGTGGCCCAAAAACCAAAAAAAAAAAAAAAAGATGCAACAGTTGAAGAAAATAAAGTTTGAACTGTGACAGCCAATGGAGCACTTGAAGTTTGAATTGTATCAGCCAATGGAACAGTGATTTGTCAATGAGTCTAGTGGAATACTCAAGAAAAAAAACAAATTTCTAGTCAATATATAAAGTCCCATAGGACCAAGAATCTCTTGTAGCAGGACTCTTCAGGATGCTTTTACTTATAAATACTCAAGTCTATGTCCCCACTGCATGGTGTATGAAAATGCACTGAATGATAGGTGTAGTACACATGAGAGTGATTGGTGAACTACCTAATTACTTGACAGAGAATGTTCCTAAAGGCAATCTTACCTTATTTATATTTTTAAAACGAAAGCAGCAGGAAAAATTGAAGCAAAAGGAGAAGTGGAAAAAAAAAAGAATATTGTTTAGAATGAAGGCTTAAAAATTCACCAAGATCCTAAAGGGGAATCCCAGGGTTACTTTTTTTTTTTTTTTTTTTTTTTTTATAAACCTAGTTCCTCTTTTACATATTTTAGAATGTGGTATAATTCACTGAGGACACTGTGCAACCTCAAGGCATTTGGAAGTCCCCTTTGGACCTCATTTCAAAAGAAGGCTCTTAATTTGGTTCAAAGTTCTGACCACAAATATGCTGAATCAGGTCCTGGATGTCTTTTGTTTGCCAGATGAAATGGGACTCTTGGATGTATGTGTTAGTAGGAAGTCTATTTCACTTTCTGGTAAGAAGAAAATTAAAGGGAATTACCTTAAATTTTGGATTATACAAGATCAGACGATAGTCATTACTATTGACTAGGGAATAGTTAGTAATGACTGAAGCCAAACTTCAACTATACAATTAAGTGATACACACACATACACACAAAAAAGAACAACACACACACACAAAAAATGATTCCTTATGGCTTTGTGTATGCTCTAGTATTTATGGGTAAAAGCATCCTGAAGAGTCCTGCTTTTCCTAACTTTTTTAATAAATAGAAAGCATAACTACATATTAAATATTCATGTTATTTTAAATATTTATGTAGTTTCTATTCTATATCACCATTACAGATATTGCCTGTCATCAAGTTTGTGAAAAGCAGCAAAGAAGGATTCATTCCCTAAATGCAAGGATTTTTTTAACATGTGCAAGTTAATCATAAAATACAACATATTAATAAAAGAAAAACAAAAATCATATATCATATAAATAGATACAGAGAATTCATTTGACAAGATCTAGCACTGATCCATGATAATTCTTAATAAGATGGAAATTGAAGTAACTACTCAATATAGTCAAAGCCATCTACCACAAGCCATTGCAAACATTATATGCTATAAAAGAAAACTACAAAACACTGCTTCAAGAAATAAGAGGACACAAGGGAATGAAAACACATACCCCTGTTCATGGAATGGTAGGATTAACATAATTAAATTGGCAATACTTCTCAAAGCATTATACAGATTTAATTTCTATGAGAATACCCATGACATTTTTTCAAAGAAGTGGATCAAATATTCCTAAAATTTGTGTTGAACAATAAACCTCCATGAATAGCTAAAGCAATCCTTGGGAAAAAGAAGATGGGAGGCATCACTTTCCCCAACGATAAACTATGTATTAAAAAGTAGTAGTAGTAAAAGCAGTAGTCATTAAAACAGAATGGTACTGAAATAAAGACAGAGCCTCAGATAAATGGAATAGACTTTAATTTTCTGAGATTGATCCACAGGTATCAATCTGTGGGCAAGAAATACAAAGTATAGCAAGAAAATCCTCTTCAACAAGTAGCATTAGGAAACCTGGTCAGCTACAGGCAAAACAGCAAACTCAGATCTCTATTTAATATCATGCACAAAAGTCTAATTAAAATGGATTAAAGACCTTTACATTAGATCTGAAACCATAAGGTACAGAGAGGAAAATGTAAGCAGAATACATCATGACACTGAAGCTAAAGACATATTTAAACACACTTTTTAAGCAAGTGAAAACAAAGATAAACAAATGGGACTATATTACACTGAAAAGCTTCTGCACCTCAAAAGAAACAGTGACAAGGGTACAGAGACAACACATGGAATGGAAGAAACTATCCACCCAATACCTGAAGAAACATCTAACCCTATCCAAAAAATAAGAAGACATGAACAGACATTTCGTCAAAGAAGAAATGCAGATGGCAAAAATGCACATGAAAATATATTCCAATCACTAATCATCAGGGAAATGTAAATCAAAAGAACAATTATACACCTTCTCACATCACAGAGATTGGCACACATCACAAAGAAAAAGAACAAGTGCTGGTACGGATGTTTGTGGGAATGCCAACTGGCCCAGCCTTTTTTGGAAAACAATATAGATATTCCTCAAAAAATTAGAAATTGAGAGACCTGAATGGTGGCACAAACGGTGAAACTTCTATCTGCCTTTTCCTCACTAGACTAGGACTGACCGCAATTCGATTCCCTGACATCCCATATGGCCTCCCAAGCAAGGAGCAATTTC
The DNA here is from genome assembly GCF_024139225.1 of Suncus etruscus. NCBI lineage: Eukaryota > Metazoa > Chordata > Mammalia > Eulipotyphla > Soricidae > Suncus > Suncus etruscus. The sequence goes on along the minus strand of NC_064863.1, from coordinate 66,226,119 downwards.
CCTTTTTTACTTTTTTGTTAAATTAATATCTTTATTTAAACACCTTGATTACAAACATGATTGTGGTTGGGTTTCAGTCATGTAAAGAACACGCCCCTTCACCAGTGCAACAACATTCCCATCCCCAACGTCCCAAATCTCTCTCCTCCCCACCCCACTCCCGCATGTACTCTAGACAGGCTTTCTACTTCCCTCATTCATTCTCATTGTTAGCATAGTTCTCAGTGTAGTTATTTCTCTAATTACACTCATCACTCTTGTGGTGAGCTTCATGAAGTGGGCTGGAACTTCCAGCCCTTCTCTCTTTTGTCTCTAAAAATTATTGCATGAATGTCTTTCATTTTTCTTAAAACCCAGAGATGAGTAAAACTATTCTGCATCTTTCATTTTTCTTAAAACCCAGAGATGAGTAAAACTATTCTGCATCTCACTCTGACTTATTTCACTCAGCATAATAGATTCTATATATATACATGTATAAGAAAATTTCATGACTTCATCTCTCCTGACGGCTGCGTAATATTCCATTGTGTATATGTACCACAGTTTCTTTAGCCATTCATCTATTGAAGGGCATCTTGGTTGTTTCCAGAGTCTTGCTATGGTAAATAGTGCTGCAATGAATATAGGTGTAAGGAAGGGATTTTTGTATTGTATTTTTATGTTCCTAGGGTATATTCCTAGGAGTGGTATAGCATCATGTGGGAGCTCAATTTCCAATTTTGAGAGGAATCTCCATATTGCTTTCCATAAAGGTTGGACTAGAAGGCATTCCCACCAGCAGTGAATAAGAGTTCCTTTCTCTCCACATTCCTGCCAGCACTGCTTCTTCTCATTCTTTGTGATGTGCACCAATCTCTGTGGTGTGAGGTGGCACCTCATAGTTGTTTTGATTTGCATCTCCCTGATGATTAGTGATGTGGAGTATTTTTATGTGCCTTTTGGCCATTTGTATTTCTTCTTTATCAAAGTGTCTGTTCATTTCTTCTTTCCATTTTTATTGCATTCTTTTCATGTGCCTTTTGACCATTTGTATTTCATTTTTGTCAAATTGTCCATTTCTTCTCTCCTACTTTTGATGGGATTAGACTTTTTTTCTTGCAAAGTTCTGTCAGTGCCTTATATATTTAGGATATTAGACCCTTATCTGATGGGTATTGGGTGAATAGTTTCTCCCACTCAGTGGGTGGCTCTTGTGTCCTGGACACTATTTCCTTTGAGGTGCAGAAACTTCTCAGCTTAATATATTCCCATCTGTTAATCTCTGCTTTCACTTGTTTGGAGAGTGCTTTTTCCTCCTTGAAGATGCCTTTAGTCTCAATGTCTTGAGTATTTTTGCCTATGTGTTGTTCTATAAACCTTACGGTATTGTGTCTGATATCAAGGTCTTTAATGCATTTGGATTTTACCTTCATACATAATGTTAGCTGGGAGTCTAAGTTCACATTTTTGCAAGTGGCTAACCAGTTGTGCCAACACCAACCACTTTGTTGAAGAGGCTTTCCTTGCTCAATTTAGGATTTCTTGCTCTTTTATCAAAAATTAGGTGATTGTATGTCTGAGGAACATTCTCTGAGTATTCAAGCCTATTCCACTGATCTGAGTGCCTGTCTTTATTCCAATACCACAGGAGTGATTTCTGAGTGTATAGCCAGGAGTAACCCCTGAGCATAACGGGGTGTGGCTCAAAAATAAAAAAAATAGAAATTGAGGGGGCTGGAGAGATAGCACAGCTGTAGGGAATTTGCCTTGCACATGACAAGCCCAGACAGATTCAGGTTCAATTCCCGGCATCCCATGTGATCCCCTGAGCCTGCCAGGAGTGATTTCTTCCCTATCGTTATTGGTGTATAAAAAGGCCATTGGTTTTTTTGTGTTAATTTTGTAGCCTGCCACATTGCTATATGAGTCTATTGTTTCCAAAAGCTTTTTGGTAGAGTCTTTAGGGTTTTCTAAGTAGAGTATCATGTCATCTGCAAACAGTGAGAGCTTGACTTCTTCCTTTCCTATCTGGATTACCTTGATATCTTTTTCTTGCCTAATCGCTATAGCAAGTACTTACAGTATTATGTTGAATAACAGTCGTGAGAGAGGACAGCTTGTCTTGTACCAGAATTTAGAGGAAAGGCTTTTAGTTTTGAGAAAGGTTCCTTTTATTCTCATCTTGCTGAGAATTTTGATCAAGAATGGATGTTGGTTATTGCCCCCTGTGAGGTCACTGTGCCAGCCCAAAATACAGGTCTAGGCCGCGAGAAGACCTCCTTCTTTCAGGCTTTAGGCATCACCACCAAAATCTCCAGGGGCACCATCGAAATTCTGAGTGATGTGCAGCTGATCAAGACTGGAGACAAGGTGGGCGCCAGCGAGGCCACACTGCTGAACATGTTGAACATCTCCCCTTTCTCCTTTGGGCTGATCATCCAGCAGGTGTTCGACAATGGCAGCATCTACAACCCGGAAGTGCTGGACATCACAGAGCAGACTCTGCATTCTCGCTTCCTGGAGGGCGTCAGGAATGTTGCCAGTGTCTGCCTGTAGATTGGTTACCCAACTGTTGCCTCAGTGCCTCATTCTATCATCAATGGGTACAAGCGGGTTCTGGCTTTGTCTGTGGAGACAGAGTACACCTTCCCACTTGCTGAAAAGGTCAAGGCCTTCCTGACTGATCCATCTGCCTTTGTGACTGCTGCCCCTGTGGCTGCAGCCACCACTGCTGCACCTGCTGCTACCGCAGCCCCAGCCAAGGCTGCTGCCAAGGAAGAGTCGGAGGAGTCGGACGAGGATAAGGGATTTGGTCTCTTTGACTAATCCCCCCCTAAAAGCAACCAAAAGAAGCCAGTTTTATTTGTGAAACTAGAAATAAAGGCTTACTGATCTTAAAAAAAAAAAAAAAAGAATGGATGCTGGCACTCATCAAAAGCTTTCTCTGAATCTATTGATATGATCATGTGATTTTTAGTTTTCTTGTTGTTGATGTTGTGTATTATGTTGATAGATTTAGGGAAGTTAAACTACCCTTGCCTTCCTGGGATAAAACCTACTTGATCATAGTGAATGATCTTCTTGATGAGGCATTGGATCCTAAGAGCCAGGATTTTGTTGAGGATCTTTGCATCTGTGTTCATTAGGGATATTGGTCTGTAATTTTCTTTTTTGGCAGCACCTCTATATAGTTTTGGTATTAAGGTGATGTTGGCTTCATAAAAGCTATTGGGAAGTGTTCCTGTTTTTCTAATTTTATGAAAGAGCCTGGCCAGGATTGGTAGTAGTTCCTCTTAAAAGGTTTGAAAGACTTCATTAGTGAATCCATCCGGGCCTGGGCTTTTGTTTTTGGGCAAACTTTTGATTACGGTTTTAATTTCCTCAATAGTGATGGGGGTGTTTAGATATGCTACATCCTCTTTATTCAACTGTGGAAGATTATATGAGTTCAAGAATTTATCCATTTCTTCCAGGTTCTCATATTTAGTGGTATAGAGTTTCTCAAAGTAGTCTCTAAATATCCTTTGAATCTCTGCAGTATCTGTAGTGATCTACCCGTTTTCATTTCTAATATGGGTTATCAAGTTTCTCTCCCTCTCTTTCTTTGAGAGTTTTGCCAATGGTCTATCAATCTTGTTTATTTTTTCAAAGAACCAACTTCTGCTTACATTGATCTTTTAGATTGTTTTTTTGGGTTTCCACTTTATTGATTACTGCTCTTAGCTTTGTTGTTTCCTTCTGTCTTCCTATTTTTGGTTTATTTTGTTGATCGTTTTCTAATTCTATAAGCTGTGTCATTAAACTATTCATGTATGCTCCTTCTTCCTTCCTGATGTGTGCTTGCAACGCTATAAATTTTCCTCTCAGTACCGCTTTTGCTGTGTCCCATAGGTTCTGATAGTTTGTGTTTTCATTGTCATTTGTTTCCAGGAAACAAATGATTTCCTCTTTGATTTCATCCTTGACCCACTGGTTGTTCAGTAGTAGACTGTTTAATTTCCAGCTGTTAAAGTTTTTTGTGTGTGTCCCTTTGTAGTTCACATCTAACTTCAGAGCCTTGTGGTCAGCAAAGGTAGCCTGCAAAATTTCTATCCTCTTGATTTATGGAGGTATGATTTATGTGCCAGCATGTGGTCTATCCTGGAGAATGACCCATATACATTGGAAAAGAATGTGTATCCAGGTTTCTGAGGATGGAGTGTTTTATTTATATCTAGGCCTCTTTCTTTCATTTTTCATTTCAGTTCTAGTATATTTTTGTGGGTTTCAATTTGGTTGACCTATCAAGTGTTGACAGGGCCACGTAGAGATCTCCCACAATTATTGTGTTATTATTCATATCCTTTTTCTGATTTGTCAACAGTTGTATTAAATACTTTGATGGTCCCTCATTGGGTGCATATATGTTTAGGAGTGTGATTTCTTCCTGCTGTACATATCCCTTGATTAGTTAAAAAAATGTCCATTTTTGTCCCTTACAACTTTTCTGAGTATAAAGTTTGTATCATCTGATATTAGTATGGCCACTCCAGATTTTTTTCTTTCACCCCCCCACTCCAGCTTTTTTAGGGTGTTGCTTGGATGATTTTCCTCCAGCCTTTGATTTTGAGTCTATTTTTATTCTGACTATTCAGGTGTGTTTCTTGTAGGCAGAAGAAGGTTGGGTTCAGTTTTTTAATCCATTTAACCACTTTGGATCTCTTAATAGGTGCATTGTCCATTGACATTGAGATAGATAGTTGTCATAGGATTTAGTGCCATCTTTGTGTAGAAGTTTGGTGTATTTTTTGTCAGCCTTGTCTTAAATTAAACCTTTTAGTTTTTCTTTTAAGGCTGGTTTTGAGTCTGTAAACTTTCTTAGCTGTTATTTATCTGTGAAGCTATGTATACTTCATTCAAACCTGAAAGTGAGTTTTGCTGGGTGCAGTATTCTGGGTAAAGCATTTATTTCATTCATTTATTCATTCATTTATTTCATTTATTTCACCACTGCCTTCTGGCCTTGAGTGTTTCTTGTGACAGATCTGCTGAAAATTTCAAGGATGCTGCCTTGACTCTAATTTCCCTTTTTGATCTTGCTGCTTTCAGAATTCTGTCTCTGTCTGTCGGGTTCCTCATTGTGACTAGGATGTGTCTTGGGGTGTTTTTCCTGGGGTCTCTTTTAGCTGGTACTCTTCGGATATGCAGGATTTGGTCACATGTATTCTTTAGCTCTGGTAAATGTTCTTGACTGTTGATGATGTTCTTGACTGTTGATTCTTCCTGGAGATTTTCTTCTTGGGTCTCTGGGACTCCAATGATTCTTAAGTTGTTTCTGTTGAGCTTATCAAAGACTTCTATTTTCTTTTTCTTTATTTTATTTTATTTTATTTTATTATAATTATCTTTATTTAAACACCGTGATTACAAACATGATTATAGTTGTATGATTACAGTCATGTAAAGAACACCCCCCTTCAACCAGTGCAACATTCCCACCACCAATTTCCCAGATCTCCCTCCTCCCCACCCCCCTACACCTGTACTCGAGACAGGCTTTCTATTTCCCTCATTCATTCACATTGTTATGATAGTTTTCAGTGAAGTCATCTCTCCAACTGCACTCATCACTCTATGTGATGAGCTTCATGTCCTGAGCTGCACCTATCAGCCCTCATCTCTCTTGTCTCTGAGATACTGTTAAAAATGTCTTTCATTTTTCTTAAAGTCCATAGATGAGTGAAACCATTCTGCGTCTTTCTCTCTCCCTCTGACTTACTTCACTCAGCATAATAGATTCCATGTACATCCATGTATTGGAAAATTTCATGACTTCATCTCTCCTGATGGCTGCATAGTATTCCATTGTGTATATGTACCACAGTTTCTTCAGCCACTCATTTGTTGAAGGGCATCTTGGTTGTTTCCAGAGTCTGGCTATTGTAAATAGCACTGCAATGAATATAGGAGTAAGGAAGGGATTTTTGTATTGTATTTTTGTGTGCCTCGGGTATATTCCTAGGAGTGGTATAGCTGGATCGTATGAAAGCTCAATTTCCAGTTTGTGAAGGAATCTCCATATCGCTTTCCATAAAGGTTGTACTAGACGGCATTCCCACCAGCAGTGAAAAAGAGTTCCTTTCTCTCCACATCCCCGCCAGCACTGCTTGTTTTCCTTTTTTGTGATGTGTGCCAATCTCAGTGGCGTGAGGTGGTACCTCATAGTACCATCTCAGATTTAACGTGATTCCTCTGAAGATACCCATGACATTCTTCAAAGAAGTGGATCAAATACTTCTGAAATTCATCTGGAACAATAAACAACCTCGAATAGCTAAAGCACTCCTTGGGAAAAGGAATATGGGAGGCATTACTTTCCCCAATTTTAAGCTGTATTACAAAGCAATAGTTATAAAAACAGCATGGTATTGGAATAAAGACAGACCCTCAGATCAGTGGAATAGGCTTGAGTATTCAGAGAAGGTTCCTCAGACATATAACCACCTAGTTTTTGATAAAGGAGCAAGAAATACTAAATGGAGCAAGGAAAGCCTATTCAACAAGTGGTGTTGGCACAACAGGTTAGCCACTTGCAAAAAAGTGAACTCAGACCCCCAGCGAACACCATGTACAAAGGTAAAATCCAAATGGATTAAAGACCTTGATATCAGAACTGAAACTATAAGGTATATAGAACAACATGTAGGTGAAACACTCCAGGACATTGAGACTAAAGGCATCTTTAAGGAGGAGACAGCACTTTCCAAACAAGTGGAAGCAGAGATAAACAGATGGGACTATATTAAGCTGAGAAGCTTCTGCATCTCAAAGGAAATAGTGCCCAGAATACAAAGGCCACCTACTGAGTGGGAGAAATTATTCACCCAATACTCATCAGATAAAGGGCTAATATCCAAAATTTACAAGGTACTGACAGAACTATACAAGAAAAAAACAACTAACCCCATCAAATAATGGGGAGAAGAAATGAACACTTTGAAAAAGAAGAAAGGCAAATGGCCAAAAGGCACATGAAAAGATGCTCAATGTCACTAATCGTCAGGGAGATGCAAATCAAGACTTCTATTTTCATCTGTTCATTTTCTTTGAGTAATTTTTCCATTGTCTGATCATTAGCTTTAAGGCTTTTTTAAAATCTCTTCTGCTGTATGAAGTTGTTATGCATCTCATTTTCCAGCCCACTAATTCTATCCTCAGGTGCTGTTACCCTGTTGGAGAGCTTATCCACTGAGTCTTTCAGTTCATCTACTGAGTTTTTCAGACCTGTTATTTGACCTGATATTTCAGTTTGGAGTTTTATGATTTCTATCTTCATATTCTCTTGATTCTTATTAATGTTCTATTCTATACTTTCTTTGAGTTTTGTGAGCATCCTCCATATTTCCTCTTTAAACTCCATATCTGAAAAACTAACTAGGTGGTTGGCTGTTGTCAGGTCATCAGAGTTTCCATCTTCATTCTCTATGCCTGATGTTGGTCTGCGTAGTTTTCCCATTGTCACACTTGTATTGTGGGTTTTTCTACGAGTTGTGGTGGTATTCATTGTCTAGGTGGAGTGCGTGGCCATGAAGCCAAGCGGCCATGCTCCTCTGCTTCCACCCCTTCCGGTGGGAAGACTCACCTCAGAAGCGAGCCCTCAGGGGATGAATGCCAGGGACTATCAAGGTTTTCAGGCTGGAGCAAGCAGTGGGAAGCCTCAAAATATCTGCCATGCTTAAGAGTTCCAACAGAGTCAGCTTTATCCACAGTTTCCTGGCAGGGAAGACTCACCTCAGAATAAGAGAGCCCTCAGGGGACGATCAAAGTTCCCAGGCTGGAGCATGCAGGGAGAAGCCTCAAAATATCTGCTGTGCTTAAGAGGCCCAGCAGAGTCAGCTTTATCCACAGTTTCCGGGCAGGGAAGACCCTGAATTCTATTTATAGGGGAAAATATATTACCATCTTAATCTTCCAATTTATCTATGCCTTCCCAAATCATTCAAATATTCACCTTAACTTGACTGTCAAAAATAAACTTGAGTGAAGATGGTCAACTGTCAATTTCCCTGAAGATTCTCCTGTGAGCAGATTCACTCCCCAAAGAGAAATAATATGAGCTACATATACTCAATTAACGCTCAAAGAGGGAGGAAAGAAGGGATGGCAATTAAAAATAAAACATCTTAGTTATTACCTCTCTATAGCATTAAAAAATAATAAGGAACAGTCTCTTTCATTTCCATTTTAGTTTGAGTCTAAGTGTCTCTGACCTTGAAATTATGACTTTTTCTGCCAACTTTCAAAACATAAATTCTGGGACTTAATTTTATGGAGTTTTTTTTTTAAGGGTTGGGGGTTTTTGAGATTCTGTTTTGTTTTAGAGCCACACACTATGCTGCTTAGGGCTTATTCCTAGTTCTGTGCTCAGAGATCACTCCCAGAAGTACGGTGGGACTCTGCCAACAAAAGTTGGTTGTGTGCAAGACAAACACCCTACCCCCAGTAGTATCTAACACCAGGAAGTTTAATTCTGAAAGACCCATTTGTCATCATACATGAGCCACATTCTCCAGATCTGCCTTATCAGTAGGTAAGACAGAACAAAAGTAAGCAGATGGAACCCAAAATAATTTCTCTACTATTTTAGAATTCAGGTAGGAAAGAAAAAACATGTCATTTGCTTCTCAACCTCTTAATTCAACTATAAAGCAAAAGACATCTCTTTAGTGAGGTCACTGGGTTGTATTCAATTAAGGTAAGTTCACCTGGGTTGTACTGTCAAGGAAAATTGTGAAAAAGCATAGAAGTGTTTCAAGTTGCAGCTCCAGGGAGAATGGATAACTGTCCATATCTACTACTATACTTTGATGGAATGCTATGATGGATCTAAGCTGATAACACTGAGACTCTCTAAGGCAGGCACTAAGCATATCAGGAGCTCTGAAACCAATCAAGAGTGCTTCACAGGCAAGTTTGACAACAGGTTTTGTCTACCATCTCTCTCAGAATGCATTGTAGGCTAAGACTCTTACTAACCAACCATTTCTCCCACCCTTCTTTTCACAACTTAACACCTATGTAGTTTAAAGACTCCCTTTCCACACCTGCTGTTTTCCTCTTCTCTTCATAAATATCATCTATCTTATATGTCTAATTAATCCTGGTGCTTATTGACTTATCAGTTAAGGTTCCTCGAGTCATTTTGCCTTTCAACACACAGAACATACAATCTGTTTTCCCTAATCCCATAAATCCTGGTGAGTGCTCTACTTGCCCAGTATCCAACCTCACCAATGACTTCTTTTTGTTTGTTTGTTTTGGGTCACACCTGGCAGCACTCAAGGGTTACTCCTGGCTCTACGCTCAGAAATTGCCCCTGGCAGGCTCGGGGGACCATATGGGATGCCAGGATTTGAACCACTGTCCTTCTGCATGCAAGGCAAATGCCTTAGCTCCATGCTATCTCTCTGGCCCCCTCACCAGTGATTTCTACACAGAACCTTGAAGTACCCTTTATATTGGAATCCTGCATCAACAATCCATTTGTAAATTGGTAAGAGTATCTTTATAATTTCTGCAATTGAGTTATTGAAAATGTTTTATATTTTTAGTTTTCACCAAATGTGTATGGCCTAGATTCCTTACTTTCTGAGAACCTTGAAAGATCTATTGGAAGATCTTGTCTTAATATGGCCATAAACTTTTTTAAGCCTTTTGTATAGGCTTATAGAACTAGGCCTCAACTTTCATCTAAGGAGAATCTTTGGAAAAAGAATGCCCTGAGGTTTGCTCTTCTACATGACCTCATTTAGCCGTTTCTAAGTGGAACAGTAATGACCACACATTTAAAAAAAAAAAAAAAGAAAAAGCACTTTCTGAGCAGTGCCAAAATTTCAACATATTATCCTTGGCTCACAGAAAGTCCTGGGAGGCCTTTTTATTTTCAGATGAGGAAAGCAAGGGTCTCCTCAATTGTCACTCAGCTGTGTATAAGACAGCTAAGAGTGATCATTCTTTTTTATTTTTTCCAAATGCATCTTTATACTTTCAATAACATAATGTCCTCCCTTCCCACTAGTAACAGTTAGAGACTAGTGTAGATGTTTTGTAAATTTTCAAGCAGAGATTATAAAATAATCAGTCAGACGGACAGGTCTGATCTATAGATAGGCCAGATTTGCCCCACATAGTAGAGTGTGATAAATATCTTCATTGGTGAGGAGACAATCAGACCATATTTTCTTACAAACTTCTCCATTAGTACCTGTCAATATAAAAGATTGTAGCCAGAAAAATATGCAGCTTTTATAACTATAAAGAATTTGTGTACAGAAGGCAACTAAATCATAAACCTAAAACACAATAGTGTTAGAACACTGTTTTTACACAAAAAAAAAAGGTGTCTGTCCCTCAGCTTCCTCTTTCTTTTTCACCAATTCCCTTGACATGTAAAAGTCCATCTACACTAGACTAGCTTGATAAGTACTATTGTCTCTCACTTAACCCTCTCCCTCCGAGTTGGCTTTAGGCTTGTAGAATAAAGAGAGGTTTCACTTTGGTGGGCCCAGAGACTACAAAGCTAGAAGTCACCTGACTCCATGTCTTTCTCTCTCATGGCTATCTTGTTATATTAACTCATTCAGTGACCTTGCTTCATACCTGCTTTCCCTTTTTCCCTCAGGATTACAGTGTAGAATTATTCACACAAAAGGATGCATGTGAAAAATTGTTATAGTGTCCATCGATTTTCTGCTAATGGAAGCCATTATTTCCTTCTTTGACTCACACATTCCAATATAGTTCTAGTTGGACCTTCCAAGCTAACTTCAGGGCCTGTTCCAGCCAATCTTCCTTTCATGTGACAAAAGAATTGAATATAAAGGACCATACCTTGATACTTATGGGTTCAGTTTCTTTTCTTTTTTTTTTTTTTTTTTGGTTTTTGGTTTTTGGGTCACACCCGATGGTGCTCAGGGGTTACTCCTTGCTGTCTGCTCAGAAATAGCTCCTGGCAGGCACGGGGGACCATATGGGACACCAGGATTCGAACCAACCACCTTTGGTCCTGGATTGGCTGCTTGCAAGGCAAACACCGCTGTGCTATCTCTCCGGGCCCTTGGGTTCAGTTTCTGAAGTTTCTCAGGTCTTGTCCTAGTCATACAGTTCTCTTGTTCAAAATCTGAGGATGTGAAGTCGTACTCCAAAAACTTTCTAAAATGTATATCATGTTGCATCCACCCAAAAAAAAGAATATGCAGAGTTCTCAGATTTTTATTGGTATTGTAAACCAATAGTACCTTAATAATAGTAATAAATAATAATAATAATAATAATAATAATAATAATAGTAATAAGCTGGTTCTGGATTCAGGAAACACTTCTGGAAGGGCATAAGGGACTATATAGGAGATTAAACCCAAAGTCAATGTGTCTCACCCTTTATATTATCTTTTCAGCCTGATATATGAAGTTTTTGGTGGGTGGGTTTTTTGGGCCACACCGTGCAACTTTCAGAGGTTACACTGGCTCTGTGCTCAGAAATCACTTCTGACAGGCTCGGGGGACCTTGTGAGATGCCAGGGATCAAACCAGGGTCCTTTCCAGGTCGGCTGCATGCAAAGCAAAAGCCTTCCCACTGTGCTATCAATATGAACTTTTAATTTTACTTTTGTTGAGGTTTTTAGTTTTTTTAAAAAATAAATATTCATATTTAGGAGTACAATGTAGGTACCACATCCAGCAGCAAACTGTCAGAATTTATGTATGACCATGTTCATTTATGCCTTTTATTAGGTAACCATTTGCCTATATGATTGCTTTACAATGTTTAATTCTGAGCCTGTATTTACCTTTGAAGGTCAAAGTGTTCTCCTAAATAGGAGAAAGTCTGATTTAATGAATCAGGATAAAAAACTGTTTTGTTCTTTTGATTGATGAGTTCAGTCCACTGACATTTATTTTATTTATTTATTAATATCTTTATTTAAACACCTTGATTACAAATATGATTGTAGTTGGGTTTCAGTTATGTAAAGAACAACCCCCTTCACTGGTGCAAGATTCCCACCACAAATGTCCCAAATCACCCTCCTCCCCACCCCTACATGCACTCTAGACAGGCTTTCCACTTCCCTCATTCATTCGCATTGTTATGATAGTTCTCAATGTAGTTATTTCTCTAACTGCACTCACCACTCTTGTGGTGAACTTCATGTCATGAGCTGGACCTTCCAGCTCTCCTTTCTTTGTCTCTGAGGATTATTGCAAAAGTGTCTTTTATTTTTCTTAAGACCCATAGATGAGTGAGACTATTCTGTGTCTGTCTCTCTCCCTCTGACTTATTTCAATCAGCATAATAGATTCCATGTACATCCATGTATAGGAAAATTTCATGACTTCATCTCTCCTGACGGCTGCATAATATTCCATTGTATATATGTACCACAGTTCCTTTAGCCATTCCTCTGTTGAAGGGCATCTTGGTTGTTTCCAGGGTCTGACTATTGTAAATAGCATGGCAATGAATAAAGGTGTAAGGAAGAAATTTTTGTATTGTATTTTTGTGTTCCTAGGGTATATCCCTAGGAGTGGTATAGCTGGATCATATGAGAGCTCAATTTCCAAGTTTTGGAGGAATCTCCATATCGCTTTCCATAAAGGTTGGACTAGAAGGCATTCCTACAAGCAGTGAATAAGAGTTACTTTCTCTCCACATTCCTGCCAGCACTGCTTCTTCTCATTCTTTGTGATGTGCACCAATCTCTGTGATGTGAGGTGGCACCTCATAGTTGTTTTGATTTGCATCTCCCTGATGATTAGTGATGGGAAGTATTTTTATGTGCCTTTTGGCCATTTGTATTTCTTCTTTATCAAAGTGTTTGTTCATTTCTTCTCCCCATTTTATTTATTGCAACTTTTTTGGGGGGGCCACACCCGTTTGATGCTCAGGGGTTACTCCTGGCTAAGCACTCAGAAATTGCCCCTGGCTTGGGGGGACCATGTGGGACATCAGGGGATTGAACCACGGTCTTTCCTTGATTAGAGCTTGCAAGGCAGACACCTTACCTCTAGCGCCACCTCGCCGGCCCCCTTCTCCCCATTTTTTGATGGGGTTAGATGTTTTTTTCTTGTAAAGTTCCATTAGTGCCTTGTATATTTTGGATATTAGTCCCTTATCTGATGGATATTGCATGAATAGTTTTTCCCATTCAGTGAATAGCTCTTGTATCCTGGGCACTGTTTCTATTGAGGTGCAGAATTTTCTCAGCTTAATATAGTCCCATCTGTTTATCTCTGCTTCCACTTGTTTGGAGAGTGCTTTTTCCTCCTTGACGATGCCTTTAGTCTCAATGGCATGGAGTATTTTACCTACATATTGTTCTATATACCTTATGGTTTTAGGTCTGATATCAAGGTCTTTAGTCCATTTGCATTTTACCTTTGTACATGATGTTAGCTGGGGGTCTATGTTCACTTTTTTGCAAGTGGCTAACCAGTTGTGCCAACACCACTTGTTGAAGAGGCTTTCCTTGCTCAATTTAGGATTTCTTGCTCTTTTATCAAAAATTAGGTGATTGTATGTCTGGGAAACATTCTCTGAGTACTCAAGCCTATTCCACTGATCTTAGGGTCTGTCTTTATTCTAATACCATGCTGTTTTGATAACTATTGCTTTGTAATACAGTTTAAAGTTGGGCAAAGTGATGCCTCCCAAATTTTTTTTCCCAAAGAGTGCTTTAGCTATTCGAGGGTATTTGTGTTTCCAGATGAATTTCAGAAGTGTTTGATCCACTTCTTTGAAGAATGTCATGGGTATTTTTAGAGGAATCACATTAAATCTGTACAATGCTTTGGGGGGTATTGCCATTTTAGTGATGTTAATCCTGCCAATCCATGAGCAAGGTATGTGTTTCCATTGCCTAGTGTCCTCTCTTATTTCTTGAAGCAGTGTTTTATAGTTTTCTTTGTAAAGGTCCTTCACATCTTTGGTCAAGTTGACTCCAAGATATTGAGTTCATGTGACACTAATGTGAATGGGATTGTTTTCTTAATGTCAATTTTTTACCCATCATTATTGGTGTATAAAAAGGCCATTCATTTTTGCATGTTAATTTTGTAGCCTGCCACCTTGCTATATGAATTTATTGTTTCTAGAAGCTTTTTGGTAGAGTCTTTAAGGTTTTCTAAGTAGAGTATCATATCATCTGCAAACAGTGAGAGTTTGACTTCTTCCTTTCCTATCTGAATTCCCTTGATATCTTTTTCTTGCCTAATAACTATAGCAAGTACTTCCAGTACTATGTTGAATAGCAGTCATGAGAGAGGACAGCCCTGTCTTGTACCAGAATTTAGAGAAAAGGCTTTTATTTTTTCTCCATTGAGAATGATATTTGTCATTGGTTTGTGGTAGATGGCCTTTACTATATTTAGAAAGGTTCCTTTTATTCCCATCTTGCTGAGAGTTTTGATCAAGAATGGATGTTGGACCTTATCAAATGCTTTCTCTGAGTCTATTGATATAATTATGTGATTTTTTTGTTGTTGTTGTTGATGTTGTGTATTATGTTGATAGGTTTACGGATGTTAAACCATCCTTGCATTCCTGGGATGAAACCTACTTGATTGTAGTGAATGATCTTCTTGATGAGGCATTGGATCCTATTAGCTAGGATTTTATTGAGGAACTTTGCACCTGTGTTCATCAGGGATATTGGTCTGTAATTTTCTTTCTTTGCAGCATCTCTGTCAGATTTTGGTATCAAGGTGATGTTGGCTTCATAAAAGTTATTTGGAAGTGTACCCATTTTTTCAACTTTATGAAGGAGCCTGGCCAGGATTGGTAGTAGTTCCTCTTGAAAGGTTTGAAAGAATTCATTAGTGAATCCATCTGGGCCTGGGCTTTTCTTTTTGGGCAGACATTTGATTACTGATTCCACTGACATTTAGAATTCATTTTTAACTGGCAATAAATTGTTTTGTATAAATAACTTCACTAAGTGTTTTTACAATATACATGTTTCTTTATTCCTATCTATGTTATCACTACACAAGTCAGATATCAAAGTACAAGGGGGGGATAAAGTTTCCATTTGCTTTTGGAGTTCTAAGTTTATATACCTTTTTATATTTAGAAACAAAATGTGGAAAATGACAATAATATTAAAACCATTTAGGATGAGAATTACTACCTCCAGGTTGTCTCTGTGGAAGGAAAAGAAAGCCTTTTCCATATTTCTTGAGAACTGTTTTACCGATCATGAATTACGCTGAGTTAAATAAACCAGAGGGAAAGGGATAGATATCAAATAATCTTACTTATTTGTGAGATATAAGAAAAATAAAAGTGGGGCCAGTGCCATACCATAGTGGGTAGGGTGTTTGTCTTGTGTGCGGCTGACCTAGGTTTGATCTTGAGCATTCCATATACTCCCCTGAACCCACCAGGATTGATTTTTGAGTGCAGAGCCAGTAGTAACTCCTGAGCACTGCTGGGTATGACCAAAAAACAAAAATGAAAAAGAAAAGTATGGTAATAATATTCAGAGACAATAGTTTCCAATCCATGGTAGAAAGGTTGCCACAAAGAGTGTAGTTAGAGGGCCCGGAGAGATAGCACAGCGGCGTTTGCCTTGCAAGCAGCCGATCCAGGACCAAAGGTGGTTGGTTCGAATCCCGGTGTCCCATATGGTCCCCCGTGCCTGCCAGGAGCTATTTCTGAGCAAACAGCCAGGAGTAACCCCTGAGCACTGACGGGTGTGGCCCAAAAACCAAAAAAAAAAAAAAAAGAGTGTAGTTAGAGTACAGAAGGGTCTACTGTGACAACAATAGATGGAATTGATCACTCTGAACAAGAACTGGGTGCTGAAAGGGAAGAAAATGACTTTCATGGTACCCCTTCGTCAACTATAATGCAAATCATAGTGTCAAAGATGAAAAAGAGAGAGAAGCAAAATGACTGCCCCAGCAATAGGTGGGGGTGGATGTATGGGAGGGAAACTGGGGAAATTAGTGGCTGGAAAAGTGCCCTGGTGAAGGATGGTGTACATTCTATGACTGAAACTCAATTATGAACAATTTTGTAACCACAGTGCTTAAATATTAAAAAATCTTTTTAGACTAATTAATAGGTAATCAGACTAAGGATCAGAGGAGTAGAATTGAGATGAGTTCATACATCATTTCAAAGTTTCCTTTTAAAAGAAAGGAAGTGTGAGATTCAAACTATTAGTGTTCTTTATCAAGCAGCCAGATTGATGTACTGCAGAAATGTCATTTGCTTTCCACATGGTCAACCCAGGTTCCATCCCTGGCACACCAGGTGGTCCCCTGAGCAAGATTAATTCCAGAGTAGAGCCAGGAGTAAACCCTAAGAACTGCTAAATATGACCCCCTCAAATAAAAAAAGTGATTAATGAAGATCTTGATAAAAAATTTAAGATTAACACACTTAATATGATCTTTCCTCATGGCCAAAATAACACTCAAATTATTTCATTTTCCATATTTTGTTCATTAATATTAGACCTCTATTTTCTTTTTCTAATCAGTAATATTAGATTTAAGAGAGAAAAAAGAAGAAGCCATCTGTTTTTTTCTAACCTGCTTCCAGCTATGCTAGCTCAGTATATGTTTAGAATATAATTTACTTGATTAGTGCGAAAGGGAAGCAGAGGACAACAAAGCCATAAATGCTAGGATGTTTTTGGCTCTGCCTCAATCTATCAATAAACAGCTGAAATTCAATGTTTCTCTGTAGTCTTGCTTATGCTGTTTAATTTACATATCATGTGCTTTTATTTTTTCAGTTTCTTTATAGTAATCCTATACTTTTGTCCCCAATAAAATTCGAGCCCTAGTGTTCTCTGTTGCCCCTTTTATGTGCTTCCCTCTCTCCCTTCTCTCTAACATCTTTCTAAGCCTCTTCCCTCCCCCTTCTCTCTTTCCTCTCTCTCCTCTCTCTTTATCTTTCTCTCTGTCTCTGTCTCTGTCTCTCTCTGTCTCTGTCTCTGTCTGTCTCTGTCTGTCTGTCTGTCTGTCTGTCTGTCTGTCTCTCTCTCTCTCATGTCCACTTCTTATAATTGTGTGGTTGGCCCTGCCTTTGTAATGCTAATTGACGAAGGGAGCTAGATACGGAAGGGCCCCATGGCAAAAAAAAATTTTTTTTTGAAGAAATTACTCTTGTCACTAGCCCTAGTGCTATCAGGACCCACCTCACTAACCTTCCTTTCTTGGCTTATCGGACCTCAGTCTCAATTATGGATGCAGAAACTTTCAAAATAGACTTTTACCTAAATAGAGAGCTCCATGAGAGCAGATTGGGAGAAACCATACATAAACCAACTTGGAACAAAAGAGATATGCCCATATGTGTTGCCAGTTCATGCACACTGTGCCCGACATACATGTTGCCCACACCTCCCCTATTGAGATCAATACTGGAGCTCTCCACCTTTAGATAAACCCATGTTCTCTTTTGCTTCACTCACTTTCTGTCTCTTTCTCTTCCTCTCCCTCTCCCTCCTTTCTCAAAATTTCCCAATAAAATCTGATTTTACTTCACTGATGAAATGTGGGTTCATTGCCTTTCTCTCAAAAGAAAGGACTGGGTAAGGTCTAGAGTTGACTTTGCTTTCCTTTTCAGGGCAAGGTTCACAACTCTGGATGTCCCTGCCTTTCCTACAGGGATCGGAAGTAGAAAGAAAGCAGTAGATTTCTTTCTACAGGCTGTTGCCTATCTCCTCTGTTGTCGGTGGCTTCTATCTGGCAACGCCAGCTGGAGTTCAATGAGCCAGCTTCAGGGGAGCGGGTAAAAACACGAACCAGTCGACGGGATAATATTGAAGAATGAGACCACATAAATGGATTATATGGGGACCCACGTTCTAGCTAGGAGTTTTATAAGGGTTTGTAAAAGTCAGTCATAGGTATTGAGAAGATTGTTTACTATTGCAAAGCAGAGTTTAACAGTATACAATACATTAAGCTATGGGTCTAAGCAGTAAGAATTTTTAAGTTACAAAGGAGAAGGTCACAACTCTGCAAACTAACTTCAGATGCAAAATAAGGGATTAGTGAGAAATAGAAAAAAATCTAGAAATACTATCCTCACTGGGATGGGCTTTTAGAGGTCGAGTGAAAGACAGAGCTATTTCCACTACTAAGGTATAGTTTCCATTTTGGGAAAAAGTTAGTAGCCCAGGGGTTGCATTCTGGCTATGCTCTTGCATACCAGAAACCGAGACTTTGCAAGGACATTTTGAAAAAGAGAAAAATATTGTCTTTGATTTGGTGCTAAATATTGTTCAGAAAAGTTTTTTTAATCAAGGCTATATTTTTCCTGTAAATACTAAAGAAGGGGAAATTAATTTTAAGGTCAAATAATATGAAGGGAATATAATGTCAGTACCATAACACGAATCTCAGGAATATCTCTTCAGGAATTCCTCAACTCTCCACGAAAGGGGCAACATATTCGCAACTGGCCTTGTGAGGA
The DNA here is from genome assembly GCF_024139225.1 of Suncus etruscus. Taxonomy (NCBI): domain Eukaryota; kingdom Metazoa; phylum Chordata; class Mammalia; order Eulipotyphla; family Soricidae; genus Suncus; species Suncus etruscus. The sequence goes on along the minus strand of NC_064863.1, from coordinate 66,207,665 downwards.
ATCCCGTGGGGTTCTCTCAATTCTCTGCACCAGGAAAATTTAGGGATACATCTTGTGGGCCTACTGAATCCCCCTGTAATGGAGATGCCTATGCATGGCCCGACACTTCTCCCTAAGTCACCCAGGGACCCTCACATCAGCATCACATTTCAGTTACATCAATGGTAACTTAAAATGCATGGCTTAATGGAATATACTATGCATCTGCAAAGAAAAAAATTGTGTACATATACCACACTTACATTATCCACTCGTCTGTTGAGGGACATCTAGGATGATTCCATATTCTGGCTATTGTGCAGTGGCTACTCCCCAGGATACAAAAACATACATTCAAAAGGACATATGTACCATGTAGGATACCAAGAGGGGAATTGATATTTAATATGGCAGCTCTATTTTTACTTTACTGAGAAATCTTCATTTTTTTTCTATAGATGTTGATCCAAATAAGTCAGCACTAGGTAAGAGTTCCTTTCTCACCACTTTTCTAACAACACAGAGTGCCACTTGTTACTTCGCATCTGTTCCAGGAAAAATATTAAGAAAGAAGTAAAAATGAACAGGGAGCAGGGACCTCAGGCAACTCAGTAGTAGAGAAGTGTGGGATGTCTGTATATCTGAAACACAGAAAAAACAAAGCTGAAAGCATGAAGTAAAATTGCAACAACTTAAAAATGTACCTGTCAAAAAGAATCTGGGTAGTGCTGAGGGAGAGGGAAACAAGATTGGTGTTATTTCTCTGCACCAATGCCCCCCATCACCAGTGTCAGACATTGAATATATAATACTAGGATTTGTACAACATCTTTAGAGATGACTCAAGGCATCTTTATACTGCAAATCCCACTAATGCCCCCACTTAAAACCTCTTTTCTTGCTCTCTGATTGATTTTCTTTTATATCTGGCATGCCTCTGCTCAATTTCAGCCTTTAAGAATGTCTTTGCCTAATTTGCCTCTAGTAAGATGGTTAGCTTAATCTGGTTATCTCCTCTTTGATAATTAGTACACAGATAACATGGTTTCTAAGGTTGTTGCAGCAAAGGCAGGACCAGCAATTAACTCTGCTCTTTGATTTGATGCTGCCATCTTCTGGTCAAAGTAGTAATCGCATGTTGATCTGCTCCTGAAATTTACTCTTCGATCCCTTTCAGATGACTTACTTGACTATGTAGGTTGAAGACGAAATAATGAGGCAGGGATGGTATACTCTCAATTACCTCTGCGTATTATCCGCCTAGTATGTTTATCAAAAACTGAATCAACACATACACACAGAGCGTGTGTGTTTATTTTTTAAGTAGTGTCATGTGACAAGTACGCATTCAAAATTTTTATTTTGAGAAGTATTATGAGTAAAATTAGGATCAGATTGAATTTCTTTACAGTCGTTTCAGAATTGGATTTCTTTCTATTTTATCTTCTTTTTGTTTTTGTTGTTGTTGCTGCTGCTGCTGCTCCTGCTATTCCTTTTGCGTGGGCCACAGCCAATGGTACTCAAGAGTTATTCCTGGCTCTACATTCGAACCTGGGAACCACATGATGTGCTGGAGATTGAACACTAATTGACAGCACTCAAGGCAAACACCCTACCTGCCGTACTATTGCTTGGGCTCCCTAAATTTCTTGAATTTTGATTTTCAGGGAGGGACTTCAGAGCATAAAAACCGGCTAACCTTTGCAAAAGCTGGCTCCCTGTGTGTGACACCAGGCGGGGAAAATCCGCGAAAGTACACCGGCCCAGTGGGGCTCAGCTGTGAAAGACTGTGAGTGTGACCTGTCCATGTCTGTCTACTGTCCTCTTGCGTGAAACTCTTGCGAGTGGGGCAAAAAGAGCCTCCAGAAACCTCGCTCGCCCAGACGCCATTTTCAGGGAGGGACTTCAGAGCATAAAAACCGGCTAACCTTTGCAAAAGCTGGCTCCCTGTGTGTGACACCAGGCGGGGAAAATCCGCGAAAGTACACCGGCCCAGTGGGGCTCAGCTGTGAAAGACTGTGAGTGTGACCTGTCCATGTCTGTCTACTGTCCTCTTGCGTGAAACTCTTGCGAGTGGGGCAAAAAGAGCCTCCAGAAACCTCGCTCGCCCAGACGCCATTTTCAGGGAGGGACTTCAGAGCATAAAAACCGGCTAACCTTTGCAAAAGCTGGCTCCCTGTGTGTGACACCAGGCGGGGAAAATCCGCGAAAGTACACCGGCCCAGTGGGGCTCAGCTGTGAAAGACTGTGAGTGTGACCTGTCTATGTCTGTCTACTGTCCTCTTGCGTGAAACTCTTGCGAGTGGGGCAAAAAGAGGCTCAGAGGAGCACGGTCGCTCCGCTTCGCTACGCGGCCATGCACTCTTTCTAAGGAAAGAACTCCATTGCAACAAGAAGGAAAAATCACACTAAGAACGGCGCTATATCACAGAAGCAAACATTTCTCTCTGGACTGTCTTCTCTGTTGCATGCTCGGGCCTAAGATTTGACCCGGTGTGAGGCTTCATCCACGGAGGACTCCCCTCCCTTAGAGGCAAGTCAGCCCATCCAGAAAGGGAGGAGCCAGAGGAGTGTGCTGCCTACATCATATAGACAATGAATACCACCACAACACGTAGAAAAACCCACAATACAAGTGTGACAATGGGGAAACAACGCAAGCCAGCATCAGACATAGAGAATGAAGATGACAATTCTGAGGACCAGATAATGACTGAACAACTAATCAACCTCTCAGATAAGGACTTTAGACTAGCAATATGGAAGGTGCTCAACAGACTCCAAGAAACCATGGATCGAGTTGAACAGAACACTAATAAGAACCAAGAAAATATGAAGGCAGAAATGACAAAACTCCAAACTGAAATAACATGTCAACTAACAGGACTGAAAAAGTCAGTAAACGAAGTGAATGACAAAATGGATAAGCTCTGGGACAGGGTATCAGAAGCTGAGAATAGACTTGGTGCTGTGGAAGATGAGATACATAACAATTCCATACAGCAGGAGAGATTGGACAAAAAACTTAAAGCAAATGAGCAGACAATGGAAAAATTAGTCAAAGAATGGGAACAGACGAAAATAGAAGTCTATGATAAGATCAACAGAAACAACTTAAGAATCATTGGAGTCCCAGAGACCCAGGAAGAAAATTTCCAGGAAGAATCAACGGTGAAGAACATCATTAAAGAGAAACTTCCAGAGCTAAAGAATATATGTGATCAAATCCTGCATGCCCGAAGAGTACCAACCAAAAGAGACCCCAGAAAAACCACCCCAAGACACATCCTAGTCACAATGACAAATCCCACAGATAGAGACAGAATTCTGAAAACAGCAAGATCAAAAGGGGAAATCATGTTCAAGCAAGCTTCCCTGAGATTTACAGCAGACCTGTCACCAGAAACGCTCAATGCCAGAAAGCAGTGGTGGGATATTGTGACAAGACTGAATGAAATGAATGCTTCACCCAGAATACTATACCCAGCAAAACTCACTTTCCGGTTTGATGGAAGAATACATGGTTTCACAGACAAAAAACAGCTCAGAAACTTCACAGACACAAAACCAGTCTTAAGAGAAAAACTGAAAGACCTAATCTAAGACAAGACTACCCAAAAGACACACCAAATTTTGAAATAAAGATGGCGTTAAATCCCAGGACAATTCTTTCTCTCAACGTCAATGGACTAAATGCACCAGTTAAGAGACACAGAGTGGCTAAATGGATCAAAAAACTCAATCCAACCTTCTGCTGCCTACAAGAAACGCACCTGAATAGTCAGAACAAACATAGACTCAAAATAAAAGGCTGGAGAAAAGTTATCCAAGCAAACAACACCCATAAAAAAGCTGGAGTGGCCATACTAATATCAGATAATGCAAACTTTATACTCAGGAAGGTTGTAAGGGACAAAGACGGACATTTTATATTAATCAAGGGGTACGTAGAGCAGGAAGAATTCACTCTCCTAAACATATATGCACCGAATGAGGGGCCAGCAAAATATTTAATACAACTGTTGACAAATCTGAAAAATAATATCAACAACAACACAATAATTGTGGGGGACCTTAACACGGCTTTGTCAACACTGGACAGGTCAACCAGACTGAAACCCAACAAGAATATACTAGACCTGAGGAGAGAAATGGAAGAAAGAGGCCTAGTGGATATATATAGGACACTCCATCCCCAGAAACCTGGATACACATTCTTCTCCAATGTACATGGGACATTCTCCAGGATAGACTACATGCTGGCACATAAAACATACCTCCATAAGATCAAGAGGATAGAAATTTTGCAGGCTACCTTCGCTGACTACAAGGCTCTGAAATTATTTGTGAACTCCAAAGGGACTCAGAAGAAACACTTTAACACCTGGAAGTTAAACAGCCTCATGCTCAATAACCAGTGGGTCCGAGATGAAATCAAGGAGGAAATCAAAAGGTTCCTGGAAACAAATGACAATAAAGACACAAACTCTCAGAACTTATGGGACACAGCAAAAGCAGTACTGAGAGGAAAATTTATAGCTTTGCAAGCACACATCAGGAAGGAAGAAGGAGCTTACCTGAGTAGCTTAATGACACAGCTAATAGAACTAGAAAATGCTCAACAAAAGGACCCAAGAATAGGAAGACAGAAGGAAATAACAAAGCTGAGAGCAGAAATCAACGAAGTGGAAACTCAAAAAACAATCCGAAAGATCAACGAAAGCAGAAGTTGGTTCTTTGAAAAAATAAACAAGATTGATAGACCACTGGCAAACCTAACAAAGAAAGAGAGAGAGAGAAACTTGATAACTCGTATCAGGAATGAAAAAGGAGAGATCACTACTGATATGACAGAGATTCAAAGGGTAATCAGAAACTACTTTGAAAAACTCTACGCCACTAAAAATGAGAACCTGGAAGAAATGGATAAATTCTTGGACTCTTATAATCTTCCACGGTTGAAGGAAGAGGATGTAGCATATCTAAACACCCCCATCACCATTGATGAAATTAAAACAGTAATCAAATGTCTGCCGAAAAACAAAAGCCCAGGTCCAGATGGATTCACTAATGAATTCTATCAAACTTTCCAAGAGGAACTACTGCCAATCTTGGCAAGACTCTTTCATGAAATTGAACAAACAGAAACACTTCCAAATAGCTTTTATGAAGCCAACATCACCTTGATACCTAAACCAGACAGAGACGCTACCAAAAAAGAAAATTACAGACCAATATCACTGATGAATGCAGATGCAAAGATCCTCAACAAAATCCTGGCAAATAGGATTCAATGCCTCGTTAAGAAGATCATCCACTACGATCAAGTAGGTTTCATCCCAGGAATGCAAGGCTGGTTTAACATCCGTAAATCTATCAACATAATACACAACATCAATAACAAGAAAAATAAAAACCACATGATCATATCAATAGATGCAGAGAAAGCATTTGATAAGGTCCAACACCCATTCTTGATCAAAACTCTCAGCAAGATGGGAATGGAGGGAACCTTTCTCAATATAGTGAAGGCCATCTACCACAAGCCAGTGGCAAATATTATCCTCAATGGAGAAAAACTGAAAGCCTTCCCTCTAAATTCTGGCACAAGACAAGGCTGTCCTCTCTCACCACTCCTATTCAACATAGCACTGGAAGTACTTGCTATAGCGATTAGGCAAGAAAAGGATATCAAGGGAATCCAGATAGGAAAGGAAGAAGTCAAGCTCTCACTGTTTGCAGATGACATGATACTCTACTTAGAAAACCCTAAAGACTCTATCAAAAAGCTTCTAGAAACAATAGACTCATATAGCAAGGTGGCAGGCTACAAAATTAACACACAAAAATCAATGGCCTTTCTATATACCAATAGTAATAAGGATGAAATGGACATTAAGAAAACAACCCCATTCACAATAGTACCACACAAACTCAAATATCTTGGAATCAACTTGACTAAATATGTAAAGGACCTATACAAAGAAAACTATAAAACTCTGCTCCAAGAAATAAGAGAGGACACACGGAAATGGAAACACATACCCTGCTCATGGATTGGCAGGATTAACATCATCAAAATGGCAATACTCCCCAAGGCATTATACAGATTTAATGCCATCCCTCTAAAGATACCCATGACATTCTTCAAAGAAGTGGATCAGACACTTTTGAAATTCATTTGGAACAATAAACACCCTCGAATAGCTAAAGCAATCATTGGGAAAAAGAATATGGGAGGAATTACTTTTCCCAACTTTAAACTGTACTACAAAGCAACAGTTATCAAAACAGCATGGTATTGGAATAAGGATAGGTCCTCAGATCAGTGGAATAGGCTTGAATACTCAGAAAATGTTCCCCAGAGATACAACCATCTAATTTTTGATAAAGAAGCAGGAAATCCTAAATGGAGCAGGGAAAGCCTCTTCAACAAGTGGTGTTGGCACAATTGGATAGCCACTTGCAAAAAATTAAACTTAGACCCCCAGCTAACATCATGTACAAAGGTAAAATCCAAATGGATTAAAGACCTCGATATCAGCCCCAAAACCATAAGATATATAGAACAGCACATAGGCAAAACACTACAGGACATTACAGGCATCTTCAAGGAGGAAACTGCACTCTCCAAGCAAGTGAAAGCAGAGATTAACAGATGGGAATATATTAAGCTGAGAAGCTTCTGCACCTCAAAGGAAATAGTGCCCAGGATACAAGAGCCACCCACTGAGTGGGAGAAACTATTCACCCAATACCCATCAGATAAGGGGCTAATCTCCAAAATATACAAGGCACTGACAGAACTTTACAAGAAAAAAACATCTAACCCCATCAAAAAATGGGGAGAAGAAATGAACAGACACTTTGACAAAGAAGAAATACAAATGGCCAAAAGACACATGAAAAAATGTTCCACATCACTAATCATCAGGGAGATGCAAATCAAAACAACGATGAGATACCACCTCACACCCCAGAGAATGGCACACATCACAAAGAATGAGAATAAACAGTGTTGGCGGGGATGTGGAGAGAAAGGAACTCTTATCCACTGCTGGTGGGAATGCTGTCTAGTTCAACCTTTATGGAAAGCGATATGGAGATTCCTCCAAAAACTGGAAATCGAGCTCCCATACGATCCAGCTATACCACTCCTAGGAATATACCCTAGGAACACAAAAATACAATACAAAAGCCCCTTCCTTACACCTATATTCATTGCAGCTCTATTTACCATAGCAAGACTCTGGAAACAACCAAGATACCCTTCAACAGACGAATGGCTAAAGAAACTGTGGTACATATACACAATGGAATATTATGCAGCTGTCAGGAGAGATGAAGTCATGAAATTTTCCTATACATGGATGTACATGGAATCTATTATGCTGAGTGAAATAAGTCAGAGAGAGAGAGAAAAACGCAGAATGGTCTCACTCATCTATGGGTTTTAAGAAAAATGAAAGACACCCTTGTAATAATAATTTTCAGACACAAAAGAGAAAAGAGCTGGAAGTTCCAGCTCACCTCAGGAAGCTCACCACAAAGAGTGATGAGTTTAGTTAGAGAAGTAACTACATTTTGAACTGTCCTAATATTGAGAATGTATGAGGGAAATGTAGAGCCTGTTTAGGGTACAGGCGGGGGTTGGGTGGGGAGGAGGGAGATTTGGGACTTGGGTGATGGGAATGTTGCACTGGTGATGGGTGGTGTTCCTTTTATGACTGAAACCCAAACACAATCATGTATGTAATCAAGGTGTTTAAATAAAAAAAAAAATTAAAAAAAAAATTTCTTGAATTTTCCAGGACTTTATGTGGTTGGAGTTCATCTGCCAAAAAGATTGTAAGATTCTTGTTGAGTGGATACAGACCCACTTTCTAAAGAAAAACTAGATAAAACGACTTACTCAACATTTATATCAAAGTCACAGAATTTAAACCAAGCACATTAACAATCCATGCTAATGTACATTTTAAGTTAGCTAAAACTAAAGATAGTATTGTCTAAAAAACGAGAAAAAACAAAAATAAAGAAATGAGATAGAACAATAAGACTTCTGATTCATAATCTGCCCCTCTCTTTTGTGTTTAGTCATTAAATACCAAATCAGTGACTAAAGTGAATATTAATTTAAACCCTTGTTCACTTTGAATTTTTAAGTATTCAAAGTAGATTTTTTTCAATATTAATTTTTATTTTGACCAAAGTGGATCACAAATCTTTCACAGTAATATTTTAGGTACATATTGACATTGAATCAGGGGAATTCCCACCACCAAAGTTGTCCTCCCTCCACCCCCATTCCCAGCATATCCCCCTTCCTTATCCCCTGGGCTGCTAATATAAGTGATCCCCTCTGTGTCTAGCTTGTTGTAGTTTGGGTATCAATTCTGTTGTCATTGGCTTAGGGTTTGGTGTAGATGTTTTTATACTCTTCTACAGATTAATTTAAGTTCATCTGCTTCATCTTTCCAAAGATTATAGAAATGAAGCTTATGAAGAATTGATTATAGTTCATGCAACACATTTGATTCTTTTTATTATATTCTTTTCTCATGTTGGACAGGAGCCTCATAGCCTCACATATAACCATGTTTTTAAGTACAAGAAAATGTTGTTCATGTTTTATTTTGATATTTTGTATTAACTTTCTGGAGCAGAAGCTGAGGGAGATTGTGGGCAATATATTTCACATGCCTAGAGCAAAGAGAATAATGGATTTCATCAACTTGGTTTTTTTTTTAATAGCATTCCTTGATTAAAGTCCCTCATGAATACTTTCTGATAAAATTTCTTCCTAAGAAGAGTTTTGATTCCCTTGAATAATAAGCATAATTTTTCCAGTTGATAAGAATATAATAATTGTTTCTTCTGGTACTTTATCGCGCTCTTACAGATCCTTCTATTGGAGCCTAAATTCCTGACTTTCAAAAAGGCTTTATCTTCTAGTGTTAATGGTGTTGTTTCTTAGATGGTGGTTATTTCTTTGAGGGCCCCAGGCCCAGGAAACTAAGCCATCACTCCTCATCTAACAGATATCTTTCTCTTGGGCTACAAGATTTCATATCTAGGGCTTCAGAACTACAAAAGCAGCAAAGATGTTTTTAAAATGTGTTTTGTTTGCTGTTGGGTTCAATTCTGGGCATCACTAACAGATGTTTCTGGTGAAATTTCCCCTGAAAGCCTATAAAATAACTGAACTTGGACTTTTGCAACTCAAAATATATAGGCCTGAAATTGGAGTACCCACACAATCCAAGTCAATAGCAGAGCTATCATCTTGTTTTACTCTATAAAACAATTAGCCCTTGGTCTTCCTCACAAAGCACACTCACTCAGTAAAGCCATCACAGAATTCTTGAGCCTCACTATATAGTTCTGGGAAAAAGTCAGGCATTACTCTAGATACTTCTATGTAATCTTATGCCTTTCTGGGGCTGGTGAAGGGGTGGGTGGAAGGATAGATATGCACTGCAGTCTGGTAATTATCACAGCTCCATCTATTTTTATGATAGAATTAGAAAGCCTGTCTCGAGTACAGGTGTAGGGGGGTGGGGAGGAGGGAGATCTGGGAAATTGGTGGTGGGAATGTTGCACTGGTGAAGGGGGGTGTTCTTTACATGACTGTAATCATACAACTATAATCATGTTTGTAATCATGGTGTTTAAATAAAGATAATTATAAAAAAAGAATTAAGCATGCAAGAAATTTACTAGAGTTGGACTACTTGAACAGTATATGATATTAAGTACATTTATTTGTAGTGGGCCAATCAGGTTGGCCATATGCAACCCAACTATCTTACCCATATTCATTTCTATCTTTACAGATCACCAATTATTAATAATTTTATCCTTTTCTTTTTTTTTTTTTTTTTTTGGTTTTTGGGCCACACCCGGCAGTGCTCAAGGGTTACTCCTGGCTGTCTGCTCAGAAATAGCTCCTGGCAGGCACGGGGGACCATATGGGACACCGGGATTCGAACCAACCACCTCTGGTCCTGGATTGGCTGCTTGCAAGGCAAACACCGCTGTGCTATCTCTCCAGGCCCCAATTTTATCCTTTTAATAAATAAATAATTCCTGAAAGAAGTTAAATCAAATTATCATCAACCTACCTACCTTTAACTGTGGGTTCAGTATTTGTATAGTCGCTCAAAGAAACCATTATCACAAATTGGATGGCTTAAAACATGAGAATTTCTACTAATCGATTTTTCAGTAGAAATTTGACATCCAATGTGTCTGCAATCTCTGAAAAGGGATGCTCTTCTAATCTCATTGTCTTCTATTGGAGATTGGAATGATGGAATGAATCATCTCCTTGTCTTCCAAATAAGATCATATATCCTAAGATTGTGTGATTGCTTCATGGGGAGCCAGCACATTTACTTTCTTGTATAATTCCTAAGACAGATTCAAATGTTAAATCTGCCCTTTGACTAAAATAAGAACTGGAGTATGTGTCATCTCAGCTTCAATCTTTGAATGTGGACTTGGGAAAGGTCTGAGACATCAGGCAAGAAATGAGGACTCAGTACTCCAGTTAGTGAGAAGAGGGTAGTTCACTCCTAAGGAGTAATTAGAGAAATAATAGGTGGTGTTCTAAGATCTCCAGATGATTCAAGACTAAAAATGAACTTTTTAGCTTTTATGAAAGAGAAATTGAATGTGGGGAGAGAATAAAACCTAGGAATCCTATAGAATTCTTTAGTGGGATGAAAATAAATCTGTGGTCTGTCTTTTTCAAAGGTTTCTTTATTTCTGAGAGATGGAAGGTAAATTACCCATTATCCAAGACTAGAGTGTACTCTCCAACTTTTCATCTCCTCAAGTGGAGGATCTTCTACTTGGACCTTGTATTCCCTCCACCTTTCAAAGTACAAGTACCATAAATTTAGGGAAAAAAGAGAATATAAAGATGTTTCACCTTCTCTTCTCATTGTCTCTCCCTCCTTTCAAAGTACATATTCCTATTGATTCCCAAGGTTTTCAAAGGTTGAACTTCACTGGGGGAAAATCTAACTTACCTGCTCAGCTCAGGCAGAGTACAGTTAAAATTGTGCCTTGCCTGCGACTCAGATTCTTCCCAGAAAGTGATTGATGAGCCTCTCTTACGAAAGCCTCTGTTCCCTGACCCAAATCAGAGCTATAGGATGTGCCATATCAGCCTCAGATCCTCAGATTCCTGTGGGGTCTAGCCAGGTGTTTGTTTGTTTATTTATTTTGGGTTTTGGGCCACATCTGGTGATGCTCGGCGGTTACTCCTGGCTATGTGCTCAGAAATCGTTTCTGGCTTGGGGGACCAAATGGGACCCCGGGGGATCAAACCACAGTCCGTCCTAGGCTAGCACGTGAATGGAAGATGCCTTACCACTTGTGCCACCTCACCAGCTCCGCCAGGTCTTTATTTAAACTGCATGAGAATGCAACTACTTTTGACATATTCTGCTTTCCGGCCATACTTCTACAATTGAAATATTGGAGAAAATGTAATTTTATCTTATATCTTTATGTATCAGTCTTTTCTTAATTCTGGGGAAGAGGAATCCATATGGCCTGTTCATATGACCTTTTTCTTTATAGCTATGCATATGAATGGTGCTCAAACAGATAATGACCATGTTAAAGATTAGCATTTTCTTTTTTTTTTTTTTTTTTTTTGGTTTTTGGGCCATACCCAGCATTGCTCAGGGGTTACTCCTGGCTATCTGCTCAGAAATAGCTCCTGGCAGGCACGGGGGACCATATGGGACACCGGGATTTGAACAAACCACCTTTGGTCCTGGATCTGCTGCTTGCAAGGCAAATGCCGCTGTGCTATCTCTCTGGGCCCAAGATTAGCATTTTCACTACAGCAATACTTTGAATATCCTTTCTGCTTTATGGAACAGGAAAAAGCTCAATTAAACTTTGAGTGGACACACATCAAGTGATGTCTTTGTCATTCTGTTTCTTCTATCACTTTCATGAACTATTATTTTTGGAAAGTTACTACTTGAAGTTTAGGAAGTGAAAAATGGACTGAGCTCCTTAAACAATATCACAGTTTCATATGGAACATAAGGAAATTTTGCTTGAATATAGAAAGCTGTAAACTCGACAATGATCTCTTCACAAATATCTAGGCAGCACGACTACTTCTGGCTATAGGATCAAGTTGTTTCTGTCAGAGCCAATACTAGAAAAAAAATTTTTGAGGGTACTTAGTTGTTGTGTTAGGGTGCCATTTATACTCAGCTAACCAGTAAAAACAAATTCAGCAAAAAATTTTATTCAAAAATTAAATTAGGGGCCGGAGAGATAGCATGGAGGTAAGGTGTTTGCCTTGCATGCAAGGTCGGTGGTGTGAATCCTGGCATCCCATATGGTTCCCCCGAGCCTCCCAGGAGCAATTTCTGAGCATAAAGCCAGGAGTAATCCCTGAATGCTTCTGGGTGTGACCCCCCCAAAAAATTTATTTGAATATATATTCTCTATAAAGAGCTATTACAATATTTACTTTATTGACACCAAAATTGTAATAACGTCTCTTCTGAAAACCTTTTAAATGTAGTAGTGAGCAAAGTACTAAATTCCAAAGTTCAATGAAAATGTGTAATTACTAAATTGAGTTCTTCAGTATAGGTAATGATTAAATGTAGCAGTTATATTAATAACTCAAAATGAAAAGAAAAGGGAAGGAAGAGGAAAAAGATTTATAAAATAAGAAAAGGACAAGAAAATATCATTTAGTTTGCATCTACACGTGGGGTTGACTCAGAGTTCTTCTCAGTCTGTATTTGCATCTTGCTCGTCCTTTCTCTGTAGTGGCAAACAAAGTGGGGCTAAATGCTTTCATGGAACTGAGAAAGTGCCCATCCTGGTCTGGATATTGATAATATGTGTAAACACTGAGAAATAATGAGAGTCAAATAAGGAAGAAGTATATGTAGGAAGAATGATGGAGGCTGGAAAAGGGCAAAAAAAAAAAAATCCTGAGGTATTTATGTTAGTGTAACAGTGTAAACTTATGGTTTTATGGAAACAAATTATGTATTCATACATGGATGTATGTACTTCGAGATGCTTATAACAAAAGAATAAGATATCCCAGGAACAGTAAGTATACTAAATACCCAGATCTTAGATATAAATAAGATTGGAGGTGAACTATACAATAAAATATTGCTAACTACAGTCACTATACTTTATATTTGAAAGTTGCTCATCGTAGATCTGAACTCTCAACCCAAGGAAAAATATAAGCATTATGTCAGATGGATATAGTGTTAATGGTTTACTACTCACCATGTTTGAATCATGCTGTATACCGTAACCTAATACAATATCTAAATTCTTAGATAAAAGCAATTAAGTACCATCATATGTTTCTTATGAAAGACAGTTTGCATTTTAAAATTTGATCGATATTTACCACCTTTTGCCCAATAATTTTACTTTTGGAAAATGAAACTATCCTATGCTCTTTAGATATATGCATCTGTAATTTTGAGTAATGCGAATGTTACAACCATTCGTGTAAACTAAAAATTGTGTTGTACATAATATTTACCTATAATTACTTATAAGATCTGAAAGAGCAAGGATGAGGCATTATTTTAGAGTGATTGTTAAAGAGAGATACAGAAAAAGAGTGTAAGCTACCTTTGGAAACAGATTCTACCTATCATGGGAGAAATGACCATTCCCCTAGGACTATCTTTAGGGTCTGCATTTAGTGTGCCATTTGTAGAACTGACAATTAGTTTTAGGCAAGTTAAAGTACCATTTTTGTTGTTGTTGTTGTTGTTTTGTTTTGTTTTGTTTTTGAGTCACACCCGGCAGCATTCAGGGGCCACTCCTGGCTCATAAATCGCTCCTGGCGGGCTCGGGAGACCATATGGGATGCTGGGATTTGAACCACCATCCTTCTGCATGCAAAGCAAACGCACTACCTTCATGCTATATCTCCGGCCCCCAAAGTGCCATATCTAAACACAGGTATTAACATCAATGCAATTGCAAGAGCTTATGCTTAAGTGATCTTGTTGGAAGATTAAAAATATAGAATAGATCCAGCAATCACAGCTGCAACCACCACATAATAATCAATAGCTATATCAGACACCAGTGTGCATCCAGTCAGATCTTAAAAGTGCTAAGCTAAAACACAAATGTCATGTCTGCATTCAGCTAGCTCTATAGACTCACTTTGTTCTTAAAAGATATGTAACAAGTTATAACAGCTGAAATCTGGCAATTTTGGGATGAAGGTCAAGTCCCCACCCTACAGTAGCCAACCCAGCTACACTTACCACTCACAATCGCCATTTTACCAATGGCCCTTCTTTACCACTCATATAGCTCTCTGCTGAGACAACAATCTGACCAAAACTCCAGGTATTCTGGCATTTGGGCTGACATCTTCAGGACATTTTTGGATTGAGTGTAGGCACCCTTCCCACCTTCTGGAAGCCTAGCAGCAGAAACCAGGTCCACAAAAGCTGCAGTGTCGGCAATAGTGCTTGGGATTTCTGGACAGTGTGAAAACTCTAATTTTTTAAATATGTCATCTCCTTAGGAACTCATCAATTTAGATGCCAGTATATATATGAAGCCACTTAATGTTCAAAAACAAAAGTAACAGAATGATCAATGAGCAACAAGAGTTACTAAACCTTCTGACAATGACTTAATGACCTCATGACCTCATTGCAAGATACAATAATTTTTTTTCCTGTTGCTGTACTCTTCTTTTTTCTTTTAATAACTTTGCTTCAACTTACCTAGAAACAAATGTATTATGATAAACTATGCCAACTATGCGATACATGGTCTTTAAATAGAGCAACATATATATATACATACATACATATGTATGTATGTAGGTGTGTGCTCTGCCACACTGAGAAAGATCACTCATGATGGCTTAAAACAACAACCATTTATTCTGTCCATAAGACTAATCTTATTACCTAAATTGCTGCAGTACTACAAAGCCATAGTGACCAAAACAGCATGGTACTGGAACAAAGATAGACTTTCAGGTCAATAGGTCAGAATAGAATATTCAATGACAAACCAGAGAAAGTTGAAGAAGCAAAATTAAAAGCAAGATATCCTCATCTGGAACAAAAGCCTGGAGGCTCAGATTTCTTAAGGAAATGATTACAGAAAAGGCAAAAATATTTGATTCTGGGGATTATAACATGGCTAAAGCAAAAAAAAAAAGAAGAACAAGTAACTTCCTGCTGCAGCTCCAGATAAAGCAGAGGTCACTGGTGACCAAATCCCCACTCCAACAGGACCTTCCTCAATGGAAACCATCTCTTGTTGCTAGCAAGCCGCTTGGCTGATTAAAAGAGCTGATCTGCATAAACCTCTTTTCCTATTGTTGTTTTTTTTTATGTTAGTTCTCTTTTTATTTCCTTTGATTCACTAAGTCATTTGAGAGTGGCTTCATGAGTAGTGAGTGGTAGTATTCGTGTTGCTGTTGTAAGGGAATATAAGTGTCAATTTTTAATTAGCTTAACAGTACACTGATGGAAAAGTATATTAGCAAATGAAGTTATCTACTTGGAAATAATTATATGTACATACATATATATATATATATTCCCTAATTCCTAGAGTAGGAATGGTTCCAACAAAACATAAATAAGTTTTACAGTTGTAATATTTTGGCTTTCTCCTTTATCTTAGTGATAACTTTATATGTTGCTCTTATTTAATATAACCCATATGGCATTGATCTGTAACTTCCTTTTGGATTTTTGTAAAGAGAAGAAAGAACAAAAAGCAAGTTTAAGACCACATGTTGGAAGAAAGGTCACATATTTCAAATATAAATAGATCGGGTTCTAAAACACATATCTATGTGTGAACTTGAATGACATTAACCTATTTTAGTTTTAATAATAGAATTTTACTTGGACAATATTTACCCACTCTGGTGCAACTTAGGTGACTTCAGTGCTTAACAGCTGACATAGATGCTGATATTTTTCAGTTGTGTAGAGCTAGGGCATCTTTTGTTGTTAAAGATGTGAATGAAGAGTTTATGTGCATTGACTGTTGAATTCAGTTCTGTGCCATTCTTGTAAATACAGTGGTTTTGCGCAACCTCTCACAAATATCTATAATTTCACATTAAAACATAGATGATGTGCCAACCAAAAGCACAAGAATTCCCACACAAAACTGTATGTCATTAGAGCTCTTGTACGTTAAGAACAATTTATTTACAGTCTTGAGCTTGTAGAATACCAAACTGAAATCTGCTCAGTCTGCTGTTGACAAGCTTTTTCATTTGTTAACTGATATCCATGATATTCAGTGGCCTTGTGCAGATAGGATATGTTGCTTAGGCATATCTTTTGTCTATGCAGAACATCTCATTTTGACTTTTAATAAAAACTTCAAATCATGTAATTTATGTATAAATTCAAAATGTGGAAATCTTTTACTTCCAGTCAGTTTGGGGGGCACTAGAATAAAAACTTTAGTATTCTCTTGTGACCCCTCCATTCTCCTTGTTTCTTTGTCTTGAATCATATTGGGCTGCACTATTCCTCTATTGGGAAACATAAATGTCTATATCCTTCCTTTTAATTGGCTCTGCTGAATGCTCTATTTTGTAGCACACTAATGATGTTATAATTTCTCACTTACCTATTCATAATTCTGTGTCATTACTAATATTTGCCAGTTGTTTAAACAAAAGTAACTTTAAAAAAAGAAAAAGTAATTGTATTTACAAAGTGCACGGTTAGAGAGCATAGACTGATGACCATTAGACTTGATGAGAGATATGATATCTCAGCTTGCCCTCGAGCAGCCTTCTCCAACAAATATGTAATAACCTGGGTGTTGTTGTTGTTATTGTTGCTTTTGATTTTTCTGTATTCTTCATTTCCATTCTGAAGAACGTTAACATCATCCAAGACATTTTTGCTTGACTGGAACATAAAGCTAAAATTTCCCTCTAGGTCTTTTCTTGAAATCTTGCAGACTCTCATGCACTTATTTCAAAACCAATTCTACCAGCCCATAAAAAGCCTAGTAGTAAGTTATGAAAATCCAAGGTGGGAGATTACAATGCCAGTGCTCAGTGTCTACTCCTGGATTTCTGCTCAGAAATTACCAGAATCTGCTACATGCTTTAACTCCTGTACCATTTCTCTGGCCCATATACATCAAACTTTTTAAGTGCTAAGTATATAAAATACAAAAATACATTATTTTTCTTTATTGATGGTAAACAGAAAAAATTACCTAAGATGAAAGAGTAAGCCATGACTGAGAAAAATGTAAAAATAAATCCTATGGAAGGGGAAGAAAGAAGGAAAGAAATTTGTAGATGACAACAGATCAAAGAAAGAGAGGGTTAGTGGCCATTAAAATATGGGGGAAAATGAGATGTCAAAGAGATAGTACAATGGATAAGATACTTGCTGGGTGGCCCCAAACCAAATCTATAGGCATATATTTATGCGGAAGTCAGAGAGACTAAACACATTTAATGTGGGACAGCTGTTGGAAAGAGTCTGAACTAGAAACAAGAAATCTTGGATCTTAGTTCCAGAGCTGTCCATATCCATCTTAATGAATGAAGCATTCTACTACATTACTTTAGGGCTCACTCTTGAAATAAAGGGACTAGGCTGTATGACTCTGAGATCTTGAGTAACCTTGTCATTCTCATCCCCAAATTTAGAAAAAAAAATCCTAAAGCAATCAAAGACACTCTGGCAAAGGGTTTCATAATTTTTATTTTTTTAATAATATCTTTATGTAAAGCCGAAGAGATAGCATGGAGGTAAGGCGTTTGCCTTTCATGTAGAAGGACAGTGGTTCGAATCCTGGCATCCCATATGATCCCCTGTGCCTGCCAGGGGCGATTTTTGAGAGTAGAGCCAGGAGTAACTCCTGAACACTGCCGGGTATGACCCAAAAACCAATAATAATAATAATAATAATAATAATAATAATATCTTTATGTAAACACCATGATTACAAACATGATTGTAGTTTGAAAAGAAGTTTGCTAAAACATTCTTGTTTTGTTTTGGGGTCACACCAGTGGTGCTCAGGGGTTACTCCTGACTCTGCCTTCACAAGTCGCTCCTAGCAGGCTCAGGGGACCATTAGGATGCTGGAATTTGGGCCCGGAGAGATAGCACAGCGGTGTTTGCCTTGCAAGCAGCCAATCCAGGACCTAAGGTGGTTGGTTCGAATCCTGGTGTCCCATATGGTCCCCCGTGCCTGCCAGGAGCTATTTCTGAGCAGACAGCCAGAAGTAACCCCTGAGCACGGCCGGGTGTGACCCAAAAAACAAAAAACAAACAAACAAACAAAAAAGGATGCTGGAATTTGAATGGGTGTCCGTCCTCTGTTGGCCTCATGCAAGGCAAATGCCTTATCGCTGTGCTATTGCTCCGGCCCCAAACATTCTTATAATGAGCACTGTAATAAGAATCTATAGATCCAAGTTCCTTTTCCATTGATTTCTGTGGACAAAGAGATCAGAACATTTTTGCAGATATAATTTGAGAATAAATTGCTGCATAATATGCACAATCAAACATCATAGCAATTGGGAAACATTCACTAGGATATATGAGAACTTTTAAAACTCTTTCCACATTATGCATTTCCCCGGAATTGTACAAAACTAATATCAAACCATTGAAGTTGGGTACAAAATTTTCTGGATGCAGTGGGGCATAGAACAAAACAGTAGTTCTAAAATCTAATACAAGTAGAACACACATTTAACCAGCAATATAGTGACCAAAGCAAATCGGGTCAAGAGATTAGCCTAGAAGAAAGGTAATTTTTGGAGGTAATCAGGTGCAGGAAGTTTTGAAAGTAGCTTCTCCTCAGCTGGTATTCAACTGGTCTTGAATCCTCCATCTTCTCCATCTTCACTTTCTGCATTAGGCTGCCAAGGTCATCTGGGCCAAAATCTGGGTTGGGGAAATTCCACTCCACTGCCTGCTACCAGTCCCTTTCGAAGGAGATTTCTTTCCGGGTTTTTCCAATCAGTGGCCTCTGTTTGTAGTTTGAGAGGCTGTCGTCCTCAGAAAAGGCACCTTTAGTAGGAGAAAGGCTGGGAGCCTAGGCCTCTGGGTAGGAGCTCCAAGTTTTCAGCTCTCCCCTCCTTTATTTGTTATGTATGTCCTGACTGGAGGAGCCTCCGCCATGTTCAGAACAGGCGCCACGTGTGTTCTGGGCTCTCCACTCTCAATCTAGCGCCTTTTGGGAGGACCTCGAATTCCTAACCTCTGCAGCTTATCAAGAAGACCCCAACAGCCAAACACAGAAGGTGAAGATTGAGAAGGTGTTGGATCCAAGACCAGCTGAAGATCTACAACAAATAAACTGCTTTTATAACTTCTGCACCTGGGTTACCTCCAAAAAATGAACTTTCTCCTAGGCTACTCCCATGACTCTATTTCCATCAGTCACTATATTGCTGGTTAAATTGTGTTTTATCTGCATGGAGCTTATTGTTTTGTCTAAGCTCCACTGCAAACAGAACATTTTGTATCTAACTTCAGTGCTTTAATATTTGTTTGCACAATTCTGGGGAAATGCATGTTAGAAGTTTGAAAGTTCTCAGCTATCCTAGTGAATGTTTCCAGATTGCGATGATGTTAAATTGTGTATCTTACATAACAGTTTATTTTCAAACTGTATTATCTGCAGAAAAGTTCTTGTGATTTTGTTTAGAGAAGCTAACGAAAAGAAACTTGGATAGATGTTCTAGACTTATTAATAGTGCTTGTGTAATAACACAAAAAAGGTGGAGAATGTGGGGTTGCCCTCCCCCAATTTCTTGTTTATCACCCTAGAATGGGCAGGAAGAGGAGTCTGTTTTGGGAGAGAGAGGAGGATAAGGAGAGTTAGAGAAAGGAGAATCAGAAGAGAGAATTAACAAGGAGAATTAGCAAAATGGGATCAGTCAGCAGCGAGGCCTGAAGAGCAGCTGAAAGGAGACAGAGGCAGAGAAAGCCAGAGAAGGAATAGAGAAGTGGCTGCTTGGAAAAGGCTTAGTATAGAAGCCATGTGAGGAAATGCACATGGTGGTTTGGGATTATGAAATAAAGCTGGCTGATCCTGAACTTCATCTGACTGCTTTGTGAATTTCTCCACCATCACCCTACAATCTTCAGACCCACCAGGCCATAAGGGCTGCAAGAGCTGGGCCTAGCAAAGAAGGCCTCTTACCATTGCCCTCCCAACACATGAAGACTGTCCAAATATATAAAAACAACACATTGGTGGTGGGAAATGTGCCCTGATGAAAGGTGTTTGACTGAAACTCAATCATGAATAACTTTGTATCTGTGAAAAAAAAAAAAAAAAAACAACTGTATTATGAAAATTCTTGTAACTACAGTGTCAGAAAGCAATTAAAAAAAAAAAAAAAACCTCCAGACTCAGAAGGAAGTTGAGCTACAAAATAATTCTTCCCGGGGCCAGTGAGGTGGCGCTAGAGGTAAGGTGTCTGCTTTGCAAGCACTAGCCAAGGATTCGATCCCCTGGCATCCCATATGGGCCCCCCAAGCCAGGGGCAATTTCTGAGTGCTTAGCCAGGAGTAACCCCTGAGCATCAAACGGGTGTGGCCCGAAAAACCAATATATACATATATATATATTCTTCCTACATGTCAATTTTTGTTAACTGGCATCTTTTCATTTTATCTTGAACTCCTTTCAGCTGGTCTTACAAAACAAATTTAATCTTATA
Organism: Suncus etruscus; assembly: GCF_024139225.1. Lineage (NCBI taxonomy): Eukaryota > Metazoa > Chordata > Mammalia > Eulipotyphla > Soricidae > Suncus > Suncus etruscus. The sequence continues at coordinate 66,186,943 of NC_064863.1, read as the reverse complement.
ATACAAATTTAATGATTTTTTTGTTTTTGTTTTTTGGTTTTGGGTCACACACGGCAGCACTCAGGGGTTACTCCTGGCTTTATGCTCAGAAATCGCTCCTGGCAGGCTCGGGGGACCATATGGGATTCGAACCACCATCCATCTGCATGAAGGCAAACGCCCTACCTCCATGCTATCTCTCCGGCCCCTAATTTAATGATAACTTAACCTAACATGAAAAAAATCTTTATTCTACTGTCACAGAGTGTAAAGATATACTTGTAGACAATGGAATAGAATTGAGAGTCCTGAGATGACAACTCTTTTGTCATAGATAAGTACATATAATTAAACAAGAAACTAATAGTCTTCAACTAATAGTGTTGTGAAAACCAAGTTAACTCCTGAATATTGTGAGGTATGGTTCATTTTTATTCTTTTTCATTTGGCTATCCAAAATGAATTAAAGACCTCAATATTTGACCAGAATCTATTAGAGTATTTGAGAAAAACATATGAGAAACACCCCAGGAAATAGACCTCTGAATTCAAATAATAAAATGGTCCTCAGAGGCAAAAATAAAAATTTTAAATTTCATTCAGTCCCATTTATTTTTGGTGGGTTTTTTCCCTCAGGGAAAAGACACTTCAAGATAAATTAAATAATATCCCATTTAATGAGAGAAAATTTCTATTTATATTCTCTCCCCATTTTTGGATAAGATATTTGGATATTTTTGTTGTTGAGCTTTATGAGCTCTTATGCATATGCAAGTAGCATAGGAAGTTCTTTGGAGAATTAGCCCTTTATATGATACATTGTAAGTACATTATAAATACTGTTTATTATCCATGTACAATCACTTATTATGGAAATGCAAATCAAAGCAACAAGATGATTTCATTTTATACCAATAAAATGACAAATATCTAAGGCTGGAGCGATAGCACAGTGGGTAGGGCATTTGGCTTGCATGTAGCCAACCTGGGTTCTATCCCCAGCATTCCATTTGGTCTCTCAAGCCTGCCAGGAGTGATTTCTGAGCAGAGAGCCAGGAGTGACTCTTGAGTGTCACCAGTATGCCCCCCTCAAAGATGTTGCTAGTACCTTGCACTTATATTTTTTTAAAATGCAGAATATCCTAAATATGGGAAGTTACAAATGTTCACATTATTCAATGTTCTAACATCAATATCATCACCAATATATTCCTTCTACTATTGTCCCCAGTTTCCAATTAACACCCATGCCTGCCCCTTAGCCATTTAGTTGCAACAAGCAGTATAAAATTATTTTGTGCCTGCTAATGGAATTATAGAATACTTCAGTAAAAGAAAACTTGTGATAATTGTTACATCTTAGAATAGAACTATTAAGTCATTTTCGGAGGATTTATTAAGCTGTTTGTGCTAGTTGAGCATTATGTGGTGTTTTGTTTTTTTATTAAGTTTAGATGTCTTCTATGCTACATAATTCCCTATTTTCTTGTCACATGGTATATGTGCTTTGAGCAGAATTGCTTACGATCTATACAAAATTATGGTTGCTCTAAGCTTCCAGTTATCATGATAGGGTGGCAGGAAAATTAAGTCATTGATGTAGAAATGTGTACCTATTCTTGTTTGTTTGTTTGTTTTGGTTTTTTTGTTTGATGCTCAGGGGTTACTCCTGGCTAAACGCTCAGAAATTGCCCTGGCTTGGGGGGGACCATATGGGACGCTGGGGGATTGAATCGTGGTCCTTCTTTGGCTAGCGCTTGCAAGACAGACACCTTACCTCTAGCGCCACCTCTCCGGCCCTGTTACTACCTATTCTTACTTCTGCCAATGTCATTGTATCTTGGGTGAAAAATTGTGAAGATTAAATACTTAAGGATATATCAGTAAAGGATATATTCAAGAACTATAAGAATTAGAAAACTATATCAGTTGTCATTAATTAGAAGGATTTAGATTATCCAATTTTGGGCTCAGATAAAGCTTATTTTTTTTCTTCAGATTTTGAATGTCAGTCAGGGTAAATGAGTTCTTTTGTGACTGTAATTAAATCCTTCATCTAAAAAACATCTTCACAGCAACAGCAAGCTATTCTGGGCGGGGGAGGCATACCACCAATGTTCAGGGGTTACTCTGCACCCAGGAATCACTCTTGGTGGTGCTCTGGGGACCAAATTGAAATAACAGGGATCGAATCTGGGTCAGTCACATGCAAGGCAAGTGCCTACCTGCTGTGCTATCTCTCTGGCTTTCATCAAAGTATACTTTAAAGAATAATATATGGGGGCCGGAGAGATAGCATGGAGGTAAGGCGTTTACCTTTCATGCAGAAGGTCATTGGTTCGAATCCCGGCGTCCCATATGGTCCCCCGTGCCTGCCAGGAGCAATTTCTGAGCACAGAGCCAGGAAAAACCCCTGAGCACTGCCGGGTGTGACCCAAAAAACACAAAAAAAATAATAATATATAAACAATATATGTAATACATAAGAAGTAAGGCACTTACTTTCCATACAGTTGACCCAGATTTGATTCCTTGCTCAAGAGAAATTCCTGGTAAAACTGTGGAACCAGTATGTGAGAACAGATAGCCTGGAATAATCCTTGAGCACTACAAGGTGTAACCCAAAACCAAAACATAGAGGTTTTAGTGATAAAGAACAAAAGCCCTTTTGTTCAGTTGAATCCAGAGTTACAATATTTTTCAAGAATACTTGCTGACAGTCACAAAACTGATACCGGTTCAGTAGTCAAATAATCTGAATGACATCAGGCATTTACCTTGCAATGTTTACAAATTCTCAATCAGATTATGAGTCCCCTTCTCTGCCTACAACAGAATGTATATTGAAGGAATGTGCAATCTCTTCTTATTCAAAGCCCCAAGTAGAGGGGGGTTGACCTTTCAGAAAGAGAAGCTATAAGAGAATATGAAATTATGAAGAGTTCATCAATGGTCCAAAAAATGAAAGCGCAGGACTCTCTTGTGACACACCAGATTAACCTCTATACAATTTTTCCGACTGAGTTTTTCTGGAGTTTTGCATACATAAAGTCTCACTGGATATTCACACCAACTATTTCCATAGAATCCCTTTTCTTCTAAGAGATGCAAACCAGGCCATGAAAATCCTAGGTACACCAGCTACACAGATGAGCTGGCAATCTTGGGAGGAGAGGGCTAGCAAAGCCCCCGTCTTGACAAAGCCATGCCAGCTGCACATCAGTCATTCATAATCACTGCTTTGCTTATGGCCCTGCTTCACCATTCTTCTACGATTCTCTTCAGAGACACTAATATGACCAAACTTCAAATATACCAGTATTTGGGCTGATATCATCAGAGCTTTTTGGAGCAAGTGTGGCACCCTCTCCCCACATTTTCCTTCTTCTAAGGATCTTAGCAATTGAAAACATGCCCCCAGAAAAGCCACAGTATCAGTAATAGTGCTTTGACTTTTTTTTTTAAAAATAATAATCTATTTAAGCACTGTAATTACAGAAATTCATAGCTGGATTCACCAGTGTAACTTTCCCACCACCAATGTCCCCCTTTCCCTCCAATACTCTTGCCTATCACTGGAACAGACATTCTGCTTCACTCTTTCATTCTCTCTCTTTCTGACACTGTGGGTTGCATATTGTCAATGAGGGGGTGCCATGCATATCACTTTATCCCCTTTAAGCATCCAGTTCTTGTCTAGAGTGATCAGTTCCAACTATTATTGTCATAGTAGTTGTCAGTGCAGTTAGTTTGTGGCTCTTATGGCAAGCTTTGTATTGTGGTCTAGTCCTTCCAGACTCTATTATCTCTTGATATTATTACCATACTGTTTTTTATTTATCTTTTTTCAATACTTTCTGTTGGCAATCCTTTATCAATTGAGAAAGTTTTTTTTAAATATCTTTATTAAAATACCTTGATTACAAACATGGTTATGGTTGGGTTTCAGTCATGTAAAGAACACCCCCCCTTCACCAGTGCAACATTCCCATCCCCAATGTCCCAAATCTCCCTTCCCCACCACACCCCCGCCCGCCCGTACTCTGGACAGGCTTTCTACTTCCCTCATTCATTCTTATTGTTAGGATAGTTCTCAATGTAGTTATTTCTCTAACTACACTCATCACTCTTCGTGGTGAGCTTCATGAAGTGAGCTAGAACTTCCAGCCCTCCTCTCTTTTGTCTCTGAAAATTATTGCAAGAATGTCTTTTATTTTTCTTAAAAGCCATAGATGAGTGAGACTATTCTGTGCCTTTCTCCCTCTGACTTATTTCACTCAGCATAATAGACTCCACGTCATACATGTATGGGAAAATTTCATGACTTCATCTCTCCTGATGGCTGCATAATATTCCATTGTGTATATTACTGATGAGTGAAGTTATATCATGTCTATTCCTCTCCTCTGACTCATTTCAAGCAGCATAATAATCTCCATGTCCAACCATGTATAGGTAAATTTTATGACTTCATTTTTATAACAGCAACATAATATTAAATTTGTAGATATACCATAGTTTCTTTAGCCATTCATCTAAAGTTGGGCACCTGTGTTTCCAGATTCTGGCTACTATAAACAGCACTATTGTAAATAGTGCTACAATGAATAGAGCCATGAATAGGGCATTCTTGTATTATGTTTTTGTGTTCCTAGGGTATATTACTAAATATATATGTATATATATATATATATATATATTGTGGTCCTAGAGTGGTATTGCTGAATTACATGGCAGCTTAATTTCCAGGGTTTTGTTTTTTTTTTGAGGAATATCTGCCATGGCCATGTTGGTCTAGACATATCAGGGAATTCTTAGGAAAGTGCATAGCACAGAGTCAGCAGATGATAAAGGACAGGAGCCACACTCAGTTGCAAGGAGCAGATATGAAGGATCTTTGCATGACTGAAACCCAACCACAATCATGTCTGTAATCAAGGTGTTTAAATAAAGTATTTAAAAAAAGGAAAAAAAGAAAATACAAGGAACAGATATGAAGGATTTTTGTCAGACATAGTTTTTTGTGGTATGCAAAAAAGTCTCACATTTCTTTCTTTGCAAAATAAAACATATCTATCTTGTTAACAGAAGCTTTATCAGTATACACTGATCTTCAAAAAAATTCACCTTATGAATAGATACTTTAATTAAAAGCCCAGAAGCTTTTAATTTTAATTTTAAGAAGGATCAAAAGAGGGCAATTTTTATTTTTTTTTTTGGAGGGGGGCCACACCCGGTGACTCTCAGGAGTTACTCCTGCCTATGTGCTCAGAAATTGCTCCTGGCTTGGGGGACCAGATGGGATGCTGGGGAATCAAACCCCAGTCCGTCCTGGGTCAGCCATGTGCAAGACGAACGTCCTACTGTTGCGCCATCATCGCTGTGGCCCCAGAGCAAATTTTAACATCTCAAAAGTTTGCCTCTCTGGCCAGGTCCTAGGTGTCAATTCTGATATAAAAGAAAGGATTAGCAACCTGCCAGGTTTTCCTATCAAAGTTCTTTTTAACCTGGGAGAACAGGTATTTTGCTTTTAGGTTTTTTGCAGATAACTAATTTCCTAAATCTGACTAAGAAACAATTTTTATTAGAAGGGAATAAATAAATAAATAAATAAATAAATAAATAATACTTATTTGAAAGAGATGTAAATCTCTGGTGCAAGTTTTTTAAGAACCCATTGCTACTTTTAGGCCAAACCTTGGATGTTATAGCTAAGGTAAAAAAAATTTTTTTGGTGGTTTTTGGGTCTCACCAGGCAGTGCTCAGGGGTTCACCTGGCTTCATGCTCAGAAATTGCTCCTGGCAGGCACGGTGACCATATGGGACGCGGGGAATCGAACCGATGACCCTCTGCATGAAAGGCAAATGCCTTACCTCCATGCTATCTCTCCGGCCCCTGAGGTAAATATTTAGCAAGTCACTAGAAGTTCCTTAGAGATGTCCCAAAACAAACATTCCTTTCATCTGAACAGAGCAGTCTGCTAAAAGCTACAGGACTTTAAATCTATGAGGATTACAAAGTTGCTGTTTGTTTGTTTGTTTGTTTGTTTGTTTGTTTGGGGGCCACATCCAGCAGCGCTCAAGGGTTACTCCTGACTCTGTGCTCAGAAATCGCTCGTGGCAGGCACGGGGGACCATATGGAATGCCTGGATTTGAACCAATGTCGGTCCTAGGTCGCCTGCTAGCAAGGCAAATGTTTCTCCTGGTGCTGAGTTTTCCAGGTAAAGAGAAATTTAATCAAGGCTACATTTTCCTGTACAAATTCTTTCATATGGAGGTAAATGTTCAAATATATACATACTTAGTGCCAGAAGGGAGATCCATATTTAAGCCAAATAAATATTTGCAACTAAGCTTGATAAATACCACCCTCACCATTAGGGAAGTGACCTCTCTTTGAGGTTTGATCAGCCACTTAGGCTGGTGGGGGGCTCAGTGGGCTTTCTGATATTCCCTTAAACTGTGGGGCCGATAAATATACATATTGTTTTCCCGAAAGGCTGGACTAGATGGCATTCCCACCAGCAATGAATGAGAGTTCCTTTCTCCCCACATCCACATCAGCACTGGTTGTTCTTATTCTTTGTGATGTGTGCCAATCTCTGTGTGAAATGATACCTCTTTGTTGTTTTGATTTGCATCTTCTGATAATTAGTGATATGGAGCATTTTTTCATGTGCCTTTTGGTCTTCTGTATTTTTCCTTTGAGGAAAAATTACTTCTTCTGATTTTTTGATAGGACTAGTGGGGTTTTTTCTTGTTAAGTTCTGTCAATCCCTTGTACATATTAGTTATTAGCCCTTTATCAGATAAATGGGTATTGGGTAAATAGTTTCTCCCATTCCATATCTTACTCACTGTTTCCTTTGAAGTGCAGAAGCTTCTCAGTTTAATGTAATTCCATTTGTTTATCTTTGCTTTCACTTGCTAAGACAGTGTATTTCATCCTTTTTTTTTTTTTTTTTAATATTTTGGTGTCATCTCTCCAGGTTTTATTTTATTTTATTTTTTGGGTCACACTCGGCAGCGCTCCTGGCTCTATGCTCAGAAAGCGCTCCTGGCAGGCTCAGGGGACTATATAGGATGTCGGGGTTTGAACCACCATCCTTCTGCATGAAAGGCAAACGCCCTACCTCCATGCCATCTCTCCAGCCCCTGTATTTCATCCTTGAAGATGCCTTTAGTCTCAATGTCATGGAGTATTTTGCCTATGTTTTCTTCTATGTATCTTATATTTTCTGGTATAATATCAAAGTCTTTAATTCATTTTATTTGACCTTTGTGCATGGTGTTAGAGATTTGAGTCTGCTTTTTTTGCATGTGGTTGACCAGCTATCCCAACATCACTTGTTGAAGAAGCTTTCCTTGCACCACTTGTGTTTCTTTCTCCTTTGTCAAATAGTAATTGATTGTATGTCTGGGGGTCATTCTCTGAATGTTCACATCTATTCTGTTGATTTGAGAGCCTGTCTTTATTCCAATACCATGAATATTTAACAAATAACAATTTAAGGTTGGGGAAATGATGCTTTCCATCTTCTTTCTCCTAAGAATTAATTGCTTTAGCTATTCAGAGATATTTATTGTTCTAAATAAATTTCAGGGTTGTTTGATTCACTTCTTTTGAAAATTGTCATGGGTATCCTTAAAGGGATTTTATATTAGAAGGTCATACAGTAAGATTTATTCCAGAGATGCAAGGATAATATAAAATATGCAAGTCAATCAATATTATCCACTACATCAACAAAAGGAAAAATAAAAATCATCTGATCATATCAATAGATGCAGAGAAAGCATTTGGTAAGATCCAACATCCATTCATGATTTAAAAAAAAAACCTCTCGGGGCCGGGCGGTGGCGCAAGAGGTAAGGTGCCTGCCTTGCCTGCGCTAGCCTTGGACGGACCGCGGTTCGATCCCCCGGTGTCCCATATGGTCCCCCAAGCCAGGAGCGACTTCTGAGCGCATAGCCAGGAGTAACCCCTGAGCGTTACCGGGTGTGGCCCAAAAAACAAAAAAAAAAACAAAAAAACCTCTCAACAGCATGAGAATGGAAGGAAATTTGCTCAATATTGTCAAAGCCCTTTATCACAAATCCATTGCAAGCATTATACTCAATAGGGAAAAACTAAAAACCCTTTCACTGGCACAAGGCAAGGTTGCCCCTCTTGCCACTTCTATTCAACATAGTTCTGGAAATACTTGACATAGCAATCAGGCAAGAAAAAGATTTCCAGGGTGTCTAGATAGGAAAGGAAGAAGTCAAACTCTCACTGTTTGCATATGACATGATATTTCTAGAAAATACTAAAGACTCTAGTAAAAGGCTTTTAGAAACAATATATTTGTATAGTAAATTGGCAGTTTACAAAATTAACTCGCAAAAATCCATGGCTTTCTTATATGCAAACAATTGAGAGAGAAAAAAAACAGACATTAAAAATCTCATTTACAGTAGTGCCACCGAAAATCAAGTAACTTGGAGTCAACTTAACTAAAGAGATGAAAGACTTGTACAAAGAAAACTAAAAAACACTGCTTCAATAAAAAAAAAAAAAGGACACAAGGAAATGGAGACATATACTCTGTTCATGGATTAAAATGGCAAAAGTCCCCAAAGTAATAATGATTATAATTCCTGAACAACTTAATTTGTTTGATACTGTCATCCCTTAAGGAATACAGCAATTTACATGTCAATGTGTCACTGAGGCCATTTATTGTTTGGAAACAAATGAAATAATAGAATGGAGAGCTAACCATTGTTTATTAAACTTTCTGCCATCGTTGTAACAATGACTTCATTGGAGATATAATAATTTTTTTTGGGTTTTCAGGCCACACCCATTTGATGCTCAGGGGTTACTCCTGGCTAAGCACTCAGAAATTGCCCCTGGCTTGGGGGGACCATATGGGACACTGGGGGATCAAACCGCGGTCCTTCCTTGGCTAGCGCTTGCAAGGCAGATACCTTACCTCTAGCGCCACCTTGCCAGCCCCTAATTTTTACAAATTTGTTTGTCACTGTGCCTTTATTCTTCTCGCCTTTTTTTATTTTTATTTTTAATAACTTTGTTTTCACTTATCTGGAAACAAATGTATTATGATTGACTATATCAACTATGTAATGAATTTTCTTTAGCTAAAGTAAAAAGGACATAAGATCACATACCAATGTCACTTAGTACATCTTCATGTTACCTATAGTCCCAATGTACTCTGAATAACTTTTGTTAATATATATTCTTTTTGATATCATTTAGAATAAGTTTTTGTTGTAAGAACAAACAATAATTTATTGAACTGTTCATTGTAACAGACAATTAACTTGTGGCTAAATATATAAATTAAATAATTGCCTGGATTACATTTGAATTGCTTTTAGAAATCTTTCAAGTGTCTCTGTAAACCTATTTGGGGTATGTTCTCCCTTGTAATATATTTCACTTGCTTGATTATTTCCACCTTGGAATAATCTGTGTTCTTTGAAACTTATTTCTCCTTTTTCTCTCTTCTCAGATCTTCCTATAGATGTGTATATGCTTGCTCCAACCTGAGCTCAGGGCTCCTTGAAAAACTGGGTGGCACAAGGAGTGGAATGTGCTGTTAAAGGGTATTCTATGAAAGAGACATGCATATCACCCCTTCATTAGTAGTGCAAACCACAAAGTCAACAAATAAAGAGAGAGAGTAAAGTAAAATGCCTGACCCACAATACTCCCCAAAGCATTGTACAGATTTAATACAATCCCTCTAAGGATACCCTTGACATTCTTCAAAGAAGTGGATCAAACACTCCTGAAGTTTATTTGGAACAATAGATACCCACGAATAGCTAGAACAACTCTTGGAAAAAGGAGTATGGGAGCATCACTTTCCTAGCTTTAAATGTATTACAAGGCTATAATCATTAAAACAGTATGATATTGAAATAAAGACAGACCCTCAGATTAGTGGAATAGACTTGAGTATTCAGAAAATGCTCCCAGACATACAATCAACTAATATTTGGTAAAGGGGCAAGAAATGCAAAATGAAGCAAGGAAAGCCTCTTCAAAGAGTGGTTTTGGAGCAACTCGTCAGCTGCTTGCAAAAAAAGTGAACTCAGACCTCCATATAACACTATGCACAAAGGTCAAATCCAAATGGATTAAAGACCTGGATATCAGACTTGAAAATAAGGTACAGGGGGCCGGGTAGGTGGCGCTGGAGGTAAGGTGTCTGCCTTGCAAGCGCTAGCCAAGGAAGGACCGCGGTTCGATCCCCCGGCGTCCCATATGGTCCCCCCAAGCCAGGGGCGATTTCTGAGCACATAGCCAGGAGTAACCTCTGAGCGTCAAACGGGTGTGGCCCAAAAACCAAAAAAAAAAAAAAAAAAAAAAAATAAGGTACAGATACTCCTCGCTTAATGACCAAGTTCCATTTGTTTGTTAAACGAATTGGTCGTTAAGTGAGGAACTGCATGTACTATATACAGTAGTACAGTATATGCATAGTACTTGAAATACAATATTCTGAATAAGTAAAATAATGAGAAAGATCAAACTGAAAGCTTCCACTTGTTTTAATTTGCATAGGTACATACACAGTACTGCAATGGATTACAGAACATAAAGTTAGTAAAATAGGTACATTAAAGCACCAAAAACCACAATACTGTACTGTAGAGTGTACAAGATGGAAAAAGGATATTTAAAATAAAATAATGGTGAAGAGATGGTTGTAAGTTTGAGCAGTCACTAAACAGGTAGGTTGTTAAACGAGAGTATCTGTATAGAATAGCATGTAGGTAAAACTCTCCATGACATTGAGACTAAAGGCATCTTCAAGGAGGAAATAGCACTCTCTATACAAGTGGAAACAGATATAAACAGATGGGACTATATTAAGTTGAGAAGCTTCTGCACCTCAAAGGAAATAGTGCCTAGGATACAAAAGCCACCCACAAAATGGGAGAAACTATTCACCTAATACTCATCAGAGAAGAGGTTAATATCTAAGCTATACAAGTAACTGACAGAACTTAACAAGAAAAACATCTAACCCCATCAAAAATGGGGAGAAGAAATGAACAGGACAATTTCTCAAAGAGGAAATATAAATGACCAAAAGGCACATGAAAAAATGTTTCACATCACTAATTATTAGGGAGATACAAATCAAAGCAACAATGAGGTACCATCTCATGCCACAGAGTCTGGCACACATCACAAAGAACAAGAACAATCAGTGCTGGCGGGGATGTGGGGAGAAAGGAACTCTCATTCACTGCTGGTGGGAATGCTATCTAGTCCAGTCCTTATGGAAAATAATATGAGATTTTTGAAATTCCTCAAAAAACTGGAAATTGAGCTCCCATGTGATCCAGCTATACCACTCCTAAAGATGTACCCTAGGAACACAAAAACGCAATACAAAATCCCTTCCTCACATCATCGCTGCACAACAATAGCCAGATTGGAAACAACAAGATGCCCTTAAACAGATGAATGACTAAAGAAACTGTGGTGCATATACACAATGGAATATTCTGCAGCTGTCAGGAGAGATGAAGTCATGAAATTTTCCTATACATGGATGGACATGGAAACTATTATGCTGAGTGAAATAATTCAGAGGTAGAAAGAGAGACACAGAACAGTCTCACTTATCTATGGGTTTTAAGAAAAATGAAAGACATTATTGTAATAATGCCCAGAGATGAGTACGGTAAGGACTAACTCACGATATGAAGCTCACCTCAAAGACGGGTGAGTGCCGTTAGAGAAATGATACACTAACAACTACCATGACCATGTTAATGAGTGAATGAAGTAGAATGCCTGTCTCGAATACAGGCAGGGAGTGTGGGTGTTGGGAGATGGGGGGCATTGGTGGTGGGAATGTTGCACTGGTGAAGGGGGTGTCCTTTTTGTGACTGAAACCCAACTACAGTCATATTTGTAATCACGGTGTTTTAAATAAAGATATAAAAAATAAGTAGTAAAAGTATCAAATAAAAAAAAAAGCCTGCCCCAGAGACAGGCAGGGAGAGTGTGGAAAGAAAGAAGGCATCAGGGAGGGTGAGAAGGAAACAGTTGACATCTGGAAATGTGCATTGGTGAAGCTTGTTATACATCATATAACTATAATTCAATCATGAACAACTCTATCTGTGAAAAAATAGTTATTATGAACAATAGTGTAACCATGGTGTTTAAATTTAAAAATATATTTTTAAAAAAAGTGAGCATCTTGGGCTCGGAGAGATAGCACAGCGGCGTTTGCCTCGCAAGCAGCTGATCCAGGGCCAAAGGTGGTTGGTTCGAATCCCGGTGTCCCATATGGTCCCCCATGCCTGCCAGGAGCTATTTCTGAGCAGACAGCCAGGAGTAACCCCTGAGCACCGCCGGGTGTGGCCCAAAAACCAAAAAGAAAAAGAAATTGAGCATCTTCCTAGTCTCAGTAGTGATTCTGGTATTACTAGACTGTGGGAACTTCCCTGACAGTTGTCCAGACCACAGAAGCACCTCTGCCAAGGCAGAGCAATAGTAGAAAAGCACAGATGAGCATTTCTCTAAGTTTGGAGTCAGTCATGTCCCTGAGTCCTTGCCCCACATAGTTCTGCCCTTCTGAACCTCAACATGCCAGGGCTATGCTCAGGAACCCCCCAGGCTTGCCAACATGCCAACATGCCCTGACCATCCAGCCCCCCAAGGAACTGCCTCCTTGCAATCACAAGACAGTAAGAGTCAGCAAGGCCATCTATCAGCCCCTCTAGAGGTCCCTTGCAGTCAAAGATTACATAGGTGGAGCTGTCAATGCATAGAGTTATGTAGCCAAATTCTCAGAGCTTAGCAGAGCAAAACATCTTTTTTATTTTCCTCCCCAGATAGAGCCCACGTCCTGTTTTTCCTTTGTACAAAGTATATCTTGTTTTTCCCTTTAACAGAACACTTATACTGTTTTTTTCCTTACTTGATTGGATCCTGTTTTTCTAATTTTCCTGTTTTTCTCCTAACTTGATTAGCTGAGACACATTATAAATATCCCTTCTCCACCTAAATGAAGAGTTGTTGGAGTTATTCCCCAGAAGCGGTTTGTGGGTGGTTTTTAATCTGTAAACTCGCTACTTAGCAGGGATCACTTACAGAATTACCCACAGGAGAGTCTGGCAGCACTAAGAGCTACCTAGAGGTTCTGTCCTCTAGGTAGCTCTTAGTGCTGCCAGACTCTCCCTCGCCTGGTGGCCGGTCTAAAACTGACTGCTGGCTTTCTGGAGTATTTATTACCAGTGGAACTGCTGTGCTGCCAGCAGTCACGATATCACTACATCCTGGTTCAGTCCTGAGTTTTGCTCCCTTGGACTTGACATTAGGAGAAGAAGTCACACAGATGCAGAAAAATGCTTAGACATATAACTGGTTTCTGAATGTTCTGAAGAAGGCTCACAGTGTCATAAAACCCTGGAAGCTGTTTGATTCAGATGTATAACTAGAAACAGATGAGAGGAGCCATTTTGCCTACACATACACAGACTACAAAGTATCTACTATTTCAAGATGCATGTCCAGGACAAGGCAGTGAATCTCGAGAGAAATACCACTACCAGCCCAACCTCCGTAGACACACCAACCACAGCCCAAAACCACAAGCTACTTCTGAAATACCCTCAATGTACGGACTATGATCTTGGGGAGCCCAAAATTCCATGAGGAATCCTCTGCTTCCTTCTGGTGTCAGGCTTGGCCCTCTCTTATAGACACTATCCAGTTCTTTAACACCCTGGAGTCTACTCTTTCCCAAGTTGGAGACCAGGTAGGAACAAAGAAATTTCCCTAAAAGCTGCTCTGGTACCTGCACAGCTCACATGACTCCTGGCAGGCCTCCTTTCTTCATCTAGCATTTGTCCTGAGGCAGTAGGAGCTCTGCCAGACTCCTTTCTGATGAAGATTTAAGTTCAAAACAAAGAATCATGAAGTGAGAAACATGAAAATCCTGTCCTCATCATGGGCAGAACAGCTGGCATTCTCTCCTCTTTGGGTTACTATGGTTTCTCTTAAGAGCCCATAAATAAAAGAAAGTAATGACAAGAAACTAAAAAAGCTCTACTCTGGAACCTGGGTGGGAAAATACTGTTCTTCCTTAGATTGCTTTTCAATCAAGCTAAAGAGGTAAAATAGCTTGTTGGTTCTGAGAGGCCTTGAGGTAAAGGCTTTGTTGACTTTGTTTTCCTTGGGCTTCATCTACCTTGGTCAGAGGTCAAGAAAACATATTCCTATATAAACTAAAGAAACTGGAAACAGACCACATTTAGCTCCATAAGAATTTCAACTACAGAGTTCTTTCTCTTTTTTTCTTTTCTTTTCTTTTATTAATAATTTTTATTGAGGGGCCACAGCGGTGGTGCAAGCGGTAAGGCGTTGATTTGCACACACTGACCTAAAATGGACTGCAGTTCGATCTCCCAGCGTTCCATACGGTCCCCCAAGCCAAAAGCGATTCTGAGTGCATAGCTAAGAGTAACCCCTGAGCATCCTCGGGTGTGGCCCAAAAAGCAAAATAATAATAATAATAATAATAGTAATAATAATAATAATAATTTTTATTTAGACAATGTGAATTCCAAGTTTTTCCACAGTATATTTAAGGTACATAGTTACAGTGAAATAGGTCAGTTCCCCCCACCAGTGTTGACCTCCCTCTGCCCCTGTTTCCAGCATGCATCCCTTACCTCTACTCTTAGCCCCCTGGAATGCTAGTGTAGCGGATCCCTTTTGTGTATGGCTTGTTGTGGTTTGGATGTCATGATTCTATTATCATTGACATTGGTTTGAGTATTTAGGTGTGATCATTTTTTTATTTCCACTCAATGCTCATGAGATTGCTTTGCCCCTAGTACCATCTACTTTTTTCCTCAGTTTGTAGAAGACTATGAAATATGAGAGAAATATTTCTACAAGTCTTTCACAGCTGTATTTCAGGCATATAGTGACAGTGACTTAGGGCCATTCCTGCCACCAGTGTTGACCTATACACCATAGTTCCCAGCATGCATGCCATACCTCCACCCTTTGTCCCCTGGACTACTAGTGTAACAGGTTCATGTTGTGTTTAACTTGTAGTTTGCTTCTCTTAATTCTTACTGACGTTGGCTTGGGTATTTAGATCTGACATTTTTTTCTACTCAGTGCTCCTGAGACCGACCACTTGGCCCCTGGGTCCCATCCACTATTTTTTTTTCTTTTTTCAACTTTTAGGAAGACATAGAAATATGAGGCAGGGGGCCAGAGTGGTGGCACAAGCGGTAAGGCATCTATTTGCCTGGCCCGCGCTAGCCTAGGACAGACCGCGGTGATCACCCAGCATCCCATATGGTCCCCCAAGCCAGGAGCGATTTCTGAGTACATAGCCAGGAGTAACCCCTGAGCGTCACTGGGTGTGGCCCAAAAATCCAGAAAAAGAGAAAGAAAGGAAGGAAGGAAGGAAGGAAGGAAGGAAGGAAGGAAGGAAGGAAGGAAGGAAGGAAGGAAGGAAGGAAAGAAGGAAAGAAAGAAAGAAAGAAAGAAAGAAAGAAAGAAAGAAAGAAAGAAAGAAAGAAAGAAAGAGAAAGATGAGGCAAAACAAAATGATTCAAGTTTGAGGTTCTATGAAAAAGGTGGAAACCCCTATCTAGAAGATATAAATAAAATTAAAAGAGAAAGAAAAAAAGTGTGGGCACTGTCAAGGTTTTTGTTTGTTTTAATTAGTTTTTTGGCTTTTTGCATAGGCACAGTTAAAGTTGGGGAAATTAGGAAAGAAATTCTCAGGGGCCGGCGTGGTAGCGCTAAAGGTAAGGTATCTATCTGCCTTGCCAGTGCTAGCCTAGGACGGATCACGGTTCGATCCCCCGCGTCCCATATGGTCCCTCAAGCCAGGAGCGACTTCTGAGAGCATAGCCAGGTGTAACCGCTGAGCGTCACCGGGTGTGGCCCAAAAACCAAAAAAAAGAAAAGAAATTCCCTTGGCCTAAGAGGTACAGGGTGTCTCCACCCATGAAGCATACTATCATAAGACCGACTACAGGCTCCAGGCATGTGGTTGTCCAACCCCAACGTCTTTCTTTATGGCCCCAAGAAAAATTCTGCTCAGTCGCGGTTGTCAAAGTCAGTCTTTTATGCAGAGATCCTAGGATGAAGCCTAGGATAAAGTCTTTCTTTATGGTCCAAGGAGAAGTTCTGCTCAGTCCCAGTTGTCGAAATCAACTCCAGAAAATTAAGAAGATTAAAAGAATGACAGTTGATATTGTTCTGCTCTTCCTGCATACTTTCAAAATGTATTCAATATAAAGTCCTATTCTAGTCACCCTGTGGTTTCTTTACTTGATAAACACCGAGTAGCTCAAGCTCATGCCACTAACGAGCACTGTTAGAAAGGAAGAAAGTTATGATGGGCACATACATGTATAAAAAGCAAGTCAGATTGAATATGGTCAAGTTCAGAAGTTCAGATATTGAGATCATAAAAATTCACAGATCACACTTTTGGGAAGCATTGGTTGTGTCAGTTGTAGAAGTTATAAGTCCCCAGCTATAATTTTCTCAATAATTTGTTGGGGACAATGTGGGAAGAAATTGAAAGTAATACTAGAGAGAGAAAAAGCACTGATTGGATTACAGAGCTGGATTTTTTCAATCCTATAACCAAATACTGTCTTGAATAAATTACTTTACCATAAAGAGGGACATTTATTATTTTATTAATTTATTGTTTACATTTACCACAGATAACTTAATTTCAACCATTTAAGTGAAGCTAAATCCTAATATTCCTAAATATTAAAAGTCTAAGCAATTTCAAATGGCATTACTTTAACAGTCATTATAAATACTAACACGTGAAGGGTTTTGCCAACATCAAAGGACCTTGACACATGCCAAAGTTTAAATTAACTAATTTTATTCTTAGAATGCCCATAAAGAGTAACCTTCTGAGTCACAGGAACAATTTCATGAGAATTTTAGAGATGTGGAGGAATGTTATGCTCAGGTTAATTTAATGATAGTTCAAGTGATTAAGTCAAATAACTGAATCATCATCTAGCTCAAACAAACCTCAACTTTCAACCTCTTAGAATCTAACAAGAACTGTCTTGACTAATATGGAACACTTTGGCATTAATTTCCTATATTCAATAGAGAAATTCCTTCCAACCTGAACTCGCTATTGCATTTTTAAGTGATTTATAAGGTTTTCAGTAGGCATAGTGATAGCATGAAATATAACCAATGAATGTTAACCTTTAACTGCTCACCAGCAAGTTCTCATGGGAAAGACTAAAGGATCAAGACTAGTAGTTGTCCTTATAAGGTCAGCACCTGTCACATGATTTTTTCTTTTTTTTTTTTTTAATTTCTTTGGGATGGAGAACCAGACCCAGCAATGTTCGAGGGTTACTCCCAGTAGTGTTTGGAGGACCATATATGTTGGGTATTGAACCTGGGTCAATACCCAAGGCAAGCACCTTAACTGTTGTACTATCTCTTCAGCTCCTCGTTTGCTTACTTTAAACCTGTTTTCCCACCAAAATTTAGATTCATTCTAGAACCTTCAAAGAGCTATGTTTGAGGGAAAAACTGCAATAAAGCATCCTGAAGCCATCAAGTCTCAGCCAACAGACCACCACTATGTGATCTTTGCTGCCATCTCCTGGCAAATAACTGAATTTAATCAAGAGTCTAATCACATAGTTCATTCACCTTCAGAATTCACTCCAGCTGAACTGCCTGCCAAGATGAAAGAGCTCAGAACAGTTAAAATAATAAAAGGACTTTTGGGGGGCCGGAGAGATAGCATGGAGGTAAGGCATTTGCCTTTCATGCAGAAGGTCATCGGTGCTAGCATGGAGGTAAGGCATTTGCCTTTCATGCAGAAGGTCATCGGTTTGAATCCCGGCGTCCCATATGGTCCCCTGTGCCTGCCAGGAGCAATTTCTGAGCATGGAGCCAGGAGTAACCCCTGAGCACTGCCGGGTGTGACCCAAAAACCACACACACAAAAAAAAGGACTTTTTTTTTAATAAAAAAGAGCTCACAACCATTTGTATATTAAGTCACAGAATATTCCAATATTATTAGCTATGCCATATAAAGTCAAATATCATTGAAGACTCAAAATGTACCTTCAGAAAAAAACATCAAAAGATCCATTAGTATAACTTTATTTTGTTAGTAATGGGGATGGATGATGTTTACACAAAGCCTATACTAAGCAATAAGGTAATAAAAAAGAAATTCATTTTGGATTGTAATTCAGTACATCACAAGCTTCTTTTTTTGTTTTAGTATTTTTATTTGTTTGTTTGTTTTTTGGGTCACACCCGGCATTGCTCAGGGGTTACTCCTGGCTGTCTTCTCAGAAATAGCTCCTGGCAGGCACGGGGGACCATATGGGACACCGGGATTCCAACCAACAACTTTTGGTCCTGGATCGGCCATTTGCAAGGCAAATGCCGCTGTGCTATCTCTCCGGGCCCACAAGCTTCTTTTAACACCTTGGAATGAGACAAGATATGTGGCAAATTTAATTATTTGAATATAGGTTTACAAATATCTATCCCAAAACATAAAAACATTACATTGAAAAGTTGCCTAGGAGAAGAATTATCTGGCACAATGAGTTGGGGAAATATTTCTTCAGGATCTACAACTGCTGCCTAGAATTTTAGTTCAGATTTTCCCTCATCTTGAATATTTGTTCCAGCCTCTTGGGAGAAGGTTGCCTATAAAGCTCAGAAACCAGACAATCTGATGGAAGACTAGTTATAAATGAAGAGCTATGGATGGGTAGGTAAATTAATGTTGACCAAATGGTTCTGCCAACTTCTATCAGCCTGCCTTTATTAGCCTGGTTACATGGATGAAAATTATTGAAAATTACACTTATGTCCATCTGCAAGGAATGCCACAATCTAACTACCATTTCCTCTAGTATCTAATCTATTGGAAATATTGAGTCATTAAGATAGTAATGGAAAGTTGATGTCTACAAATAATTTTGTTTGTTTTTGAGCTACAGCTGAGTCATCACTCAGGAATCACTCCTGGTGGGCTCAGAGACTCATATGGGATGCAGGGTCGGCGACATGCAGGAAAGAGTAGTATAGGCATCTCTACTGTTTTTGAAGTATGAAATAATACCACTCTGAAGTTAATCCAGTGCTTTGCCTTGTGTTTTCACCCATATGGAAATAATGTTTCTATGAATAATTGAAAACTGTCAGCTTTATTTCTTCGTCAGCTTCTTACTTTGTGAGAATTCAGAAGTCCCTTTTTGCTTCCTCTCATATTCATTCATACTAGTGTCTAACCTGCCTGTCAGTGTTACCTTTTTTGAACTCTGTAAGGGAAGTAACTAAGGCCTCAGGCCATTCTGTTCAATAGGAAAAGAATAGGGAAGAACTTCACCACTAGAAAGAGTTCATACCTAATCACATGATTATACTCAAAATTCTACCTGCTCCAAAAGTTCACCTTATCTCATGTAATTATTGCAAATTTTACATACCATGTATGTACACCAACAAAAAATCCTTTGCCTATTCAGGATCCCTCCCAACCAAAAATAAAATGATAGTCCCAAATGTCATTTATAAAGACTGAAAGGTATTAATTTGATAATATGAGAACCTGGATAGATTGCCAGCTAAACAGGAGGAGGAATAAGAGTTAGTTACATCATATAGGTTATAGACAGACAGACAGATAGACAGACCGACAGACAGATAGACAGATATGGAATTTGGAAGTTAACCCTTTTCCTAACAAGTAAAACTTAAAATAGAAAAGTAGATTTCCTTGGGGCCAGTGAGATAGCATGGAGGTAGGGTGTTTGCCTTCTATGCAGAAGGACTGTGGTTCAAATCCCGTCATCCCATATGGTCCCCTGTGCCTGCCAGGGGTGATTTCTGAGTGTAGAGCCAGGAGTAACCCCTGAACACTGCCCAAAAACCAAAAAAAAAAAGTTGATTTCCTAAATTCATAAGGGAGAAAGACATAGAGAAAACCCTCATCTCACACTTGTCTCCTACTTGAGACACCAAGAACCAAATACTGATACTAAAGAGGGAATTAGAGAGGAAAACCTATCTTGTACCTAATTTCAAGAATTTTAGTACAGTCCTCTGTTCCACTCTCTACTGTAAAGTCCCCAGGGAATATGTGTGTGAGGAGTTTAACCTAGTGGAAGCAGCTTCCTTTCTGTTCTAAATCTAGGTCCAAGCAAACACCATACCCAGCTCTCATTTCTGCAGGTCTATGTCCATACCTCAGACCCTCTACTTGCTCTATTCTCCAGGCATACATCCATTTTTTTCCACTATCACCCATGCCTCAAACTCATCCCACCAGATAGAAACCTGAACTGCATGATTGCTTTGCCAGCTCTATTTATCACACCTCACACCACACAGTTAATACTTTGTGATGAGCCCAGAGACTCAGTGGTAGTCTGGTTGCTGCCTAGAATTTCATGCTATTAATACCTTATTCCTAGCTATATCCACTTATCCACATAAAATCCATCAGAAAGACAATGTAATAAAAAATCATAGCACCTTAAATCATATACGAAGAAGAGGCAAATTAATGTGTCACTGAAAGTTGCCCAAAATCCACATTGAGCCTCAAAACCATCAAGAGCAAAAATTCACTGGGAGAGGATCACCAGGAAAGGGAAAAGCTACACTTGACCTAATCACTAAAAGAGTACTCACAGAGAAAAACTACAGAGATCACCCTCAAAGCAGAGCAGACATAATGGGAAGCCCATGTTGAAACCCACAAATAAGAGTGTCAATGCTGAATCACATTTTCATCTTCATCTTCTGAAATTTGTCCATGCTATTATCTTCACTCATTGAGCTTGGTGTGGCATCTATATTATACACCCAGAAAGTCTATGCACAGCCACTGAGGATCAACAGTGTAATGAGATTAGCTTAAGGAGACATGCTGGGGGTGGAAGATAACTCGAGAATATTGGAAGTGGGGTGTTGACACTAGGAATGGAATATTGCATGCCTGAAACTACTAGGAACTTAGTCAATCACAGGATTTTATTCATTTTAAAAGCTTGGTCCATGTTACATGTAAATTTTATCAAAATTCAAAATTTAGGGGCCGAAGAGATAGCACAGTGGTAGGGCTGTATTAACATTAAAATGGCTATACTTCCCATAGCATTGTATGGATTTAATGAATTTCTATAAGGAGACCCATGAGATTTTTTCCAAGAAATGTATTAAATATGCCTGAGATTTCATATGGAATAAAAACTTCACAAATAGCTAAAGCAATCCTGGAGACAAGGAGATATGAAGCAGCGCTTCCCCCAATTTCAAACTGTACTCTATAGAAAGCAGTAGTCATTAAAACAGCAATGGTATTGAAATAATGACTGACCCACTGACCCAATGGAATAGACTTGAATATTCTGAGACTTACCTTAAGTTATATGATCGATTAATCTTTGATAAAGGAACAAGAAATACAAAGTAGATCAAAGAAAGCCTCTTCTATAAGTCTTGTTAGGAAAACTGTTCAACAACATAAAAAATGAACTAAGACCTCTCTTTAATGCCATGCACAAAAGTCAAATCAAAATGGACTAAATGATATCACTCCTTGATATCAGACCTGAAACCATAAGATCTAGAGGAAAACAGGCATAACACTCCATGACATTGAAGCTAAAGGCATCTTCAAAGATGAAACACCACTGGCCAAATGAGTGGAAGCAAAGATAAACAAATGAGACTATGAGAGTTGGGCTTGAACATACCCCTTAAATACCCACATTTGGCTGTTGGACTGAAGACACTCCCCTTGGATACCCCCCATTGTAATGACACCCGTAGACATGCCCCTGGGTACACCTCCCTTGTCATGTCAGTATAATAAGAAAATCTTGGACTGTTGGGGGGCAGATTAATCCAGAACAGTGACCAGAGCAGTGCCTGCTGGTTCGTGGAGAACAGAGATAAAGCATCAGAGAAGTGCTGCCTGCTTAGTATCTATTCCATTTAATTTCTTCTTTGAACCCGGGCCTCTTCCCCTCCCCCACCACCACCTCTGGCTGGTGACTCCCATGTAATTCTCTCTAAAATCTGGGGGAGATGGAGGCAAGCATCAGATACTGGGAGAAATAAAACATTAAAAGTATATATAGTTCTCTCTCTCTCTCCTCTCTCTCTCTTCTCTCTCTCTGAGGCAAGCATCAGATACTTGGAGAAATAAAACATTAAAAGTATATATAGTTCTCTCTCTCTCTCTCTCTCTCTCTCTCTCTCTCTCTCTCTCTCTCTCTCTCTCTCTCTCTCTCTCTCTCTCTCTCTCTCTCTCTCTCTCTCTCTCTCTGTCCTGGGCAGGCGGGCACTACATGCTGGCGTCCCTGGGTGGGCAGGAAGCCCCACTGGCAGCTGGGCCACATAGACCCCTAGAGCCTTGCAACAACAGGGCCTGACAGCTGTGGGCCTCTGCAGCCTGCAGCCCTGCAGCCCTGGCATCTTTGGGCCACTGTATGAGACTACATTAAACTATGAAGCATCTGCACCTCAAAGAAAATGGTGAGTAGGATACAAAGACTACCCACAGAAATGGAGAAACTAGTAACCCAATACACATCTGATAAATGATGCAAAAAATGCAACAGGCACTGATAGAACTTAACAAGAAAAACATCTAACGCCATCCAGAAATAGGAAAGTGAACAAACACTTCTTCAAAGAATGCAGATGACCAAAAGGCACATGAAAAATGCTCCACATCATTAATCAGAGAGATGCAAATCAAATGAAATACCATCAATGAGATCAAATCAATCAATGAGATACCATCTCCCTTTACAGCGACGAGAAGACATCATAAAGAACTATAACCAGTGCTGGTGCAAAAGCAAGGAAAAGGGGGACTTTCATTCACTGCTGGTGAGAATGCCGACTGACCCAGCCTTTTTGGAAAATGTGTCTATCCTTCAAACAAGGAACTTGAGAACTTTTTCAATAAGAACCGTGGGGGACGGGGGCGCGTGGTGGTTTGCAAACATTATTCTAAAAGAAGGAAGGCATGCCTGGCAAAACAATGCATCTACTCCCAGGACTACTCTCTTACGAACTACATTTCCCAGAATGCTTCTGACTTGCACGTACGCCGTGAGGCTTGACGATTCCTTCAAAAGCCCCGGCTCCGCCTTTGCCCTTTGCCGCGGCGCATTATGGGAGAAGTAGTTCTAGCCCTCGTCTTCCGGTTCCGGCCGCCTGAAACTAAACTAAACTTCCCAGCAAGCCGCGCGCGAGCACACACCGGGAAAGAAAGCTAGCACGATGGCCGACTCCGAAGAAGCGACTTTGGAGTCGGCGGCACTTTCCGCCGCACCGATCTCCTTCAGCTTTAGTCGCACGACCTCCCGGAAACGGCTGCCAGACTCTGGACATGGCGCGGGCGCGGGTGCGGCTCCGGAGGAGAAGGACTTCTTGAAGAGCGTGGAAGGGCGGGAGCTGCTCAGCGTGAAGCCCACGGAGGCCCCCAAAGAACTCTTGATCCCCTTGATCCAGAATGCGCCCCGGCGGAGGCCGCCCGCGGCGCAGACCCAGGAGCCCGCCTCGGGGCAGCCTGTGGTGGACGAGGTGCTGTCGCAGGCCGTCAAGGAGTTGATCGAGGAATCCAAGAAGGCCCGGGAGGGAGAGACTGCAGGTGGGGACCCCACACTCTCCATTCCCATGACTCACAAAGCATGCACCCCCGAGGAGGAAGCGGCAGGCGAACCCCAAAGTGAGGCAGTGCCAGAGGAGGCCAATTACGAGGCGGTCCCGGTGGAGGCCTACGGGCTGGCCCTCCTGCGGGGCATGGGCTGGAAGCCCGGAGAGGGTGTGGGCCGCACCTTCAACCAAGTGGTGCAGCCCCGTGTCAACGCCCTGAGGCCCAAGGGCTTGGGGCTGGGTGCGAGCCTAGCCGAGCTCCAGAGTCTGGCCGCCACTGGGCCCCACGGCCCCAAGCCCCATGAGGAGCGCAGCAAGGACAAGGAAGACCAGCCGAAAGAACTGGTGCCTGGAGGAGCCGCCTTGATTCTTTCTGGCCCGCACCGAGGCCAGTATGGAAAAGTGGAAGGCTTGGATCCTGACAACGCTCGGGCCATGATTCGTCTGGCTCTAGGCAACCGCATGGTGACTGTGAGCGAGTACTGCCTGCAGCCTGTCTCCCAGCAGGAGTTAGACAAGAACTCCAACCCCGACCAGGTTGGCAAAACTTGCCCCAGACAACAGAACACAACAGGTTCTCGGGAGGTGCATCGTCGGGAGGACTCCAGTAGGAAGCACAAACATCTTCCGGATCAGGGCGGACCCCCCACCAAGGTGAACACCAGCAGCAAGGCATCTCGGACTCACCACTGGCTGCACAGGGACCTTCGGGTGCGTTTTGTGGACAAACAGCACAAGGGCGGTCAGTATTACAACACCAAGATGACCATTGAAGATGTCCTGAGCCCTTATACCTGTGTGTGTCGGACAGATGAAGGCCGGTATTTGGAAGGGTTGAGGGAAAACCAGCTGGAGACGCTAGTCCCCAAAGTTGAGGGCCAGAGGGTGATGGTGGTGCTAGGACCCCAGGCTGGAAAGGTGGGCCGTCTGCTAGGTCGAGATCAAGCACGGAGTCGTGCTATGGTGCAGCTGCACAGAGAGAATCAACTGCTGGAGCTCCACTATGATGCTGTCTGCGAGTATGTGGGCCCAGGAGGCTTTGAGGACGACTGAGCCCCACAATCTCACCTTCTCTCTGGGTGGAGTCTGGAAAGTCCCTCTGCCTGCAGGGGGAAGAGAGCCTTATTCCTTCCGAAGGGGACAGGCCGGGTGCTAGCAGAATTGGATTGGAGAGAGCTTAGTGGGCTAGAGGGCATTCTTGCATGCCAGAGCTTCAGGTTTGATCCATGCCATTGCATGGTCCCCTGAACACCACCTGGAGCAGCTCTGTGGTTCAGTGTGAAGATGAGGTACTACTAGGACTTGCAGTGGGGAGATTTCCTGGGTCACCAGCAGAAATGCTGGGAGGAACTCCTAAGGGTTCCAAGGCCACAGTAGTGGTTCTGGGGTGATGGTGGAGAGAAGACCATAATGGCGCTGGAGGTTGGCTACATGCAAAGATACACCTTAATTTCAGTGCTTTCTCCTATTCACATAATAGCACAAATTTTATTCTGTAATTAGGTTCTTCAGATGTCCCTTTTTTTTGATTATGCTTATTAAATTGTAGTTTTATGTCTGTTAAGTCTAACAATTACATTACTGTTTATTTTCACTGTGTTTTTCGTTATATTTTTTAAAGTGTTAGACCATGATAGGTTACGATCTGGTCCTTCATTTTAGAAAAATCTGAGATGAGTTGCCCAAACTAGCACTAGTCTTAACTCATCTGATTAAAAGCATTACTATTTACCAAGTTAGACTAACCCCCTTTTATTCCATTGCCCCCACAAGCTTTTCACCTAAATAAGCTTCAGTAAGGAAAGCAGGGGAATCATTGAGAGGAATCAGAAGCCAGGATTCAGGGCTCAAAGTCTGCCAGTTTTCCAGCTGTATCAAAAAATGGGGAGGATGGGCTGAAGGACATATAACTTACACATAGCTGACCTGGGTTCAATTCCCAGCACCTCTAGTACCACCAGGGGTGATCTCTGAGTACATAGCCAGGAGTACTTCCTGTTGTAGCTGAAAAGCCAAGTTGAGTTGAACCCATTCTCGAATATTTTGAGCAGAGGAGAATAAAGCAATTAGCCTTGGGTAAAATGAAGGGATTGGGCTGATTAAATACCATCAGAGATGAGACCCAATCTTGTAAATGCCCAAACAATGGAAATTATGGGAAATGCATACCTGTTGTGGATCTAACTTTATGATATGTGGACACTTGGTCTGGTTCAGGAATTAAACTAGGAATGGTATTGTGATAGTGGCCCTACTGCCACCTATTAGAGCTTTAATGCATCTACCAGCAGAGGGCGCTTAGAAATCACAGAAAAAGTTTGACTCTCACTTATAGAACCATCATAGCTTTTGCAAACTTGGCCGGAAACATGGTGGTTCAAAGTATGATACTACCATTTTAAAGGGACATCTTACCATCACCATGGCACAGATATAGGGAAACAGTCAACTAGGAAGCCGCTCAATTTCAAAACTTCTTTGCCAAAAGTCTTTGGGAGCCACATCTTCTGTACTGTTGCTCCAGTACTCAAAGAGTATTTTTAAATTATCTCACTTTTCGGGGCCAGAGAGATAGCACAGCGGCGTTTGCCTTGCAAGCAGCCGATCCAGGACCAAAGGTGATTGGTTCGAATCCCGGTGTCCCATATGGTCCCCCGTGCCTGCCAGGAGCTATTTCTGAGCAGACAGCCAGGAGTAACCCCTGAGCACCGCCGGGTGTGACCCAAAAACCAAAAACCAAAAAAAAAAAAAATTATCTCACTTTTCACACATTGTTACTCTATGTTGGTTTAACATTAGTGTATGTTTCACTGATTTATCTCTAAAGGCCAGAGGAAGCTTTTAGTGAAATAAAGGAGTGTGGAGAGATTTGGGGACAGTCGTAAGTATGGATTGTCCAACAATCCTATTTTATTGGGTCTTCCTCTGCCATGCTGGATGATTGAGAGAATTCATAAAAAGTATGATTTAAGAATCATAAGTCAATCAATGATTAAATATATTGGGTAGGGAATTTGCCTTGCATGCAGCCAGTCCAATCTGGGTTCTATCCCTAGCACCCCATATCATCCTAAACACTGCTGGGAGTAATTCCTAAGTGAAGAGCTAGGAGTAACTTCTGAGCATCGATGGGTGTGGCCCAGTGACAAGAACAGAATAACAATCTATACCTTATTCCTCATTTCATTCAAGTTCTGGCCTTTTTAATGATATGTGCATAGAGAAGAGTTTATCAAAAAAAATAATGAAATAGAGAGTCAGGATTTTTCCCTGGAGAGAAGTTAGCAAGAAAATGTGTGTGTGTGTGTGGGGGGGGGGGTGTGTAGAATATTAAGGAGTCAACAGATTGGAGGGCACTGAAGACAACAATATTATGACGGAAGGGAAAAGCCAGACAAGCAAGCTAGTCATTGAGTAAAGCGGAATTATTTGGGAGAATGAAGTGCAAGGTAGTAACCACCCATCAACTAGAAAAGACAAAACTGACTGTAAAGGGTTGGAGGCAGGAAGTATACTCTGACCATTGACAAAGTAATACGTTCTTTCAAACCAGTTCAACTCCTATTTCCTCTTATAAGACTTTGGGAAATGAGCATCTGAGTTCTCTTAGGAACAGATAGATACTTCCCAGAAACAGTTGACTTATCTGGCAGTGGGTCATTATTTAAATGCTCTCAAGTCAGCAGAAGTAGAAACTGATACCTCAGTACAATTTCTGCTTTTATTCTAGTTTATGAGGTGACAGTGGAGTGATTGCTTCACTGAAACAGGCATTCTAATTAAATGGCTATAGATTTTACTAAGTAGGGAAGTACAAGCATATGGTCTGTGACAAGCAGGCACTCCTACCAGGTTTTGTCTTATCAGAACAACCTAAAAAGATCTAGTAAATGATATTAAGTCATAGAAGTAAAAAAATATATTTTAAATTATTACAGATCTACTCCACCTTTGTGTCTGTTTTGTCATTCAATCTGATGCAAGTGTGCACATGACTTTGTTTATGACTTTTAGCTAGTCATCTTGCCATGCCAGAAGAATCTGTTAACTTAATGGTAGAAACTACTCGTCACTCACAGCTGACATTTGAGTCAGTGTACACAGAGTTAACTTGGCAGACAGGACTTAGTGACAGCCAATGATTGTTCCCTGGCCTATGATGTTTAGTTTCTTGTTGAGTAAGTCAGGACTGACAGCAGTCTGACTATGTGGTTTAGAGATTCAAGATATTTTAAGGATACCCAGCTCTGAACTAAAATATTCTGCTGCATTATGTGAAATGTTTATTCTCCAGTCCTGTTTATACAGTGTTTTGAGTACTATGAAGACTGAATTTTCACAAAACATAAATGTGACAGAGGTGAATTAATAAGTTAGGCACAGGAAGACAATTACTGTTGAGTTGTAAATAAGGTCTTAAGATTGCATCTTATTGTATATAATATTTTTAGATGATGGCTGGCCTGCAAATGTGACCTTTGAGCACAGTCAGGAATAAGCTCATAGTATTGCTGAGTGTGGCCCAAAACAAAATAAAGTTTGTGAAGCAAAAGCCTGATTTCAGAAAATGAGACAAGATCACAAGCTTGATCATTTTGTACAATATCCCATATTCTACCTGAGAACTCCTCAGTTTCAGAGTCAAAGAAAAAGGAAGCATTGGACATCTTAAGGCATGTCCAACTGAAGAAATAATTGCTAACACATTTCTTTAAAACTTCACCTGCTTTAGAAGCATAGAGATCAACACATCCTAGATATTTGTATACCCCCATCATGTCCAAACTTGACTTGTTTGTTACATGAGAGCAACGAGATCATATTTTGTCATCGTCAATGGGGTTTTTCTGTTTCTCAATAAAAGCTTCCTTCTGCGTGCTTTAGTCACTTCTCAGTACTCTTTATGCCCCCATTTAATTCAGTTAATTAAAACTGGACCCAGATTAGACCTACTTAGAGAGGTATTGTTATGAAAATTCAAAAGTGTAATCCATTCCAATATTTTTAAAATTACTTCAATATGTGACCAATTGAAGGCCATTTGTGTTTCTCAGCCTGCATTTCTTCCCTTTTGCTGTGTAGCACTGCCATTGATTCAGCACACTGAGTCACAGCTGTGTCTTTGAGGTCAAACCATGCTGAAAGTTCCTAGACAGCAATAGTGCAATAAACAGGTGGAGTGTTTGCCTTGCATGGGAAGGCTTGGGTTCCCTGGCACATCAGAATAGTCCCCCAAGCCCGGCAGAAATAACCCCTGAGCACTACTAGGTATGATCCTCAAAATAATAACAAACCCCAAAACAGATTAAACAGCTGCTTTCAAAAGCAGTGAAGTTAAGATCATAACACCTTGGTAAGAAGATGAGAAAGCACCAGTTTGAATTTCAGTTTAGGTCTATCTTGTTTATCACAAGATACCTCTTCTTCTAAGTTATCTGTTTCCAAAATAATCTATGACTTTCACCTAAGATGATCCAGTTTTTAATTTCTAAAAGAGCCAGATTCTCTTCATGTGTTAGTATTACTCCAGGCAGGATTTTTATTTCCTTATAAAAGCGGTTGATAAAGAAGCAGTAAGTTATCTGGAAAATTAAATTTTACTGATAGTTTTTAAACTAGAAATTAAACAGTAAGAAGCTGGGGGGTTTTGTGTGTGTGTGTGTGTGTGTGTGTGTGTGTGTGTGTGTGTGTGTGTTTAGAAAGAAGAAAGCACAAACTTCAAAATGCAGATTTGCAGGGGGCAGAGAGGTGACGCAAGCGGTAGGACATTGGCCCTGGCATAGAACCAGGAGGAACCACTGAGTGCTGTCGGATGTGACTCAAAAACCAAAAAAATAAAAAGTACAGAACTGGAGCCCGAGTGATAGCGCAGCGGTAGGGCGTTTGTCTTGCACAGGGCTGACCCAGGACGGACCTCTGTTCTATCCCCTGTATCCCATATGGTCTATCAAACCAGGAGGGATTTCTGAGCATATCACGGGGTGTGGCTCAAACACCAAAAAACAAACAAAAAAAAAAAGAACTAAATATCCAAGCCAGTGTCAACAACAATGAAATCATGAGGCCCAATCTATAACAATCAAAACTTAAAATGGGCCTATTCTGCTGGCACCTGGGGAGAAGGGTAGTGGCATGAGATGCACTGTGGGATCATTGGTGGAGGAAAGTCATCTCTAGTGGTTGGATTGGCCCTGATTCACTGTATGCTTGAAACCCAACTATGAAGAACTTTGTAAATCACAATGGTTTCAATAAAGTTAAAACTTTTTTAAATTAAAAAAAATGCAGATGTGTCTTTTTCAATTTTTTTTCTGCCCCTCATCAGTGACAGGGAACCAAGCTGTACAACGGACTAAACTCGGGCCTCACCATGCAAAGTTTGTGGTGAGCTATCGCCCCAGCCCCCAATTTTTTTTGTGGGGGGATGTTTTGTTTTGTTTTGTATTGTTCCAGATTGTTCCTGGTGAAACTCTGGATGCAGGGAACCAAACCCAGGTCTGTCACTTGCAAGGCAAATTCCCTACTTGCTATGTTACTGCACATCCTTCCCCTTCCCCTTAGTCTTACACATCTCTAAAAACTTCCTTTTGAAACTCTTACATTTAAAGTTTCTCTAAGTTTCAAGGAAGAAACAACAGAACTGATCAAATGACTTCATAAAGTTGCCAACTCCTAGAAAGTATTTGTCTGCCCACAATAATTGACTTCCTTTTTTGCAAGTTCCTCAATCTGTCTCCTAGAATCTCCTACGTTATTCCTTTGTCATTCATTTCCACGTAAGTCAACCCAAGTTTGCCCAAAATCTATGAAAAGGTTAGGTTCTTTCCACCCCTCCCCTTCCCAGCCACCTCCACCAGAGCTGAGCATTGCAGGACCAACAAAAACGAGAGCCTGTGGCCTTCCTTTTTTTTTTTTTTTTATTCTGAAAGCCTCTCCCACTTTTTGTTTGTTTGTTTTTGTTTTGGGGCCACACCCGGCGGTGCTCAGGGGTTACTCCTGGCTGTCTGCTCAGAAATAGCGCCTGGCAGGCAAGGGGAGCCATATGGGACACCAGGATTCGAACCAACCACCTTTGGTCCTGGATAGGCTGCTTGCAAGGCAGACGCTGCTGTGCTATCTCTCCGGGCCCGCCTTTCCACTTTTTGAGTGTGAGCCAATGAGAACGTGGGAGATAACACAGTAACAATGTCAGCTGAGCTTGCCAAGCAGGTGTTTCCAGATGATGCCCTACGGGTCTTCTCAGGTTTTGTTGGAGGACTGCTTTTAGAATTGTTAAACATACTTAAGGGATATATTTTGAGAAAACTGCACAGCCTCGCCTTCAAAAAGTAGCTAAGTCAACAACCCCTCTAGCATTTAGTCTTAATATAGAAGATTTTGAGCTTTCCCTCACACATTTCTAAAAGAGAATATTTACTCAAACACTGTTAGAGTCAATCATGACCCTCCTCAAACAGCATTAATGATCCTCGTCATTCACTGGTGTCAGGCAATTATCAACTATAAAAGCCTGTGATTCAAAAGAAATAAGCGGCCTGTGTTTCTAAAAAAAAAAAAAAAATTAAGGGAGGTCTGCTCTTCAAGCCCTTGAAAATACGTCTTGTTTGCTTGTCTGTTTGTTTTTTTCTTGCCTATGTCCACTCTGCTGAAGCCAGTGTTCCCTTTGCAATAGATATTTCCTTCTCTCTTTCTCTGCCCTAACATTTTTCTAAATAAGTTTCCAAAATATCTATCCTGCTTCGAAGAAGAAGAAGAAGAAGAAGATGGTGGAGGAGGAGGAGGAGGAGGAGGAGGAGGAGGAGGAGGAGGAAGAGGAGGAGGAGAAGAAGAAGAAGAAGAAGAAGAAGAAGAAGAAGAAGAAGAAGAAGAAGAAGAAGAAGAAGAAGAAGAAGAGGAGGAGGAGGAGGAGGAGGAGGAGGAGGAAGGGGAAAGGTAAGAAGGGGAAGGGTTAGGAAGTATAAGCAGTCTCATAATACACGTTTCTTTTTTGTTTGTTTGTTTGTTTGTTTGGGGCCACACCTGGATGTGCTCAAGATTTATTCCAGGCTCTACACTCAGGGATCACTCCTGGTGTGCTTGGGTGACCGTACCAAGGGTACCAGGGATCAAAACACTCTACCCATTGTGCTGTCATTCTGGCCCAGGACACCCTTGTTTCTACAAAGTCCATTTCACATTTAAATTTGGTGACTGAGGCATGATTTTATATTAAGATAATAGCAATGCAACAAAATATAAATGATTAATAAATAAGTAGTGGGAAGAGAAAAATCTTTTTTTTCTTTTCATAACTTTCCTTTATTTTTTTTTATATTTTATTTGAACACCTTGATTACATACATGATTGTGTTTGGGTTTCAGTCATGTACAGAACACCACCCATCACCAGTGCAACATTCCCATCACCAATGTCCCAAATCTCCCTCTTCCCCACCCGACCCCTGCCTGTACACTAGACAGGCTTTCCATTTCCCTCATACATTCTCATTATTAGGACAGTTCAAAATGTAGTTATTTCTCTAACTAAACTCATCATTCTTTGTGGTGAGCTTCCTGTGGTGAGCTGGAACTTCCAGCTCTTTTCTCTCTTGTGTCTGAAAATTATTATTGCAAGAATGTCTTTCATTTTTCTTAAAACCCATAGAATAGTGAGACCATTCTGCGTTTTTCTCTCTCTCTCCCTCTCTCTGACTTATTTCACTCAGCGTAATAGATTCCGTGTACATCCATGTATAGGAAAATTTCATGACTTCATCTCTCCTGACAGCTGCATAATATTCCATTGTGTATATGTACCACAATTTCTTTAGCCATTCGTCTGTTGAAGGGCATCTGGGTTGTTTCCAGAGTCTTGCTATGGTAAATAGTGCTGCGATGAATATAGGTGTAAGGAAGGGGTTTTTGTATTGTATTTTTGTGTTCCTAGAGTATATTCCTAGGAGTGGTATAGCTGAATCGTATGGGAGCTCGATTTCCAGTTTTTGGAGGGAATCTCCATATCGCTTTCATAAAGGGTTGAACTAGACGGCATTCCCACCAGCAGTGAATAAGAGTTCCTTTCTCTCCACATCCCCGCCAACACTGTTTGTTCTCATTCTTTGTAATGTGTGCCAATCTCTGTGGTTGTGAGGTGGTACCTCATAGTTGATTTTGATTCCTGCATCACCCTGATGATTAGTGATGTGGAGCATTTTTTCATGTGTCTTTGGGCATTTGTATTTCTTCTTTGTCAAAGTGTCTATTCATTTCTTCTCCCCATTTTTTGATGGGGTTAGATGTTTTTTTCCTTGTAAAATTTCTGTCAGTGCCTTGTATATTTTGGAGATTAGCCCCTTATCTGATGGGAATTGGGTGAATAGTTTCTCCCACTCAGTGGGTTGGCTCTTGTATCTTGGGCGCTATTTCCTTTGAGGTGCAGAATTTTCTCAGCTTAATATAGTCCCATCTGTTTATCTCTGCTTTCACATGCTTGGAGTGCAGTTTCCTCCTTGAATATGCTGTAGTCTCAATGTCCTGGAATGTTTTGTCCTATGTGTTGTTCTATATATCTTATGGTTTTGGGTCTGATATCGAGGTCTTTAATCCATTTGGATTTTACCTTCGTACATGATGTTAGCTGGGAGTCTAAGTTCAATTTTTTGCAAGTGGCTAGCCAGTTGTGCCAACACCACTTGTTGAAGAGGCTTTGGGAAGAGAAAAAATCTTTACAGAAGAATATCACATAATATATGCTCATACTTCCCCATCCATGTGATAATTGAATTCGTCATTCGCTTGTGAGCCCAAAAGAGACTCAGGATATATGACAACTGAAAGTAAGGAGGTGCCCGACTGGGTCCTGGGACTAAATAAAAATGTTAGTGGAAAATGGATAAAATCTAAATATCATCTGAAGGTTAGTAATACTTAAGTGTTGATATTTTGGTTTAACAAATATGCCATGGTTATAGATGTTACTATTAGGGGAAAGTAAATTAACATCTGGAAAGAATGTTAAAGGAAGGGAGAGCCTGTGAACTCTTTACTGTTCCTGCAATTTTTCAGTAAATCTCAAACTGTTCTTTTTTTTTTCTTTTTTCCCCAAACTGTTCCTAAGTAAAGCATTTATTTAAAGAAAAAACAATAAGAAAGAAAATACAAGGCCGGAGAGATAGCATGGAGATAAGGCATTTGCCTTTCAAGCAGGTCAGTGGTTCGAATTCCAGCACCCCATATGGTCCCCCGAGCCTGCCAAAAGCAATTTCTTTTTTTTTTTTTTTTTTTTGTAGTTTTTGGGTCACACCCGGCAGTGCTCAGGGGTTACTCCTGGCTTCATGCTCAGAAATTGCCCCTGGCAGGCACGGGGGACCATATGGGACGCTGGGATTCGAACTGATGACCTCCTGCATGAAAGGCAAACGCCTTACCTCCATGCTATCTCTTCAGCCCTCCAAAAGCAATTTCTGAGAATAGAGCCAGGAGTAACCCCTGAGCGCTGCCAGGAGAGACCCAAAAGCCAAAAACAAACAAACAAAAAAAAGAAAGAAAGAAAGAAAGAAAGAAGAAGATAAGAAAGAAAGAAAGAAAAGAATGAAAGAAAGAAAGAAAAGAAAGAAAGAAAGAAAGAAAGAGAGAGAGAGAGAGAGAGAGAGAGAGAGGGAGAGAGGGAGGGAGGGAGGGAGGGAGGAAGGAAGGAAGGAAGGAAGGAAGGAAGGAAGGAAGGAAGGAAGGGAAGGAAGGAAGGAAGGAAGGAAGGAAGGAAGGAAGGAAGGAAGGAAGGAAAAGAAAAAGAAAAGTTTTGCAAAAATTGGCATGAATTTTGTAATTAAATTCCATCTTTCAAAGAAAATCCTGTACATTCTATGCCAACTGTTTTAAGCTATGCCTCGTTCTCCTAGACCTTGCCAGATGGCAACTTTTTATTTTGTTTTGTTTTGTTTTGGGGGAAACACTCAATAGTGCTCAGGGGGTTCCTCCTGGCTCTGCACCTCAGGAATCACTCCTGGTGGGCTAAGGGGACCACTATGAATGCTGGGGATCAAACCAGTGGACCATGTACAAAAAAAAAAACAGTCTGCCAGCTGCATTATTTCTCCAGTCCTACAATTTTCTATTTTTTATCGGTAATTTAGAGCAAAATTGTGCGAATTGGTGTCTTCAGCAAGGTGATTCTTTCAGTTGATTGGAGGATGATGTGAAGAATCTACAACTAGAAGTTGAGAAATCAGATGAAATTGAGCCGGCTCAGGTTTGTTCACTGGACAACTAGGAACAAATGAATCTGTTATTCCTGTGATTGCTACCAGCGCTCTCTGGGAATTTATTATTTATTTTCTTCTCTCTTTTATTTTTTTGTTTTTAGGCCACTCTTGGCAATATTCCTGGTTCCCTGCTCAGTGATCACTCTTGGCAGTGCACAGAGGACCGACCATATGTGGAGTCAGGGATCAAGCCTGTATCAGCCTCGTGCAAAACAAATGCTCTTACCCATTGTATTAATGTTTAGGCCCCAAATTTACTAATTTTAACTATCTGCTTTCATTTAAAAATTTTACGTATCAGGGGGCCGGGCGTGGTGGCGCTGGAGGTAAGGTGCCTGCCCTTGCCTGCGCTAGCCTAGACAGACCGCGGTTCGATCCCCCGGCGTCCCATATGGTCCCCCAAGAAGCCAGGAGCAACCTTCTGAGCGCATAGCCAGGAGTAACCCCTGAGCGTCCACAGGGTTGTGGCCCAAAAACCAAAAAAAAAAAAAAATTTTTACGTATCTATAGAGAGGAGCAGGGAGAATTTTTCTAGGATAGCCAAATATAATCAACAAAATTGCCAGCTTTTTTGTTTTCTTTTGTTTGGGTCACACCCAGAGGCACTTAGGGGTTACTTCTGGCTCTGCCTCAGAAATCACTCATCGGGGGACTATACTGGGAATTGAACTAGGTCCGTCCTGTGTTGGCCATGTGCAAAGCAAATGCCTTACCACTGTGCTATCTCTCCAGCCCAATTGCTAGCTTTTTTTGGTTTAGTTTGAGAAGTACAAACCAAAACAATTTATCTAAAAGTCTGTGTGGAGCGATGCCAGGGAGGGCATTTGCCTTACATGTGGCTGACAGACCTGATTGATCTCCAGTATCTCATATGTTCCCCCTGAGCACCAATAGGAGTAATTCCTTAGTGCAGAGCCAAGATTAACCCCTAACATTGCAGGGTATAGCCCCAAAACAAAAACAATTTATCTAAAAGTAGACAGACAAATCTTATTTTGATTCTCAACTGTATTTATTAAGCATATGTGAATTCAAAGTAGTTATTTTCTCTAGACTTCAGTTTCCTGGTCTGTGAAATAAGAACAAAATTAGAACCAGGGCTGGAGTGATAGTCTAGCCACTAGGACACTTGCATTGCATGTGGTTCAATCCTCAGCAATCAGTATGGTTTCTTGAGCTCAACAAGATTGAAGCCTGGAGCTCAGAGACACTAGTAAGTCAGTCCTGAGCACTGCAAAATGTGTCCCCCCCCAAAAAAAAACAACAACAAAAAGAAAAATAGTGTTTACTCATAGGAATTTGTGAAGATTGGTTGATATTTATTAAAAGCAGCTTCCTTAACACAAGCACAGCACTATTATCCAAATCTATTCTAAATGCAAGTTATATTGACTCATTTAATGCTCAAAAATAATCCTATTATTAGCCTCCATGTTCCACACAAGATTCAGAAGACTTCTGCCACAGAAGGATGGATGAATATCTAGCTAAGGTTATACAAACTGCACAGTTGGGACTGGATTCAACCCAAACATTCTGACTTTAGACAACTTTTAGTCAGTACACTACATTGCTTCTGGTATTACAGAAAGGAAAGCAGAAGAAAAAGGGTGTGACATTCTAAAAAATGCTCCAAAAAAGATGGTATATTTTTATAAGAGGGAAAACATAGTTCTACTATGGGCATTGCAAAAGATACGAATGATACAGAAATAAATTGAGAGCAAATACATGCCAAGAGATTAATAGAATGCAAATCCTTCCTGCTGTAGACCCTTCTAGACTATTGATTCAGAAGTTTACAACATTGTAAAAGCAAAGCCTACAAAACTAAACTAATTCTTTTCTACGTGTTCAAATGAGAATTTTCTCAGCTGATTTTTCTGGCCAAAAAATCCAAATACAAAATAATCCAGTTCAAATAGACACGTGACAATATCTCACTGTAGGGAAACTAGCCAACATTCCACAGTTAATTACTATTCATCATGGCAAAAGCCCAACCCAAGCCTCAGGCAATGCTCTTGGGGGTTCCCACTGCTTCCTAGCATAAGTAGATCTGTCACTGAAGAGGAGGCCAGCTGAGGGTCCTATTTTGACCACTCTTATCTCTAACTACAGTTTCCATATTAAATGTTACTAACTTTTGAGACAAGTAAATGATATACCTTTGGTTCACTTAATCCCCATAGTATAAATGTTCAATATTTCTATTAATAAACTAAAAAAAAAAAAAAACCCTCAAGTTTAGGAGTCCTTAAGCAAACTTTCCCTAAGTTGTATAGCAACAAGAGGCAGAACCAGGTTTAATCAAGATTGTTCAGTCTCCAAGGCTCTTCTCAACAATGCTAAGTGTTGGCTGGGGTTGCCAAGAAGTGGAATTTAAGGGAGCTGGACTCAAGTGGCAAAGCCAGGTAATATATGTAGCACTTTTAACCATATAGATATACTAAAACCAATAAGAAAATAAGCAAAATGCTTCTCCTGCCACAGAAACTATTCTTGGGAGTGGAGGTACAGAAAATTGGTGAAGGGAAAACACTCTGATCTTCATTTTTAATTTACTTAAATTTAATTACTTTCAAGAACCAAAGGCAAAAGGTTTCAAAATTCCAGTTCTTTTTTTAATCTCCTTTTTTTCTGTATAACATAACCCACCACCAAAACCTAGAGTCGGTGGAGGAGAAAACAGGATATTTGTGGCAAAAACCAATTCCAGCTTAACTCATGGACTGACTGGACTATTCCATCGGGTTATTCATCTGAACTAACTGTTGCTTCTATCTCATTCTGGAGCCAGATTGGATCCTAAACCTGTTCTTTAAAGAACAAAGGCAGCCAGGGAAACAGGGTAGCAGAAGCCAGATACCACCAGCACAGCACGAAGGACTCTGTTAAATTTAAGCTTAAATTCATTACTCTCGGGGCCGGAGAGATAGCATGGAGGTAAGGCGTTTGCCTTTCATGCAGGAGGTCATCGGTTCGAATCCCGGCGTCCCATATGGTCCCCCGTGCCTGCCAGGAGCAATTTCTGAGCCTGGAGCCAGGAATAACCCCTGAGCACTGCCGGGTGTGACCCAAAAACCACAAAAAAAATAAAAATAAAAAAATTTATTACTCTCAAACCATTTTTTTTTGGATGGGGCTAGTAGTGTTACATATGCAGATATAGCATAGTACTTAAATGCTCACAATATTAATAATATTGAACTCCAGAATGTATATGACTAATTTAGAATATATAATTAGAAATTTCCAATTCCAGCCAAGTCTAGCTTCCTGTAGTCTCTGTTTCAAAATGAGAAAGCATCAGCACCACTGGGCTGTACATTTAGCCCAGTTGGGCTGCATTTCACAGAGATTATCCCCATAAGAACTGCTTGGGAGGCACCCCAACCCCTTGCTGGGGAAAGGGGTTTGCAGGGAGAACCTATCAGCATTATAGTAAAAAATCTCATTTAGATGTTCTTGAGTCCTTTTCTTCTTGTCATTCAAATCATCTACTACCCTAACTTGAGTTCCTTTTCCTTACCCATTTCTTTACTTAACACCCCACCCAACCACCAACTCTCTTCATTACTTTCCAGGACCCACTTGCAAAATCAGCACTTCTCAACTGGAAGCCATTCTGGATCCCCAGAATATTACAAGAGGCCTACCAATAAAATAAATGAGGAGGCCATGGATAAATTGAGAGCAATTTGGGGGGGGGGAGGGGTTAAACCCAGCGGTGCTCAGGGGTTACTCCTGACTCTTCACTCAGAAGTCGCTCCTGGCAGGCTCAGGAGACCCTATGGGATGCTGGAATTCGAACTGGGGTTTGTCCTGTGTGCAAGGCAAACGCCCTACCACTATACTATAGCTCCGGCACCCTGAAAGCAATTTTTTTAAGCTCAAGACTAGGGGACCAACCAATAGAACAGTTAAGCTACAAAAAAAAGAAACAAGTTGGAAGGGGCCAGGGTTGGGAAAGTTAAGAAATACCTTTTCTAGATCTGTGCTCTTCAACCACTAGTCTGTGGACTGCTGTTGGCCCATTAGGGTCGAAAGATTAAAATCCACTGGTCAGTAATGCCTTGTTTATAAGTAACAGTGTGTGGACTGGTATACAGGATAGGTGCCTAAGATTTAAAGGTTAAAAAAAAATAAAACTATGGGGCCCGGAGAGATAGCATGGAGGTAAGGCATTTGCCTTTCATGCAGAAGGATGGTGGTTCGAATCCCGGCATCCCATAATATCCCCTGTGCCTGCCAGGGGCGATTTCTGGGCACGGAGCCAGGAATAATCCCTGAGAGCTGCCGGGTGTGACCCAAAAAAGCAAAAACCAAAAAACAAAACATAGGTCATTATTCATAATGCATCAAGAGAAATCTTTGTAGAACAGAATATTTCTATGGCTACCCAGCTTATTTAGAAGAAATAAAAATCCCTTCCCGTTGAAAGGAGAGAGAAATAGCCGTCATTTACTGCTTGATTTAGCCTTGTCTCACCCATGTGTCATCTGAACTCCGGTCTCCTTTGGTTGGTCCTTCTGGAGTTTTTCCAAAGCTGTTCCTTCTCCTAGTATACTCTACTATCTTTTATACTCCCCCTCTCAATCTACCTGGCTAATATTCTTCAAAAAATCAATACAAGTTTTGTCTCTTCAGAGATACAGACACAATTAAGAACCTCCCTCATGTCTTTTCAGAGCAAACATTCTAACACAACACCTTTCAACACAACCCTATTGTAACCCTCTAGTCACTAATCTATTTCTGTCAACAGAATTAAGTGCTTAGAAAATAGAGTGTCTTCTTCTTCACTTTTGTGTTCCAGTTCTAACAATATTTTCTGGCAGAAGAAATGGTCACTCAATCATGATTTTTAAGGCAATAGAGAATGGAAAAAAAGATTAGATTATTAGACCTTAAAACACATTATAGATTTAAGAGGTATTATTGAGGAGAATTTAATAAAGAGACTAAATTTCTAGTGAGCAGGAGAGATAATACAGTGAGTAGAATATTTATTTGCATACTGTGTACCTGCATTCAATCCCTAGCATATCACAGAGTCCCCCATGTACCACTGGGAGTAATTCATGAATGTAACAGTAACACCTAATGTACTGTGAGTGGCCCAGGCCCCCCCTAAATAAATAAATTTAACAATAATAATAATGACTATAAAGATTATAGACAAAGTAAGAAATATCAAAAAAAATGATAGCTCTGAATTATCTATAGAATGGATGGTACAAATAGAAAGTTATTTCCAGGACCCAGAGAGATTTGATGTTCCAGAAGGACTAATTGACAGGATGCAAGACCTTTAGTGGTGATATGCAAACTCATAGGACATTGAGGTAAGAGAATATGTGCCCTGAACTCACTCTCTTTACAGCCTCCAAATCTCTTGCTCCTCTCTGGCAAAACTACTAGAAGCTAGAGAGAGGGAAGGGAAATTAACACAATCAACATGATTACCCCTCTCCGGACACAGGGCAGTTGGTGTCCACCCCAGGATACTGCCTAGAACTCTGATCCTATGATGTAACTCAGTGTAGAGCACAATCATGCATGTATGAGACCTAGGGGTTTAGACCCAGGGCACCACACAATATAGTGGGGGCGAGTCAGAAGCAGATCTGATAAAGCAAAGGAAAAAACCCCGAGTTTCTCTCCAAGAACTGTTGACTGAATTGTAAATGCTAAACATTCAAGAATAATGATCTGAGAAAAATGTATCTTCCTCACAGCTGCTAAGAGAACTGGCTTGAAGAAGAAATTCTTGATAAGCAATAGTGAACAAGAAGAGAGCATAAATTGGCACACAGGTTTCTTGCAAAGGAAATGTGTTTCTCTGCATAGTAAATGAGGGAAAAGGAAGATGAATGGGATTGAATAGATTCTTGGGGAAATTTAAGTGAAAAGGAAAAATAATGACTGAAGACCATGAAGAAGAGATTAATGTTTTAGTGAAATTATGATGAGATGATGTAGCTTCACCTTTGAGAACAGAATAAAAAGTCATCATAAGCTCATATGAGAGAGGGATTGAGTTTATTTTCACTAATTTTTTTTGTTCTTGTTTTTGGGCCACACCCAGTGACACTCAAGGGTTACTCCTGGCTCTGTGCTCAAAAATCCCTCCTGGATGTGCTCGCTTCGGCAGCACATATACTAAAATTGGAACGATACAGAGAAGATTAGCATGTCCCCCCAAAAAAAAATCCCTCCTGGCTTGAGGGACCATATGGGATGCTAGGGATTGAACTGAGGTCCTTCCTAGGCAGCTATGTGCAAGGCAAATGCCCTGCCTCTGTGTTATTGCTTCGACCCCTTCACTAATATTTGAAGCAAGCTGCCAAGGGCAAGAACAGAGGAAGCAAGACACATGTCTTAGTTATACAGAAAAGAAACTGGGCTTTATGAAGTCATCTGACTTGCTGAGGACACAGAATTAGAGGAAACAGTACATGATTCAAAACTTGATCTGAATCCAACTTTAAGGAATTTTCTTCTATCATCCTGTTTCCTTCTATTTTATCTCTGATATAGAAGGAAAAGGTAAAGACTTACTGCCTCTCTAGTATAGTGACGACTATTGTATAATTCTCAATGTTTATAGAGACCCACCATAGGTACATAGGGTTAGAAATGATTAAATAAACACTGTGTGCCAGGGACCTTACAGGAGTTATTTAATCTAATCAAAGAAACCCAAGAAAGCTTCTATTACAATCCCATTTTGAAGATGAAAAAAAATAGATTAGAAAGATGAAATGACTTTACCAAAGTACATAATTAGTCTTCAGAATTCTGACTCAGGCTCTCTGTGTTTCTAGATCTGCTGCCCTCATTAACTCATTTTTATCATTTAACAAAATGCAGTTGTGCCTTCTTAAAATCTATAAAAGATTTTTTTGTTGTGTTTTTTTTTT
Organism: Suncus etruscus; assembly: GCF_024139225.1. Lineage (NCBI taxonomy): Eukaryota > Metazoa > Chordata > Mammalia > Eulipotyphla > Soricidae > Suncus > Suncus etruscus. The sequence goes on along the minus strand of NC_064863.1, from coordinate 66,145,082 downwards.
TCATTTGGCTTGAGTTTTTGTTTGTTTGTTTGATTAGTTTTTGCCACATCCAGTGATTTTTCAGGGCTTACTCCTGGCTCTGTGCTCAGGAATCATTCCTTAAGGATTTAAGGGATGATATTGGTGACCAGGGAATTTTCTTATCATTGCCTGGGATTGAGCCAAAGTGTACTTGAACAGTAGGTGTTCTTAAACAGAATTGATTTCTATCAATTCCAAAATACAATGGATCTCTTATTGCAAGTCATCCTTTGTTTTTTTTTTTTTAGGTCCAATTTCTACTGTATTACATAATTCATTCCCTGCTGCAGCATTTTTTCACTTTCATTTTGCAATGAAACTAAAAGTGGCAGCTGTGGAATCCCACAGTGCTTTTTCAAGCCCATATGTTAGGAAAGGTCCCCTGCAATGATCTCAGTAGCAGCTCACTCCACACTTGATCCTCTCTGCAGGCCTGCTGCAGTCAGGAGCTCAGAAAATGCCGTAGGTTGATTTCAAAAGAGAAAAGGAAGATTAAGTGTTGTTTTTCTTCGTGGATCATGTTCCTAACTGTAATTGCTCCAGCCATTTAGATGTTGGAAGTATTTAACTGCACTGTCACTTCAATGTAGACAGTGTTTTTGCCTTTAGCTAGAAAGTTCTTGACTTGCACCATATCAAAATTCCTGGCTTGACATGTCTTAATGGCTCCTTAAAAACACTTTATCTTCATTTAACACCACAAAAAACTGGTATACATCAAAAATAACAAGAAAAATCAGTCCTAGCAGATACAGGAGATAGGGACTCATTCTCTGCTGGTGAAAATGTTGACTGATCCAGCCATTTTGGAAAACAATATGGATAATCCTCAAAACAACTAGAAATTGAGCTTCCATTTGATCCAGCAATACCACTCTTAGGAATATATTGTATGTATATATATATATATATATATATATATATATATATATATATATATACAAAGAAGAATGCAGAAAAGGGGCCAGAGCAGTGGCACAAGTGGTAGGGCGTTTGCCCTGCATGAGCTAACCTAGGATAGACCACGGTTTGATCCCCAGGCGTCCCATATGATCCCCCAAACCAGGAACGATTTTGGAGTGCATAGCCAGGAGTAACCCCTGAGTGTCACTGGGTGTGGCCTAAAAAGCAAAAAAAAAAAAAAAAGAATGCAGAAAAAACCTTCTGCACTCCTATGTTTATTGCAACACTATTCACAATAGCCAGAATCTGTAAACAAGGCAAGTTTCTGAGATTAGTTTAGTAGATAAAGAAATTAAGAAATTCTGATACATCTACACAATGAAATACTATGCAGCTATTAGGAAAAATTAAGTCATGAAATTCACTTATACATGGATAGATACGGAAAGTATTATGTTCAGTGAAATGAGTCAAAGAGAGATGACTAGATATAGAATGATTACACTCATTTATAAGATAAATAAAAGATAGTATGGTAGGAATATCAAAAACAAATACAAATGAGGGCTGGGAGGATCAGTTTATGGTAGGAAGCTTGCCACAAATAGTGCAGAAAGAGTGCAGGTAGAGCAGAGAATGGACCACTGTGAAAATGACATTTGAAAATGATCACTCTGGACAAGAACTGAGTGCTAAAAGTGAATAATACCCCTTCAGTAACTATATTGCAAATCACAGTGTCTAAAAGAAAAAAAAAGGAAGGGAGAAGAAGGAGGAGGGGGGGGGGAGGGGGAGGAGGAGAAGGAGGAGGAAGAAGAAGAAGAAGAAGAAGAAGAAAAGAAGAAGAAGAAAAGAAGAAGAGAAGAAGAAGAAGAAGAAAAGAAGAAGAAGAAGAAGAAGAAGGAAGGAGGAGGAGGAGAAGAAGAAGGAGGAGGAGGAGGAGGAGGCGGAGAAGAAGAGAAGAAGAAGAAGAAGAAGAAGAAGAAGAAGAAAAGAAGAAGAAGAGAAGAAGAAGAAGAAGAAGAAGAAGAAAGAAGAAGAAGAAGAAGAAGAAGAAATGTTGGGAAATGTGCACTGGTGAAAGATGCACATTGTATGACTTAAACTTGTATTCACTGTGATTTAATTAAATAATCAAGCTCTCATTGTTTGCAGATGACATGATACTCTACTTAGAAAACCCCAAAGATTCTACAAAAATAGCTTCTAGAAACAATAGATTCATGTAGCAAGGTGGCAGGCTACAAAATCAACCTACAGATATCAATGGCCTTTTTATACACCAATAATAATAGGGAAGAGATGGAAGTCAGGAAGGCAATCCCACTCACAATAGTGCCACACAAACTCAAATATCTTGGAGTCAACTTGACCAAAGACGTGAAGGACTTATACAAAGAAAACTATAAAGCCCTGCTCCAAGAAATAAGAGAGAACACACGGAAATGGAAACACTTACCCTGCTCATGGCTTGGCAGGATTAACATAATTAAAATGGCAATACTCCCCAAAGCATTATACAGGTTTAATGCGATCCCCTTAAAAATACCCATGACATTCTTCAAAGAAGTGCATCAAACACTTACGAAGTTCATCTGGAACAATAAACATCCTCGAATAGCTAAAGCACTCTTAGGGAAAAGGAAAATGGGAGGCATTACTTTCCCCAACTTTAAACTGTACTACAAAGCAATAGTTATTAAAACAGCATGGTATTGGAATAAAGACAGACCCTCAGATCAGTGGAATAGGCTTGAGTTCTCAGAGAACATTCCCCAGGCATACAATTACCTAATTTTTGACAAAGGAGCAAGAAATCCTAAGTGGAGCAGGGAAAATCTCTTCAACAAGTGGTGCTGGCAGAACTGGTTAGCGACTTGCAAAAAAGCGAACATAGACCCCCAGTTAACATCATGTACGAAGGTAAAATCCAAATGGATTAAAGACCTTGATATCAGGCCAGATACCATAAGGTATATAGAACAACACGTCGGTAAAACACTCCATGACATTGAGACTAAAGGTATCTTCAAGGAGGAAACTGCACTTTCCAAACAAGTGGAAGCAGAGATTAACAGATGGGAATACATTAAACTGAGAAGCTTCTGCACCTCAAAAGAAATAGTGCCCAGGATACAAGAGTCACCCACTGAGTGGGAGAAACTATTCACCCAACATCCTTCAGATAAGGGGCTAATATCCAAAATATACAGGGCACTAACAGAACTTTACAAAAAAAAAACAAAAAAAAAAAACATCTAATCCCATCAAAAAATGGGGAGAAGAAATGAACAGACACTTTGATAAAAAAGAAATACAAATGGCCAAAAGACACATGAAAAAATGCTCCTCGTCACTAATCATCAGAGAGATGCAAATCAAAACAACGATGAGATACCACCTCATACCACAGAGATTGGCGCACATCACAAAGAATGAGAACAATCAGTGCTGGCAGGGATGTGGTGAGAAAGGAACTCTGGTGGGAATGCCATCTAGTACAGCTTCTATGGAAAGCGAAAGGTTTGAAAGGTTCCTTCAAAATCTGGAAATTGAGCTCCCATTCGACCCAGCTACTCCACTCCTAGGGATATACCCTAGGAACACAAGAATACAATACAAAAACCCCTTCCGTACACCTATATTTATTGCAGCACTATTCACAATAGCCAGGCTCTGGAAACAACCAAGATGCCCTTCAACAGACGAATGGCTAAAGAAATTGTGGTACATATACACAATGGAATATTATGCAGCCGTCAGGAGAGATGAAGTCATGAAATTTTCCTGTACATGGATGTACATGGAATCTAGCATGCTCAGTGAAATAAGTCAGAAGGAGAGAGACACACACAGAATAGTCTCACTCATCTATGGGTTTTAAGAAAAATAAAAGTCATTTTTGTAACAATCCTCAGAGACAATGAGAGGAGGGCTGGAACACCAGCTCATTCCATGAAGCTCACCACAAAAAGTGGTGAGCACAGTTATAGAAATAACTACACTGAGAACTATCATAATCAAGTGAATGAATGAGGGAACTGGAAAGCCTGTCTGGAGTACAGGTGGGGGTGGGGTGGGATGGAGGGAGATTTGGGACATTGGTGGCGGGAATGTTGCACTGGTGAAGAGGGTGTTCTTTATATAACTGAAACCTTATCACAGTCATTTATGTAATCAAGATATTCAAATAAAGAGAAAAAAATTAAAAAATAAATAAATAAATAATTTACCTATAGAAAAACACTATCCATGAATATCAAAGTATTTGTGAACATTTTTATTGCATTTTATATCCATCTGTGAGTTATAAGACAGTACTATCATTTCTACTTTAGAGACAGAAAATATCACATGGAAAAGTGACTAATTTTTTAATTTTATTTTTGGGTCACATCCAGTCGTGCTCAAAGGTTGCTCCTGGCTCTGTACTCAGAAATAGCTGCTGGCAGGCTCAGGGGACCATATGGAATGCCGTGAATCAAATCAGGGTCTGTCCAAAATTGGCTGTGCGCAAGGCAAACACCCTACCACTCTGGCCCTGAAAAGTGACTCATTTAAAACATAAAATATGGGCAAAACTGGGACCAAAAAGTCCAGTGTCTGTCTCCATTTGTCACCTAAAATGATATTTGTCCAAAGAAACCATTAACTATGGAAAGTGGGTATAGGGGATAGGTCAGAGATAGTTTTTTTTTTATATGTGATCAAGTAAGCATTTAATAAAGACCATTTTATTTGTGCTGCCCATTAAAGCCAAGAAGTCATGAGGCTGGGGAAAAAATTCAAAAAGAAAGAGTATACTTTTTTTTTTTTGAAAGAGTATACTTTTGCAATCTGAAGGGTTAGGTTTAAATCCTGGCATTGTGAGATATCTGCAGCACAATTGGATATGGCTCCAAAACAAATAAGCTACCATTGACCTGTCATGACAACTCTATAGGCCAGTGAACAGATAGATTTGTTTTGGAGTGAAAGACTGAGTTTGAATTCCAGCCTATCTCTTATTAAATGTGCATTTGAAGGCAAATTGCTCTTCATTACATTACAGTACAGTACATTACAGATCTTCCTTGACTAGTGATGAATTTGCATCCTAATAAACACATTATTTATTGAAAGTATTGTTACTGGGGGCCGGGCGGTGGCGCTAAAGGTAAGGTGCCTGCCTTGCCAGCGCTAGCCTTGGACGGACCGCGGTTCGATCCCCCGGTGTCCCATATGGTCCCCCAAGCCAGGAGCAACTTCTGAGCACATAGCCAGGAGTAACCCCTGAGCATTACCGGGTGTGGCCCAAAAATCAAAAAAAAAAAAGAAAAAGAAAAAGAAAGTATTGTTACTGAAAATGTTGACCGGGACCTGTGGCTGAATTTGCCAAACATCACAATAAAACACTTCAATGTGTTTTATTTCCATACTACCATCCACTTAAAACATCATAATTTCAACCATCATAACTACTTATCTAGTTGAAATGAGAAATATTCCTCAAGATCACGCATAGCTTTATTCCTGAATACTCTTTTCAACACCTCTCAAGAAAGACTACAAAAACAAAGCTTATTTGAAAATCCCAAAGTTTTATATATTTATGTTTTCAGAATCCCTCTATCTTTTAAGAAACAAGTCTCATTTTTTGCAGACAGCCCATATATAGCCTCTGTAGCTCCACCTTGTTAAAATCCTTGAGATGTCCAACTCTGTCTCTACAAGGTAGTATTTCTCATTGCCCTTCCAGCCCACTGTCTACTCTTCTCCAGTTGTTTTCCTGTTCAGGAAGAGCAACTAATAAAGTGTTTGACCAGGACATCTGTGCTCTCTAACTTAATGAACCAAGACTGTAGGGAGGAAACAATGTGATGCTATATAGATGTTGATTTTCTTTTTCTAATTTTTCTTTTCTTTTCTTTTGTTGAGCCATAGCTGGTGGTGCTCAGTGGTTACTCTTTTTATGTTTGTTTGTTTGGGGCCACAACTGGCTGCACTCAAGGGTTATTTCTAATTCTTCACTCAGAAATAACTCCAGGCGGGCTTGGGGGACCATATGGGATGCTGAGGATTGAATCCTGGTTGGCTGTGTACAAGGCAAATTCCCTACTTACCTCTCAGAACTTCAATGTTGATTTTCTTGACTGTCCCTCTAGTGAGCTTTTTTCCCCCATCCAAATTCACAGACTTTCTCATATAATCTTTTCCCCACAGCTCTTGCTTTTGGGTTCCAGCAACCATATTCTCCTTTCACCTTTCGGATCTAATTGTATTATTACAACTTTGCTATTTCTGGCCCCTACTCACTAGACTTTATTTGTGTTTTCCTTATAATTTACCTTACCTTTGAAATTGTTTATTTCTTGATATTGTCTTTGAATTATAACTGTTGAATGGATCGGTGGTTTCTTTGAGAACATGTACTGATACAGATCAGAAACTCAAAAAAGAATTCATTTTTGTTTCTAAATAGTGCTCTTTCTCAGGTGTCCTGGGTCCTCATCCTTCAGGCATATATGCCCAGAGTTCCCACTCCCATAACCCAACAACAGAGCTTTCTTCACACTGTCTTTATGCTTTCCCCATTCTTTCTTCCTCAATGTTTAAAACATAACTATTCTGTATATTTTCCCCATGAATCATTACCATTAACATCAATACACTAGCCATTTTCATAGAGAACATTTATTAATATTCATAGTCTATATTTCATTCTGGTTCCACATAGCATAATTTATTATACTCAAGTACTTACCTGTTAAGTACAGCCTATACTTCTTAAAAATAGTTACGGATTCATCTATCTAGCTAAATTGCTAAAAAAATCACAGAATTTTAATGTTTTTAAATTGTTGAAAACTAGGGCATGTAACTTTTGCTTATCTTGAGCTTGAAGAATATAAAATCTTTTGCTAAAATTAGAAAACACAAGCTCTATGTCATTAAGAAACTATACCCAAGTGTATGTTTGTTTGTGGTCTCATGGTTACAAAATGGTTACTACCCCAGACATCAGTACTGCATTCAGAATCAGTAAGAAAATAGTTGACTTAGAGAGGTCTGGAGAGATAGCACTTTAGGTAGGGAGGGCATTTGCCTTGCATGAGGCCCAATTCCTGGCATCTCATATGGTCCCCCAAGCCTGCCAGTGATTTCTGAGTGCAGAGCCAGATGTAACCCCTGAGTGCTGCCAGATGTAGCCTAAAAACCGAAAAGAAAAAAGAAAAAAAAGCAAATAGCAGGCTGGGAGGAAATAATGTTTTCTTACCATGAAGCTTTGCCTTTTTGCCTAGTTCTTTTCTCATAAACCCATTGACCACAAATGAATTACATAGTTATCCCAATTGTCAGGTAGGTCTGAAAAGCTACATTTGGATGAGAGAGATAATACAGAGAATACAGAGGTTAAAGTGCATGATTCTCATGAGCTCAATTTAGGTTTAATCCCTAGCACCCATGGTCTCCCAAGCCTAGTCAGTTATAGTCCTAGAGCATCTCTACAGGTGTTTCCCAGAAGGACCCTAGGCATCTGCACAGTGTCCTGCATAATATCTAGTACTACATCCTTGAGCCTTCACAATAAACCAGACCGGTTTGCTGAATATCACTGGGAGAAGTTCTAGACCTTCTGAGCACCATTATATAACCCTCTCCCCTGCATAAAGAAAAACTGGGGAATAAAGAAAGCATTCAACTCATCTGCCTTTATTTTTTTTTTTTTGTTTTATTTTCTAGTTGATTCGGCAGGTGAGTTGTTACACACTCCTTAGCGGATTCCGACTTCCATGGCCACCGTCCTGCTATCTGCCTTTATTATATACTGCAAGTCAGCATGGATTTAGAAACATGGAAATGGCTTTGGCTAGTGCAGATATATCACACAGATTTGGCTTTAAAGAGCAAAGTTTTGAAGACAGGAGTTGGCTGAAAGCACCAAACTGCCTCCAAAATGGTTTCATAGCTCCCCAAACCTTACTACTCATGCTGGGAGAGTTGGGATCTGACCACAAATAGAGACAGCACAATGCAGGACTCTTGCAATAGATAATCCATGACAGAGCTCACTATTGAGTTGGAAAAGTGATTTAGGATCATATCATAATCTAAAGTGCTCCCTTCCCAACCCAGTTAACTTCCTTTCAGGGTAACAGATCTGCATTTTAATTTGGAGACTTTTCCTCCAAACTGGTTTCCAAAGCCTTTATCTTGTGTGACCATTTACACACACACACACATCACATCACATATCTTATCCTACCCTCACTCCCATAAACCTCTACTACTAACTCTGTCTTAGCATCTGTGTCATAGTTGAGTTCCTCTGACAGTAAAGAACTTGTCAGAAAATCCATCCCCTATGATTGTGGAAATCAAACAATATTTGTGTTTAACAAATATAGAATTTATAAAGCTAGGTTAGTCTCCAATAAATCCATTATCACTTACTTATTTTTAATTTCAGAAAGGACAACCAGGCTCTCAACCAACACTGGTAACATTAGCAGTGTTGAACTCTTATTTCCAGACTCTGTTTTCACTTTCTTTCATTCAACTGTCTTTGTTCTGTTGACTTTCCCTTTCTTAGTCAATGTTGATTCCAGTTTAAAATGCTGATTGAACCCACAATGGTGCCTCCCCCCCCCCCCCGCAAAAAATAATCTTTTGTTGATGATGATGTTCATTTGCTTTCTTGTTTGGTTCTGCTCTCAAAAGAATTTTCTAAATCTGCTGATTTTTGTTAGGTGTAGAAAATGCAAAGAAGATTCTCAGATTTCAAAGAAACATTACTACCAAGCCCTTTAGTTTCTCATACTATCTTGCCATGGTCTTTGCATCAGTTCTACCATAATTTCTTCAGAAGGCCCCTTGAGTAGCTTCATTTGTTATTCAGCCTTTGTTAATTAAACATCTAATATGTGGCAGGCATTCCAGTGAGTACTGGACCTTTAATATTGAAGAAGGAAGAGTCAATTCTCTCCCAAGAATCTCATGAATACTGCTGTTAAATAAAGCAAAGGCAGAGCAAACATCAGAACCGGTAAGGTTTAAAGTAAGAAAACAGTGTAGGGGTTGGAGCAGTGGCACAAGTGGTAGAGCATTTGCCTTCCATGCGTTGACCTAGGACAGACTGTGGTTCAATCCCCTGTGTCCCATATGGTCCCCCAAGTCAGTAGCGATTTCTGAGCACGTAGCCAGGAGTAACCCCTGAGCATCACTGGGTGTGGCCCAAAGAAACAAACAAACAAAAAACCCAGAGAATTCGATTCTTACCACATATGGTAGATCCCTGCCAGGAATGATCCCTGAGTGCGGAGTCAGAAGTAACCCCTAAGTACAGCTGGGTATGGCCCCAAAGCAAAGTAAAACAGTAACAACAACAACAACAACAACAACAACAAAAAGAATGAGGTAAGTCTTCGTAGAAAATGGATTTTAAGGGGCCCGGAGAGATAGCACAGCAGTGTTTGCCTTGCAAGCAGCTGATCCAGGACCTAAGGTGGTTGGTTCGAATCCCGTTGTCCCAGATGGTCCCCCTTGCCTGCCGGGAGCTATTTCTGAACAGACAGCCAGGAGTAACCCCTGAGCACCGCCGGGTGTGGCTCAAAAACCAAAAACAAACCAACAAAAAAAAAAAAACAAAAAAAAAAAAAGAAAAAGAAAATGGATTTAAAAAAAATTAATTAAGATGAAATGTATTTTCTTTCTTTCTTTCTTTCTCTTTCTTTCTTTTTCTTTCTTTCTTTCTTTCTTTCTTTCTTTCTTTTTTCTTCTTTCTTTTTTTCTTTCTTTCTTTCTTTCTTTCTTTCTTTCTTTCTTTCTTTCTCTTTCTTTCTTTTCTTTCTTTCTTTCTATTTCTTCTTTCTTTCTGTTTCTTTCTTTCTATTTCTTCTTTCTTTCTTTTTGGTTCCTGGGACACACCTGGCTCAGGGGTTACTCCTGGCTCTGTGCTCAGAAATCACTTCTGGCAGGTGCAGAGGATGATACAGAATGCTGGAGATGAGATAGAACCTAGGTCAAGCACCCTATCCTCTACTTTTATCGTCCTGATTCCTGAAATGTATTTTCATCCTGGCTTTAAGAAGCTAGAGGGGCTAGATAGTACAGCAGAGAGCAGAGAGAGCATTCGCTTGTGGCCTATCAAGGTTTGACCCCCTTGTCCCTCAGCACCACACATAGTACTCCAAGCCCTGAATGAACCCTGAGCACTCAGGTGTGGCCTAAAAACAAAACAAAACCAAAAAATAAAGCGAATGACTTATTATATCTTTTCTGCCACGTAAGTATGTTAAGCTTTCAGTTCTCCATGAGACACAACTTTAGAGATTTTCAGAAAAGCAGAGCTTTTCCACATGCACGAGTCATAGGCATGGTTGTGACTTGTTTGCTGCTGGCCTGTGCTGCTTGGCACTGTCTGGCGCCACACTCAGATGCCCTCTGCTGATAGCTGCTGCCTGAGGTGGCTTCCTTCTAACCAAGACTTGAAAAATAATGCAGCTGCCCAGTTGATGACAATTTCTGCGCTAGAAACATGGTTCCTGAAACACAGTTCAAGAACCTCTATAGGAAGGATTTCCTCCTTATCGTTGTTTCAGGTTATATTTGTCTGAACATTTCCATTTATTAGTGACCGTTGTTGCATTTCCCCATCATATTTATTTGAACAACCGCCTTACAGTTCTAAGTAAAACTTTACCAAGCTCGAGTCAGACATGACTGAATATAATATGAAGCTTAAAACAGACTTGATCATATCACAGATTAGAGATAATCTTTAAAAAGATGACAGCTGAAATAATGACAGCCTCTAAGAGTTAAAAAACCCTTTGCCAGAGTGCCTTTGATTGCTTTAGGATTTTTTTTAAATTTGAGGATGAGAATAACAAGGCTACCAAAGACCTCAGAGTCATAAAGCCTAATCTCCTTATTTCAAGAGTGAGCCCTAGAGTAATGGAGCAGAATGCTTCAGTCAGACGGTTATGGACAGCTCTGGAACTAAAAGCCAAGTTTTGTTTCTAGTTCAGACTCTTTCCAACAGCTGTCCCACATTAAATCTGTTTAGTCTCTCTGACTTCCACATATATATGCCTATAGATTTGGTTTGGGGCCACCCAGCAAGGCAAGTACCTTACCCACTGTTCTATCTCTTTGACTTCTCATATGGTGTTTCCCCCATATTTTAGTGGCCACTGAACCCCCTCTTTTTTTGGTCTGTTGTCAACTACTAATTTCTTTCTTTCCTTCTTGCTTTCCCTTCCATAGGATTTTGTTTTTACATTTTTCTCAGTCCTGGCATATCCTTTCATCTTAGGCTTTTTTTTTTGTCTTTACCATCAATAAAGAAAAATAATGTGTCTATTTTTGTATTTTCTATACTTAGCACTTAAGAAATTTTTGATGTATATGGGTCAGAAAAATGGTACAGGAGTTAAGGCATGTAGCAGACCCTGATAATTTCTGAGCAGAGATCTAGGAGTAAGCCCTGAGCACTGCTGTTGTGATCCCCTACCTTGGATTACCATAACTTTCTACTAGGCTTTTTATGGAGTGGTAGAATTGATTTTTAAATGAATGCATGAAAGTCTGCAAGGTTTCAAGAAAAGACATACTATGTGTAACCACACCCCCCATTTCCTCCGGTGTAATCTTACCTGCTAATAGACCTCCCATTTCTGGGAGGGATCTTGGAAAGGTTAGATAAGGCAAAAGGGGATTTGCAAAAAAAAAAGGGGGGGGAGGGGATTTGCCTGGATGGAGAAGGCTGCAGGAGGAGAGATGGCCGAAAGAAGCTAGACGCAGGGCAAGATGACAAGACCATGCTTAAATAGGTTTAAGATTATAGGCCACACATGTTGGCCAGGGTAAATAAAGCTGATATTTCCAGAAGCCTGCCTGTGAATGGATTTTCTCCTCGCTGACACCCCGACAGCTGAAAGGGGTTGCAGGGCCAAGTATCATGAGCTGGAGGAAAAAGGCCTCCATCACCATCCACCTCCATCCAAGCTCATCCTAAGGGCTCTGATGCAACACTATGTTGCTAGAGAAAAATTTCAGTTTTTGTTCCAATTAAACCAAAATGTCTTGGATGATATTAACACTCCAGAATAGAAATGAAGAACACCGAAAAATCAAAAGCAACAACAAAAACAGGTTACTACACATTTGTTGGAGGCTGCTTGAGGGCAAGCTGAGACATCATATGTCTCATCAAGTCTGGTGAGGCGATGCTCAGAAGCAAATCCACTGTTGGTCCTCAATCCATGCTCCCCAATTATGCACTTTGTGAATACAATTAATTTTTTACTTATTAACTCTGGTAGTAGAATGATGTATCTTTTGATGTCAGTATTCTATATTCAAGGAAAGTAAATCCTGCAGTATAAAAAGTTGTCATCCTCCCTTCCTTTCCCTAAAAGGTTGTTGAGTTAATGTGTTAGACTCTAGCTGTGGCTATATAGAGCTGAGGTTCTGCTTTGAACTCTGATGGCCTGCACTAATGTCCATCCAGATTCCAGGGTACACTCTGGCTTCTCAAAATTGATAAAATAACAAGTAGTTATTAAGCATAATTGCATGACTTAAACTATGATGGGTTGCTTTTTCTCCAAAAGTGCACAATCTCATTGATTAAACATGCCAGGAACAGTGGGCCTCATAATTGAAAAACAGATGACTAGATTTGCTTTCTTCTGAGGTATCTTTTTCTTGTGTCTTCTAACTACACTTGGGAACAAAAGAGAAAGGGAGTTCTGAGAGTCTACCAGGACTAGGAAACAAAGTTCTCTCTGGTCCCCTAACTTATCACCTCTCATCATATCATTTTGCTTCTTGCTTGAGTAGCCCTTACTGATAGGATAAAGGTATTTGTCTCTGGACCTCCTGCCCTAAGTCTGGCAATAGCTGTTAAGTAGCTGTATCATAGTATCCCAAAGCTATATCATATGAGATACAATGGGAAAGAGGACACATTCTCTAAAGCTCTATACAATATACCAATCTTAGTGAAAATAGCTGGCAGGTAACCAATATTGTAAAGACATTTATAGCATTAGAATGGGTATATAGTGAATGAGGTTTTATTTTAAGAGTTTTTCTTTTGGGCCCGGAGAGATAGCACAGCGGCATTTGCCTTGCAAGCAGACGATCCAGGACCAAAGGTAGTTGGTTCGAATCCCGGTGTCCCATATGGTCCCCCGTGCCTGCCAGGAGCTATTTCTGAGCAGACAGCCAGGAGTAACACCTGAGCATCGCCGGGTGTGGCCTAAAAAAAAAGCCCCCCCCCAAAAAAAAAAGAGTTTTTATTTTAAGTTTTTAAGCATTTTTTCCATAAACATTATGCATGCAAATGCATAATGCATCCCCCTTTTTCCTCCAATATGTATTTAGGGGCAATGGTTTACAATATTGTTAACAAAAGAGTTTCTGGCATACAATAGTCTAATACCAGACAACCCTAACCCCAAACAGAGTGTCAGTGTCTCTCCACCAATGACCATCTCAAAGATTTTACTATCTAATGCGGCCAAAGCAATAGTACAGTAGCTAAGACACTTGCCTTGTATGTTCGATTCATGTTTCTGGCACCTCAGAAAGTCCCCCAATACCACCAGGAATAATTCCTGAGTACAGAGCCAGTAGTAAGTCCTGAGCATCACTGGATGTGACCCCAAAACAACAACAGCAAAGACTTCTCAACTTAAGAAAAATTAATTTGGGGGGGGGGTACAAAGAAAGGGAAGAACATTAGCAGAGAGTACAACACAGGCACAGAGGTAAGTAAAATGTTACTCCCTGTCATCCTTCTTCCATCCACACCCTCTGCCTCACCCACAAAAAAAAGTCAGGCCCCAAGTTCAGGCACAGCACCACTTATGAGAGTTGGCAGCCTGTCTAGCCTTTGATCACTTTTCCTCCATAAGACATGTCAGCTTTGCTCTGTAATGTGCAGGATGGAACAAGAGCTAGGACCAGGCAGGCATAGCTGCAGGCAAGGCTTTTCCAATGCTATCCAGAAAGCTTTTGCCTACCAAGGTTGATGCAGTTGCAGTCTGTAGCTCCTCTTGTGAATAAAAATCCCTGAATACTGGTGGCTAGGGAGCCTGTGGGCTAGGACCTGAGATCCAACAGGATCCAGCAGGGTATTTTCAGCTAGACTGCCACCTCCTCCCAGTGTCACTGACACTTTCTGTAAATTCTTTTAGAATCCAGTGGTCTTTGTAATTTTCGGTGGTTAAGAAAAATAAAAATTTAATGAGCCCTCAAAACTGGAGAGATAGTATAGGAGATAAGCCAACTATGGTATCAAACATGATCCCCTGAGCACTTCCAGGGGTCCATCTAATGTACAGAGTCAGTAATAGCCCCTAAACACTTTTGGCGTGGCCCAAAAGACTCCTCCCTAAAAATCTAATGTTGCCATTAGTTTTGGAGGGAGGAAAGAATGGGCTACATCCTATGATGCTGGGGTCTTCTCCTGGCTCTCTATTGGGGTTGATTCCTTAGATGATTAAGGGGCCACAGGGTACTGGGGATCAATCCAGTCTTTCCTAAATCCAAAGCCCACTCAGCACATTACTATTTCTTCAGGCCACATTAGTCTTTGAATCCATATCTTTCAAAATTTTCTGGCACATAAGAAAGCTATCATTCACATTCATTATTGATAGGAATATAAATCAATATAATTTTCAGAAGAGGAGGCCAATAATATCTAAATTTTGAATTTGTTTTTCTCTAGAATAGATCTCAGAATTTCACTTCTAGAAATACATCCTAAATAGTTCATGAGGGTCTGTCAAGATAGTACAATGATTATACCTGCCTTGCTTCAGGCCAAATCAGGTTCAAACCCTGTCACCCAATTTGGTCCCCTGAGTACCACCAGGAGTGAGTGCAAAGACAGGAATGAGCTAGCTTTCCAGCTCTCATACATGGATTTCAATAAAAATGTTCTCACCCAGTTGGGCAGTTCTGAATTACTCCTCGAAGCCTGGCAGGAGTTAAATTGTGTGATATCTCAGAGCTGCCAATCCATTTCTGAGCAGGGGGTGCTGATAGCTTCCTGCTCAACCCATTTAGGAGCATCCTCAGCATTACAACTGATCATCCCTATTCTTCCAGAATATCCTGTGCTAGAGCCAAGACACTTGGGGTACTAGACCTGGATGTTTCTAGAGCTCTAGGTGCCTCCGATAGGCAAATTTTACTCCCAAAACCCAGGTTGGCTGGGTCTTTTCAGATATATATCAGATAAGGTGATATTATTTACTTATTTACTGCTGGTGGAAATATTTTCTGGTCCAACCCCATTGGAAAACAGTAGAAAAGCTTCAAGGAAAAGTAAGATTAGAACTGCCGTATCATCCAGCAATTCTACTTCTTAGTAGACAAAGACATTTATTCAAAATGACATATGCACACTATTTTCTTTGTGATGTTTAGTACAATAACTAGGAAATGGAATCAACATATGTGTCCAATGGGAGACCAGTGGATAATGAAGTGTGGTATTTATATTATGCATCTGCATGGAACAATGAAGTCATGCAAATCACTGGACTTGGGTGGAAATGGAGGATATTATGTTAGTTGAAGTAAGTCAGAAGAAGAAAGACAAATACTGGACAATCTCACTTAGCTGTGGTACAAAAAATAACAGCATAAGGAAACACAAGGTATCAAAGGAAAGATACCTAGATTATTCTGGACTCTAGATTATAGATATGAGGACTGGGAAGAAAAGAAATTGAGGGAAGAAGAGGTGACAGGAGGTAACAGAGGGCAGGGGCAGGAACCCCCTGGTGCAGAGGTGTGATCTATGTCTATATCTAAACTAAAAAGCCAATAACACTGTAAACATCAGATCCAAACTACTACAACCAAACTCTAAAAAAGTGCCTATCAGGCTGGCGAGATAGCACAGTGGTAGGGTGTTTGCCTTACATGCAGCCAATCCAGGACGGATGATGGTTTGAATCTCGGCATCCTACACGGTCTCCTGTGCCTGCCAGGGGCGATTTTTGAGCACAGATTCAGGAGTAACCCCTGAGTGCCGCCGGTGTGACCCCAAAACCAAAAATAAATAAAAATAAATAAGTAAATAAAAAGAGCCTATCAAGGAAGCAGGCTGTGGGGGTGGGTAGGAAAGAACCAGGGGATATTGTTGGAGGGTGTTGCAAATCAGCCCTGATGAGGTTGAGTGATGGAGGGATGGAAGATGAGGCCTTTCTCCTCCACCTCGGACCACGCGTCTGTTACCCTGTTCAGCCGGCGGTTCTGAGATGAATGCGGCGGGAAGGCCAATGGGCAGTCAGGCTTCCAAAGAAAACAGCTCTTTATTCCCTGAAGAGGCCAAAGCCAAAAGGCCTAAGAATAGGCCCCAGGAAAAAAGCCTCTCACCTTCCACAAACCCTTGCTTTTACCCCAGAATCAGGTACCACCCAATGGTGGGATCAGATACCACCCAATGGTGGGAGCAGAATCAGGTACTACCCTAGGGTGCGAGCAGAATGCCAGGTCACACCCTAGGGTAGGGCACAATCACCGATCAGGGTAGGGTCAGTAACATAATAATCCCATAAAAATGTTTACATACACAACAGAGGGAAGTTGATATAGGTGAGAAATTGGTATTGGAACATTATATGCCTGAAACTTAACTATGAATAACTTTCTAAATCATGGTGTTTCTTTAAGAAACACAAAAGAAAGAAATGTTTTCTAAAGATGGGAATGACTTAAAATGAGCTAGAAAGAAACAGATCATGGGACAAAGTGCAGAAGGGCATTAAAGAGAGGACCAGAGTGGACCAGTGAGTCCTCTCTGGAATAAACGACAGCATCTAGTTGTTTCATTTCATCCAGATGATTAAAGAGTTTGTGCAGAGTCAACAGCAGAATCTGACACAGGGTCCTGCAGATATTTCTGTTTCTGTTCTTGAGTGAGTGGTCATCAACATGTCTGTTCTCCTCTGGAGTAGGAGCTCCACTATGGTAAGAAATAGCTTTGAGTCCTTTTGTGGGGAAGGAGTGGAAACACACCCAGTAGTGCTCAGACTGACTCAGAGATCACTCCTGGTAATGTTTAGGGAACCAGAGGTGATGTCAGGGATCAAATCTTGATCCGTCGCATGATCTCTGTATTAGTACTCCACCCCAGAATTATTCTTTAATAACCTTTTGAATTCTCAGTGTCTAGAACAAGACTCAATACCTCAATAACAGTTGAATAAATCATAGAGTCTTAGGGAAGCATTAGAGTGGAAACAAAAAGCAGGATCATTATTGAAGTCGCACTTCACTAGGCGTATCACACTACATCCTGTCTCGTCATGCCATTCAATACAAATCATGGCCCTCTGAGACAGAGCTGCAGAAGGCAGTAGCCAGGAAGCTGCCTCAAGGCAAGTTTAGGTCCTTCCCAGCTAATCACTCATCAGATGTGGGCCCTCTGGGTGAGGCCGGGGCAAGGCTGCTCTCTGCGTAGGCAGTTCTAAAAGGGCTGTGGTCTGAAGACTATGCCAAAATATGGGGAGCAACTAGGGTACCAATGGTACAGTGAAAGTGGAGGGGAGGAACACAAACAACTTGAGGGGTAGTCAAATAGATATGAAAATGGTTCAGGGACTGGAATAAGATTATTTAAAGGGAAAACAGTTTAGGCAACTTCCTTTTGACCCTTGACTGTGAACACAGGTAAAGGGGAAGGCAGCAGTTCTCATTCATTTGGCCTGAGAACTAAGTAAATCCAGAGAGCTAAAAGGGCTGTGAGGTTGGGCTGGAACGGTGGCGCAGGCAGCAGGGTGTTTGCCTTATACGTGCTAACCTAGGACTCACAGTAGTTCGATCCCTCGGCGCCCCATATGGTCCTCCAAGCCAGGGGCGATTTCTGAGCGCATAGCCAGGAGTAACCTCTGAGCGTCACCGGGTGTGGCCCAAAAACCCAAAAACCAAAAAACAAATAAAAGGGCTGTGAGGGGCTATGGGCCTAAGACATGAGCCACAGAGACCCAGAGACAGCTAAGAAAACAGCAGACTCTTAACAGGAAGGAGAGCAAAGGACATAGGCATCTTAGAGCCATGACACACAGGGCAAGAGACACCTCCTATACTAGAAAGGTCAGTTTGGATCAGGTTGAGTGGATGGATAAAACCTAAATGATAAGCACAGGGTAAAGAGGGATGGCTTGGATCACACAGAGAGTACAGGGTTAAGATGTTAACTTTGCTTTGATCCCCAGCACTGCACACAGTCCCCTGAAACCTACTAGGAATGATATACCTGAGCATAGAGCCAGGAGAGGGCCCTGAATATGCCAGGGATGACCTCGCTGTACAAAACCAAAAAGAGGGTGAATTTCAGGAAGAAATCTAGAACTACTTTCTTAAACTGTAAACAAAGACACTTTGATATAAGCACAATACAGGAGTTTTGAATACTAATTTCACACCCAAAATTCAAGGACCATTATAGGATCTAAATAAATTTCTCAGTAAATCCTAAGCAGCACATTTTGGTTCTCATCACTAGTAACCAATGCTATGAACTTTCAGATGCTGCTGAAGAAATGGAGACAGTCAGTCAGATCAGAGAGTGAGTGACCAAAATACATTTGTTTATCCCCATTACCCTAGTCAGAAAGCCTGTTGGGGCTGGAGTGATAGTGCCAAAGATAGGGTACTTGCCTTACATATGACCAAACTGGGTTTTGTTCCCTGAATCCCAAACCCACCAGGAGTAACTCCTGAGCACCACCAAGTGTGGGCCAAAAAACAAATAAAATAAAACTAGAAAAAAGCCTGTGTTCCTAATTTTTATCCCATTCTTAAATAGAATGTATAATTATAGCCATGGATTATAGTCCCTTGTATGTAATTAAACATTTGTTTTAAAGCCACAAACAGTGATGCTTAGTATGTACTCCTGGCTCTGTGCTCAGGGATCACTACTGGAAGACTTGCTAGCTTATATGAGGTCAGAGGTCAAATTCGGGTTGGTTTATGGGTTTTTTTGTTTGTTTGTTTTGATTTTGGGACCACACGCAGCAGTGCTCAGGGGTTACTCCTGGCTCTGCACTCAGAAGTCGGCCTGGCAGGCTCGGGGGACCATATGGGATGCTGGGAATCTAACCCAAGTTGGTCCTGGGTCGACCGTGTGCAAGGCAAGTGCCCTACCCTATGCTATCTCTCCAGCATCTCAGGTTGGTTTCATACAAGGCAAATACGCTACCCTCTGTGCCCAACATGTGTTTAAATCATAACTTTGAAGAGGGTGAATTCATCTTTTCATTCATGGAAGTTTACCTTAAAAGATTACAGGGCTCTGCAACCAGCAGTGGAAAAGACACTGGTAGGCATGTTCGATGTAGAAAATGTTGACTCATGTTTCTACTCAGCTTTGAGTGAAGCTCCTTGAAAGAAATTGAGAAGCAGGATAATTGGTCTCTTCTAGGAGACACTTGGTGTTTAGGGCTAAACCATTGACACACAAAGTAATTATTAGAAAAATCTGCTCAAAGTTGCCTAAAGCTATAAGCATGTTGGCTAGTAGTTAGGCAGGTAAAGTAGGAGGGCTAGCAAGCCTAACGAAGTTAAAAGTTCACCTCCATTAATACCAAGAGACTGGAATCCATCAATTCCCAGCCTTTGGAGCTAAGATTAAATACAGCATAGTTTTTTTAAAATTAAATCAGTTTATTGATTGTGAGTATTGGAACACAGGATAATGATGAACAATAGACAAATAATAAAAAAAGGAAAAAAACAAGATTTATTGTTATTGGAAAGGGCCCACAAATCTAAGTACAAAAGTTTCTAGGGCAAATTAAAATCCTTAGCTTTTGATGTGATTTCATCTTATCTCCCAAGAGATTGCCTTAAATTGTACATTACCATATGCAAATTTTGTGAGTTGGGTGATAGGTAATAAGGTAGTCATTAATTGTGGTTAATATTGCCCACTATTCTATTATATCGGTGAGAATACTTAAAAAATGAACAACAGGAAAATACTGTAGTTTTTTTTTGTATTCTGAGCATAATATTTTATAAAAACTTTTATTAATTAAACAACTATTTACTGAGTACCATTAACATTAGTTAGTAATTTAGCATTGTCATTAATATTATATGGGTTAATGGGTCAGAGGGATAGATCAATGGAATGAAGCACATATTTTGCATGTAGGAGACCCCAATTCAATACCCAGCATCATAGGATTTCCAAGGCAATTCAAGGCAAGCCTATCCCCTGAGCACCACCAAGTATGTCCCAAAAACAAACAAGAAGAGCATATAATTTGCCTTGATCATATTGTGTAGTTTGTAAAGTTGTTTATTACCAATAATAGTATTAGGAGGAAGAGTTTGGCTCAGAGACAATGCTGGATTCAGGGGACTGAACATTAAACAAGAAGATTAATTTAATTTAATTAATTTAATTTAAAGTTGCCTTGCAATTGGCCAACATCAGTTAGATGCTTGTATACTGTCCCATTCCCCACCACCCCACCCAGCACCAATAAGAGTAACCCCTGAGCACAGAGCCAGGAATCAACTCTGGATGCCACTAGGGGTAGTCCAAAAAGTGGAGAAAAACAACAATGAACAAGATTAAACTTCCCCTGCCTTCCTAGAGCAGACAAGGAAGTCAAACAGACAAGGAAGGCAGACATGCAAAATAGTAACCTAGGATAAGAAAATGTGGGGTGGGCGGTGGCGCAAGAGGTAAGGTGCCTGCCTTGCCTGCGCTAGCCTTGGACGGACCACAGTTCGATCCCCCGGCGTCCCATATGGTCCCCCAAGTCAGGAGCAACTTCTGAGCGCATAGCCAGGAGTAACCCCTGAGCGTTACCGGGTGTGGCCCAAAAACCAAAAAAAAAAAAAAAAAAAAAAACCCAAGAAAATTATAGATTTGGTAGACTTTTGTTTTATATATTTTCTTTCTTTAGTGCCAGAGTTTAAACCCAGAGCTTCCTAATGCAATGCATGTACTCTACATTTTGAGCTGCATCCGTGGGCATGCAAAGCAGGATTTTATGGAAACTCTAGCAGTGACATTGAGTAAAATTAGGGCTGGACAGATGGCTCATTGGACTAGAGCACATTCTACCTGGGTTCGATCTTGGCATCATATGAGTCCCCTAGCACCACCAGGAGTATCCTCTAAGCATAGATAGGAGTAACCTCTAAGCATAGATAGGAGTAACCTCTAAGCACCACCAATTGTGCACCCTCTTCTCAAAAATTTGTGTACACACTTTAAAAAGAAAAGAGAAAAATGGTAGAATCCTGAAAAAATTATTTCCCCTCTATTTTTCCTTTTGATTATTGGGTCTGAGTTGTACCCAGTGTTGCTTATGGGCTAATCCTAGCTCTGTGCTCAGGAATACAAAGCTCAGACATTGCTTCCAGAAGTGCTCAGGGAATTGTGTGATACTGAGCATTAAAGTTATGCTTCCTGCATAAAAAGCACATGCTCAGCCTTTTGAAGCATCCTCAGCCACCGGAAAATCAAGTGATGTTGGGTTTCCGGGTCACACATCCAGCAGTGCTCAAGGGCCACTTCTAACAGTTCCTGGTGGAATATATGTAGTGCCGCTGATGGAACACAGATTGGCCACATGCAAATTAAGTGCTTTAGTCCCTGTACTGTTCTTCCAGACCCCCCACCGAAAGATTTTTTGTTTTTGTTTTTTTGGGTCACACCCAGAGGCACCTCAGGTGTTACTCCTGGCTCTGCGCTCAGAAATCACTCCTGGCAGGCTCAGGGGACCATAAGGGATGCTGGGAGTTGAACTGGAGTCCGTCCAGGGTTGGCCGCGTGAAAGGCAAAAGCCCTACCGCTGTGCTATCTATCTCTCGGTTCCACCTGCAAAGATTTCTTAGAAGAAAACATCATCACTGTGCTTGCTTTGGTAGCACATATACTAAAGTTGGAATGATACAGAGAAGATTAGCATGGCCCCTGCGCAAGGATGACACGCAAATTCATGAAGCATTCCATATAAAAATATCATCACAACCTTTTCATTTTTTTTTTTTTATGGATCCAGGCAGATAGTATAGGGTTTAGGATACATGCAAGGTGCCTGCCAGGTGTGTTCGATCTCCAGCACCACATGGATTCCTACACTGGGTGTAGCCAGTTTGGGAAGTGATTGTCTCCCAAATATCATCAGGTGTGACCCTGAAGGCCCTTATCACTTCCAGGTAGTACTGGCAATCGCTGATGCCACAGCATTGAAGCAATAGCACATCTTAGCACTAACCCCCATGGTCCAATTGACTCAGTACCACAAGTATTGGCCCCATGGCTCCTGGACATTACTTGGGAGAGAAAAAAAAGAAAAAAATAGTATTTATTAAATGTATTATTTGTTATGACTTGTTTTTGTCAGTTGAGTGCCTGTGCATGAAGTTAGTGGTCTTGTGTGTTTAGTTCGGGTTTGATATATCAACTACCACTGTGGTGCCTGGCACAGAAGACAGTCAACTATCCAGCAGATGACTGAATGAATAAAGACTCCTTTAGCAGCCTGAGCGATAGCATAGCATGTACACATGAGCCTTGCACATGCCAACCTGGGGCTAATCCCTGGCAATTTGTACAATCCCCCTGATTCTGGCAGGAGTAATTTCTGATCACAACAGCCAGCAGTAATCCCTGAGAAATTCCATGTGAGGTCCCAAAACAAAAAACAAAATGAAATGAGTCCTTTGGTAAAACAAAGGAGTTTCCCAGCTCAGGTTTCAGAAAAGATGTTCTGAACAGATGGAACAGCGTACATCTCTGTGGTAGAGTATGGTGAGTGGGAGGAGATGAAAGCAACTGGGCTGGAAAGAATGTGGTTATGGGTGCCACAATGTAGGTGGCTGAGAAGGGAGCTGGAATAAGAGTATGACAAAACACGGTAAGAGTTTGAATTTGAAATCTACCACGCAATGGAAATCAACCAAGGATTTCAATTTTTTAAAAGGAAGGAGGGGTGGAGCTATAATACAGGGTTCAGCCACATGCCTTGCAGATGGCCAAGTGCAACCTTGGATGCCCCAGGACATGTCCAGAGCAGCCCAGGTAATCTCTGGCACTGAACTGTGGCTCATTTGGCTAAGTATCAGGGAGGTACTCCAGGTCTTCTGAGAATTGCTCAGAATCATCTCCCCTTAAAGCTTTATTTAATATATGTGATTTTTAGGGGCTTTTTATTTTGGGGGGCACACCCAACAATGCTGAGGATAGTTCTGGCTTTGTATCCAGACATGGTTCCTGGCAGTGCTTGGGGGTCTATCTGGAATACTGGAGGAAAGTAGGTAAAATTGTCATTATGTGTTCTGGAGACAGAGACATTATAACTTGCCAATTCCAGTTGCATATTCCTATGCAAAAAGGACCTGAGCATACACCTAGGAATGATTCTTGAGCACTGCCAGATGTGGCCCTGAAAAGAAAAAAAAATTAAGTATTCTGCTACCAATGTTTCTATGGTTATGCTGTTAACAGAGTGTGACAGGTGACACAGGTATTTGTATTTGTTCACTCTGACTTCCTGAGGGTCAAAAAGGTAGAGACCAGGACCAGGAGAATTCAGCATGCATAGTAGCAGTGAAGTGTGCTTGGCACATCCTAGAAAATGACAAACCAAAACCTGAAGTCAAACCCAGGAGCAAACTCAAGATAAAATAATTGTCTTTGGGAATCCTTATTCAAGAGACTCCTCCCATAATCTGAGAGCTCCCCTGCATTCCTTTTCCTTCCCTTAAATAAAATATTTTCTGAATTAATCTTTTCCCTTTTATGATTGGGCCAGAAAACTTGATTTTTGTTGTTGTTGTTGTTGTTTGTTTTTCAGGCCACACCCGTTTGATGCTCAGGGGTTACTCCTGGCTAAGCGCTCAGAAATTGCCCCTGGCTTGAGGGGACCATATGGGATGCCTGGGGATCGAACCGTGGTCCTTCCTTGGCTAGCGCTTGCAAGGCAGACACCTTACCTCTAGCACCACCTCGCTGGCCCCTGAAAACTTGATTTTCAATGTTACTGTCACAAAAAAGCTACTTGGTTGAATGGCCCAAGGTGGGGGTAGTGTGAAGGGGGTATAATCAATCAGGTTCCCATTCTTGCCCTCATGAGAAGTTCCTAAGAAAGCTAAAGCAACCAGTAGCTCTTAATTCCTCCTTTTCCCTTAACTCCACTACCATTTGCCTTAGTTCATGCCTTATCCCATTAGGAGTTTCTCAAGACTCCTGACATGTCTCATTGCTGATCAGTAAGACATGCTCAGGCCCATCTTCCATACACCTGCTAGAATTTTCTCGATATACATTTTATTGCTCTAGGTAAGGAAAAAAGAATCCAGACAGGTAGTGTTCTGATTATGTAATCAGAGGCATGTAATGTCAGCATATAGTTTATCCTAATTAAGAGTTATCCATTGAACATTATTTTAAGAAAACAAAATCTGCATATCTTAAAAGACTATCTAGATAGCATGGGAATCCAGTTAGCCTGGAGGCTGAGAGATCACAAAGATACTGAAACCTCACTGATAGGTTGGTCTAAACCAAACCTGGAGAAAGGAGTAGACTAGATCTAGAGTCAGGGGTCTCAAACTCGAGGGTACAACATTTTGGAATCTTTTTTGTTTTGTTTTAGTTGTTTGGGTCACACCTCCCAACGTTCAAGGCTTACTACTGACTTTGCACTCAGGATTACCCCGACTTTGCCTCCTGCGGCCCACAGGTAAATTGAGTTTGAGACCCCTGGAATGAAGCCATATAAATGATAAATGGTGGCTTTCAGTAAGCAAGCCAGGAAATAAGGATGTTTCTAACCTGAGAAAATATAATACCAGTTCACCAAGTAGACATATAGAAAGACCAGGTTTGGGAGTAGTCAGAAAATCTCCACGAGAGTCAGTTGTGCATATTGGTTGGGAGCTCGGTAAATCTAATTACAATAAAACAAGAAAAGAGATTAGAGTTCAATTCCACTGTCTCATATCATCTCTTGAGCTTAACCAGGAATGATTTCTGAGCAGTCAGGAGTAAGTTGAACCCCAACAGATGTCCCCATACCCCATACCTAATAGCACAGCAATAAATCTTTTTGAGATTTAAGACACAAATAACTTCTACATTATCAACAAATTAAAATTTGATGGCAGAATATATTGTCTACTATTAAACAAAATTTAAGGATCCTCAAAAAGCAATTTTGCACCAGATGGACAGGAAACATGCCAACACACAACAGAGAAAGGTATGGTGTGAAAACCATTCAGTCTATGTGATTTTCTAATCAGCCCAGAGAAAATCAAGGTCTACATTACAAGCCAAATTAAAAACTTATGAGAATGCATATGCACACACAGAGGGTGGTAGCATCCAGTCACAGCTATGCTAGTGATTTACCAGGGAACCAAATTAAAATTTGGCTCATCTTCAGGAAAGACTGTACTGACCTGTCAACCTGAATATTGATATTCAGTCACTTGATACCCAATACCTTTCCCTATAAATTAATAGGCACTCAGGTTAATAGATCACTCCTTTGTCTACTGAGTCTTGCCCAGAAAGAGGTCAATTCTCAAATGACAGATGTGCTTTCAGTATCTGTAAAGGGAAGGGCCAAATTGTAGTGAGGAAATATTACCTAGAGGACTTTTGGTAACCAGAGACAGAACTTATCTGGAGGAACTTCAGTCACATGTTAAAAGTCTTGCACTGAAATACAGCAAATGCTTTGTCTTTCTTCCCACTTTCCTTCCATTTTATTGTTACAGTGTCAAGTGACCAGGTTACTGCACTGATGTGGTTCTTGCAGTTGGTCACACAGAGTAGTGGAATATCAGACCACAGACTTGTAACAACAGGCATCACAACAGCAGTGCCATGAGTTCCACACTGCAAGATGTGGCACAGTGCAGACTTACAATTTTAAGAGCAAATCTACCAATTTTGTCTTTTTTACCAAAAAAATAAAAAAAATCAAGATGCAACTGCAAACAAGGAGTACAATTCATTAATATTTTTATTGAGTACAATTATGCCCGAAAGATTCATTTCAGAAAACAACCAGCAAAAGTCATTAATGTATGATACAGAATACACAATAAGTTATATTTACATGCAATGGCTAGACTATCACACAAAGTAAAAAAATACAGCATTTTTATGTACATTTTTTTACATTTTCATATACATTTTATAAAATTAAAAAAGTTCTCTGTACAAAATTTCATGTGTACAGAGTTTACAGTCCCTAGTCTATGGCTATTTCACCACAGAGATATACTTAACACTATAATGCTACAATACAAACACTTAAGTTTTCTTTAAAACTTCATATTCTTTCTTGGCACCCATCTGCTAAATTCCATCATTTTTGAAATGTAAATTAAAAGGAAATACAACATAATCTAACCATGCAGACAATTAATATAAGAAAATTAGAGTAAGATTAACATTTATCAATTCCATAGTTATCTAGTTCTGTCCATCTTCCCACACTTCATTCATACAGGTGCATGCAAAACTAGCAGTTTTTATGGACTGTTTTAATAACATGAAAATAATACTACTATTATTACACATTAAGAATGCAACTATCTAACAACCCTAGTCTGTTTATCATTCCAGCTTTAGCAGAGATCTCAACTAAAGACATTATATTCTAAACTTTACAGAAATGTCACTATTAAAATTCCTGTTTTTAGTCTGCATCAGATAGTACATTGACCATCATAAAAAAAAGATATGACATTTAAGCAAATACTCTCTTTTCTAAGAGTAGGCGAGGATGATCAGTTAAGATAAACCGTTTAAGAATTATCTGATGTCCCTGCATGGGGAAAGGAAGCACTTGCACACACCCAATCTGTTTAAATAAATACACTGAAGGCTTTATAAAAAAATTTAAGTTATACTACTCATTAAAAATCTTGAAACAGGGGCCGGGCGGTGGCGCTGGAGGTAAGGTGCCTGCCTTACCTGCGCTAGCCTAGGAGACGAACCGCGGTTCGATCCCCCGGCGTCCCATATGGTCCCCCAAGCCAGGAGCGACTTCTGAGCGCATAGCCAGGAGTAACCCCTGAGCGTTACCGGGTGTGGCCCAAAAGCCAAAAAAAAAAAAAAAAAAAAAAAATCTTGAAACAGGGGCCGGAGAGATAGCATGGAGGTAAGGAGTTTGCCTTTCATGCAGGAGGTCATCGATTCCGAATCCCAGCGTCCCATATGGTCCCCCGTACCTGCCAGGAGCAATTTCTGAGCCTGGAGCTAGGAATAACCCCTGAGCACTGCCGGGTGTGACCCAAAAACCACGAGAAAAAAATCATCTTGAAACATAATAAACTGACGATATTGGGTACCTTCCCTCCTCCCCAAGTAGCTACAAGTCAACAAGAAAAATAAAGTGCCAATGTCTAAAGTATTGTTTAAGAGGCACTAACCCATTTGATGGCTTAGGATTAAATATGAAAATAGGCCAGATTTGATCTGAATAATAGGTTTCCCAGTCTATACAACTCTGCCTAGACAGAGGCTAGACCAGAAAACTACCCACTTGCTCAGTTATTGCTTTGAAACCTGTACACACACCAAACTGCTAGGTTCCTAAGATGGGAAACAGAGTGCCTGTGACACTTTGAAGTTGAAAAAAAAGGTACACTCTTGATCACTGGGAGAACTGCTGAGACTATCCTCTCCGCAGCTCATATCTTCACAAGAGTCCTCACTAAAAGGAAAAGGACAAATAAGAGGATTCCATTACTTAAAAGACAAAATAAATAAAACAAGAAATAATTCCTAAAGTAGACTGCTAAACACACAAATTTTTCTTTTTTTTGTATTTTAAACCCAATAAATGCAGACTAAGGACAACACACCTCTTACCATGTAATTTTAATATATTTAAACCATATAGTATTTGGTCTTTGGGCCACACTTATCTGTGTGCTCAGTGTATACTCCTGGATCTGTCACCAGGGATCACTCCTAGAATTAAGGGGCCATATGGGGTGCCAGGATTGAAACCTGTGTCAGCTGCATGTAAGGTGAGCACATCACCTGCTACAGTCTCTCTTTAAAATATAAGACCACAGGGCCCGGAGAGATAGCACAGCTGCGTTTGCCTTGCAAGCAGCCGATCCAGGACCAAAGGTGGTTGGTTCGAATCCCGGTGTCCCATATGGTCCTCCGTGCCTGCCAAGAGCTATTTCTGAGCAGACAGCCAGGAGTAACCCCTGAGCACCGCCGGGTGTGGCCCAAAAACAAAAAACAAAAAAAATAAGACCACAAAAAACTAATAAGCTATAAGAAAGGAACATATGGTCTTTTATCACTATTGCATAAAACAATCAAATTTGATGCAATTAACTAGCTGACATAAAAATCAACTCTGAATAAAACAATAGCATTTGAGGCTGGAGATAATACAGTAGTTAATGCATTTAACTTGAATGTGGTAGACTCAGGTTAAATCCCCACTACCACATATGGTTTGCTGAGC
This sequence comes from Suncus etruscus, assembly GCF_024139225.1. NCBI lineage: Eukaryota > Metazoa > Chordata > Mammalia > Eulipotyphla > Soricidae > Suncus > Suncus etruscus. Next base: position 66,116,670 of record NC_064863.1, on the reverse strand, counting down.
TAGAGCATCAGGTGTAGTCCCCACAAAATACAATAGCACTTAATGAGACTAATCACATCTATGAAAGTCTGCCACATTAGTGTTAGCATTTCCCTATATTTTCTAAGCATTTCATCCTTTTTTTCATATCACACTAGGAATATTTTACAAAAAAAAAAAAAAGACTTCACTTTTAGACTGGTTTTAGATATTTTTTTCTTTTAGTTAAAGTTTGTTTTTTAAACTAAACTATTTCAAAGAGCAAGGGAGATATGAAACAACTAGTTTTTAAAGGGGAGAGTTAAATAAATTGAAGAAAAACAAGTATTTTAATTCACTTATATGTACACACACACAAAAAAAACCTCAGATATAGGTGAGATGATGGTGGTTGCAGGGGCAGATGGGGGCAGGGTGTATAGCTAAAATAGGTCAAAGAGGTCAAGAGGTATAAAACTCCAATGACGTCTTAGGAATTAATGTATAGCAGACTAACATTATGTTTTGTTTAGGACCACTCTGTGCGCCTGAGAAACACTGTAGTTGGTACTGGGGGAAAAAAACCCTGAGGTTCAGGCCAGATCGATAGTACAGCATGCTGCTGACCTAGGTTCAATCCCTGGCATTCCATATGGTCTCCTGAGCCTGCCAGGAGTGACTCCTGAGTGCAGAGGCAGGAAGTAACTCCGGAGCAGTGCCAGGTGTTGTAACCCAAAAGACCAAAAAAAAAAAAAAAAAAAAAAAAAAAAAAAAAAAAGGAAAAAGTAAAGGAAGAGGGAGAGAAGTACCCCTTGAGGATCCTGCACACAAAGCAGGTATCCCACTTCATTTAGCCATTGTTGTAGCTCCAGAAAGGTAGTTTTCTTGGAATATTTTAATTTAAAAACCAGTGGGGATAGGATGTGCTTCTAAATGGTGCCTATTTTAAATATACTTCTTTCCTTCATTTTATTACCTTAAGAACTAATAATATTAAAGAATACTTTCTCTGAAGCCGTGAAGTATCTTATGGTGCCATTGAGTATTCGATCAGTAAAATTTAATCTGAGAAAGTCTGACTAGTTGAGGAGCCTACTTACCTTTCACTTTCATCAAAATGATTCCCCTCTGGTATTGTTGGCAGCTCAGGAACACTATAGTAGCTATTGTGGAGGTTCTGGGCCGTGCGCCTTGAAACAATCCATACTAATTTCTTATGATCTGGTTTGCAACATTCCGGAGAAGAATATTCCACTAGGCATTTAGAAACTAATTCCTTCCAGTAAATGAATTCAGTGTCATTAACCTGAAAAATACATTTTAATAAAAAGGTTATAGTAGTTCTCAAGTCATACCATGTATCTTGGATTCACCCAGAGATCCTTAAGAGAAACTGATGCCTGTGGCATGAATGCAAGGCCCCAACTTCAATCCACAGCACCACATGATCCCCCCCCCCCCTTCCCTCCAATACCACTGGATGTAGCTGTGTGTGTAACCTTGAAGGTTCCCGGCAACACTGGGCTCAAACAGCACTTTATCACCATTTTCACTGGATCATAAAACAGAATTCTCTCTGTTGGACCAAGTATCACCATAATAGCCCCAGTACCCTAAAGCACTATTAAGGAGGCATACCATTAATTTTTTCTTCTTGTTAATTTTATTGTTTGGATTTTGGATGGGCTTTGAGATCAAGAGTTGTTTGTAAGCAAAGCAAACACCTTAACCCGTGCTATCTCCCTTTGGCCCTCCTTTTTACAAGGACAACAAACCAATTTTAAAGTCCCCTAGGTGATCTCAGAATGTAGTTAAAATTTGCTAACTACAGGTTTAGAAAATCATCATACATATAACTGATTCACATATGCCTCAATACATATATTTGCCTATTTTAAAAGAAAACATACCGGCCTAAAAACTATTTGATCATCTTACTTCTGCTTAAGGCAACTGCCTACATGTTGTAAAGTCTCAGCCAAATTCTTAATCCACTAACTTCCTGGTCATCTAAGCCTTTGTTCCTATGTGTTCTTCTGGTCCTACCAAACTCCCAGATATAATGCCGCTCACTGTCTATCCTACTTACCTGCTAACAAAAGATGAAGCCACCCTATGTTCAATGTTCAAAGGCTCTGGCACTGAGCACACTACCTCAAGTTAAATTGCATAGTGTTCCAATTATACTATTAACTTAAATGTAGACTAGCATGTTACCACAGAAACTTAGGGAAGAGCTATTTGACTGCTGAGAAGTTAAACCTCAAGTAACCAGGTTCACTTCCAATTTATTACTGTCTGGGTCAAAGATCTATTTTAAGAATTCCAACACTTTGGATAAATGAAAAAAAAAAAAAGATTTAAAACCCCATACAATATTATTTAAAAACTGAAGTCTTGGGAAGTCATGGGTAATGAAACATTTACCTTGGAATGTTTTTGAACAAGCAAGAGAATTTCCAGTAATTCAATGCATTTCGAAGTTTCTACTTCCAAATTGAGAAGGCACAAAGCTAATACAGATGGCTACAAAACAATAAGAAAACATTATTTTTGTAATTCTAAAGACACTGTGAAAAACATAATATGTGAGCAAGAAATCCACTTACTTTTGCTTTTGAGAAGGTAAGTCGGCAGTTGCAAGCTTTCAGTTGAGCTTCTAGTTTATCAAGGCTCAGAATTTCTTTCCTACAAATAAGAAAAACAAAGTAGTTGTTTTAGTATGGAAGGAATAAATATAAATTTTAATTCTATTTACTGTTAGAGCACTGCTAAATTACAAAGTTAAATTCCACTGACCTTTCTGAAGTATGACAAAATACAATAGTATGGTATAAGTGCAAAAAGTTTAAGGCAGTAGTAGCTTCCAATTCGTAGTGCAACTTTTCTGAAATTATCTTTTCCATTCGTTTTATGTCTGAAGCAGTGCATTTACACTGACTAATCCGGATTATATCATGAGTAGAAGGAACATTGCGTTCTTCTTCAACTATTCTAGCAGACAGCAAGAAGCAACAAACTCCAATGCAAGATAAATGTTTAGGTTTCACCTGGAAAACAAAGCAGCAGCATCTTGTAACATTTGTCACTTCAACTTGGCATACATTTTAGGAATATTCTAAGGGCTGGGGATGCGGTTCAAGCAAGAAACACATCTCTCATGTGTGATGCCCTGAGCTTGACCACAATTAGAGGCATTTTCCCAGACCTCTAGATGAATATCACCTCCAAAACAAATATTGTAAAAGTGCCCCTACTTTTTTATAGGGGGAGGACTCTCAAGGCATGCCCTGGGGCCACTTCCACTGGCACCCAAAGCAAGGTGTCAAGGACTGGAGCCAAGTGATACTGGGACCGGGAGGGTCATCCAAGCAGTGTTCAAGAGCCCCCCAGAGCTACACATGAATGTCTAGTCTAGTAGGCCAAGTACTGACAGTCAGCCTAGATCAGATGCCCTGAAATCTACTATTTCTCCAGCCCTCCCTTACTCTTAAAATATAACTGGGGAGGGGGCAGAGAGATAGCACAGTGGTAGGGCGTTTGCCTTGCACGTAGAGGGACCGTGGTTCGAATCCCGGCATCCCATGTGGTCACCCGAGCCTGCCAGGGGCGATTTCTGAGCATAGAGCCAGAAGTAACCCCTGAACACGGCTGAGTGTGACCCAAAAACCAAAAAAAAAAAAAAAAAACCAAAACCAAAACCAAACAAAAAACTGGGTGGGGGGGCATGCGGGACGGAGAGATAGCACAGCGGTAGGACATTTGCCTTGCATGCGGCCGACCCAGGACCTGGGGATTCTCAGGTCCCCATATGGTCCCTGAGCCTGGCAGGAACAATTTCTGAGCACAGAGCCAGCAGTAACCCCTGAGCAGCACTGGGTGTGGCCCCCAAACAAAACAACTAGGATGACAGAGTGATAACTCACTAGGCTGAGCACAGGCTCACATGCAGGACTCCTGGATTGGATCCCTGGCACTATATGCATAGCCCTTAGCCACCAGGTACAACCCCTGTACACAGGGTCAGGAGTAGCTCTTGAGCAACACCAGGTATAACACTCACTACACATCACATCCCCACTTAAAATTTTTTTTACAACTAAACTACTTCTCTGTTACCATCCTTATTTATTATTTTACTATTTTTTACATTAAATGTTTTAAATTTATTTTTACATTTTAAATCTCAATAGCCCTTATTTAAAAAACCCACTTAAGTACTACCGGTAATTCATTTAGCTAGAAATTCAAATGCCATTTCTTTGAACACATAAGTAATATGCCCTACTTCTTATCTTTGCATCTGAAAGAATCACCCATTCTATTTTACACAAATCTGCCCAAGAGAAATATGCATCAGTTAGGCAGAGTGGAACATATGTAAAAGTTGTCCTGAACAGATGGCTGTCCTTTCCTTTCTCAAGCCCTGAAAACTGACCCAGCAGCTGAATGCAATCCTATTGGCAGAAGAATCACTACATTTTTCTAACAGCTGCTAGCAACTGTCAGTAAAACAGCAGCTTCGTGCTTTGAAAAACCTCACAGGGAAGGGAGTTTGGCCATCTTTAATATCACTATAGACTGCAGTGTTTTAGTAACAAAAACACCAACACCAAAACTTCTCAAGAAACACGAAAGGAGATTAAGATATTATTTTGAAAACTGTATAAACGATATAGAACATATCTTAAAAAAAAGTTGCCTCATTTTGTCATTTTCCATGAGGTAAGAAATCTTTAATGGCCAGCAAAACCTAATATAAGATACACAGTATGTTCAATTCTGTCAGTGGTTAGTCTGGGACCCTGAAAATAACAATTCCACTTAAAACGTTTATGTATATTGACATTATTACATTACTTTCCCAAATAGCCACATTGTACTAGATACTAGGTAGACAGAAAAATCGAGATGTACTTATACGAATAATCAACTACCTTCATAAGCGCCAAGAATCTGTCCAAAATATTGACAGCCAGGACAAAAGTTTCAGTACAAGATCCAAAAAAGTTGGTTAAACTCCTTAAATCTTCTACTTTGGCATTTCTCAATCTTGGACACAAAGTGTTATCATTCTGAAACAAAAACAAGAACTAGTTTATGATTCCATAGTATAAAGGGGTAATATAGATTCAAGTAATTTTTTCTTCCTGTCCAAGAATATTGGGGGGGGGAGTGGTATCATTTACCTAAAGCTAGACATTATTTGACACAAATAAATCACTATTTTAAACAAACATAGATCACTATTTTTATATCACTATTTAAAACTACACATTATAAAGAGCTTCAAAAATTACAAAGTGAACCGTTAAGGCACATCTAGAGTTACAGCAACTATAAGCCAACGGAGACAGAGGGTTTGCTTTCTTAAAATCAAACATCAAAGAACGTACTATCAATATTTCACAGCAAAGGTTACTTCCACAAATAAAGGGCTCAATTCCCAGGGATTCCCCCACCCAGAAGTTGTAGACAGTGGAATGGGGGGGGGGGTGTGTGGAGTGGGGGGAAGGCTGTATTTGAAAACATTTCTCCAGAGTTAGTATCACTCAATTCTTGCTCAAGGAACCCAAAAAAGAAAAACCATTGGTGGCGAGAAAATGGGCACTGGTGAAGGGGTGGTATACACTGCATGATTGAAATTCAATTAGGAGTAATTTGCTTAAATAAAGTAATTATACTTAAGAGAGCAGCAGCTTAATCCTCAGGATTTTTGTTTTAAGACGCTCAGAAGCCTTGTCAATGGTAACTCAAAAATAAATAGGGGCCGGAGACATAGCATGGGGATAAGGGGTTTGCCTTGCATGCAGAAGGACGAAGGTTCAAATCTCAGCATTCCATTAGATCCCCCGTGCCTGCCAGGGGCGATTTCTGTGCATAGAGCCAGGAGGATATCCTGAATCCTCAGGATATTTGTTTTAAGACGCTCAGAAGCCTTGTAATGGTAACTCAAAAATAAATAGGGGCCGAAGACATAGCATGGAGGTAAGGTGTTTGCCTTGCATGCAGAAGGACGGAGGTTCAAATCTCAGCATTCCATTAGATCCCCCGTGCCTGGCAGGGGCGATTTCTGCGCATATAGAGCCAGGAGGAACCCCTGAGCGTTGCGGAGTGTGACCCCAAACCAATAAATAAATAAATAAAATCCCCCCCTCTTGAACCTCTCTAAGCATCAGCCAGTGGCATAGTAAGTGATTTCTCTTTGGGGAAGGGTAGAGGGCAACTTACCTCCGGTGTAGCCTCAATCAAACTCAGTCCTTTTTCTCTCGGCTGGAATCGGGGTTCGCGTTCGAGGTAGAGGTTCAACAACCTGAAGAGCTGGACGTCTTCTTCCCCGGGGGCCGAGTACTCGGCTTCCAGATCCTTCATCTGCAGAGAGAGACCATGCACTCACCGTCCGTTCAACGTTCGCGGTGCAAAGAGAGCAAAGGCCCCCACAGTCCTAGCCCTGCAAGCCCTGGTGGGCATGCGTAGGAGAGTGTGTGTGGAGACCCGTCACGTCTGGTCGACTGGGCGGCGTCCGGCTCCGGGGAGGTGTGGCAGGGGGCGGGGCCGGCGCTCCGGGTCCCGCAAAGCAGGAAGCGGGCCCAGATGTGCGTGCGGACCTGCAGCAGACCAACAGGAGACGGGACGCTCCCGGGTGGGCGGGGGGAGAGAAAAGTCTCGCGACTGAACAAAGGAGCGGGGTGGGCGTGGCCTCCCGAAACCACGCCCCTCACTAGCCCTCAAGCTACGCCCCCTCAGGCTGCGGCCTCCGTTCTTTCCCCCGAGGGGCCTGAGAGGCCCAAGGGCTCCGCTCCGGCGACCCGAGTTCGCCGCGACTACGGAGGCCGCCAGGGCCAAAAAAAACCAAAAACCAAAAACCCGCAATCGCGTCCCCAGGGAAGCGTCTGCGAGGCTTCTCCCATTCCAGTCAGCCCGGCAGCAGCGTCGCCTACAGTTCCCCTCGCCTCAGCCCAGTCAGTCGCCGGGTCGGGCGCCACTCACCGTTGCCCGTGAGGAGACTGACTTGACTCCACAGCTTCCGACGTCTGAGAAGACCCGCCGCCTCAGCGCCGCTCCCGGCCCGGCATAGTCGACCCTTTCTTTTCTTTTCTTCCTTCACTGCGGCCGCCGCCGCCCCGTTGGCTCACTGTCCCGGCTTCATTCCCGTGTCCCCGGGCCTCCCCCTCGTCCCTCCCTCCCACCCTCCCGCAGCCGCCGCAGCCGCTTTCTCCACTGGCGAGGCCCGAGCAAATGCCTTGTTTTTGTTTGGACTTGCCGACGCCCCCAAAAGGGGCGTGGCCAGGGCTCGGCGCGGAGGGATCTCTCCCTTCAGGCGCTTCGCCGAAGAAAGAGTCCCTCTCCTTCCTCCTCTCGCCTTTTGTGTCTTCGAGCCAATCCCGTCTCTCGGTGGCGGGGCGGAGGGTGGGATCTATGCGCCCAAAGCTGGCCGGGATTGGTCCTGGCTGCGAGAAGGGAAAAAAAGGAAGCGATAAGATCGGGAGGCGGAAGGAGACCCTCGTAGCCGCAGCGCACCTTTTAAAGGGCTCCGATTTGTTTTGTTTCGGCTCTTTTTGAAAAGTCCGCCCAAAGCAGGCGGCTCTCTGATTGGACGGCTCGGCGAACTGAATTTCCCCCAGGCTCTGATTCATTCTCGAATCGGGATTGGCTAAGTGGTTAGATTTTTGAGCGCTCCGATTGGCTTTTGAGATTTGCCCTGAGTTTCTAGCTGCCTTAGCAACTCTGGGGTCTGGATTGCGCGTGCGCGTGCGCGGGAAGGCTGCTTCGCTGCAATTTCTTTTTTCTGAGCTGCCTCTAGGGTCTGTCTATTCCTTGTCACCTGCCTGGGGAAGATGAGAACTGACTGCCTTGGTGTCAAACCCCTTCTACCATGAGAAAGTTCTTTATATTTTCCTTCTTTTTTTTGTATTGTGGGTCCATTTTACAATAACTAGTTCTAGTCCAGCTATTAGATATAATATACCTATATTAGGTATATTGTTTTAAGATTAGGTAAAATAGTATGAAATATATTAGTATACTATTATAATATAGATATAATATTATGAAATATTTACAAGAAAATTTTGCGCTCATGCTTTAGTATTTACTATAAAAAATTTTCCAACCAAGAGGGTAAAATGGAGAAGCTAGTGAACCTAGACTGGCGAAATATTAAGAGTTGCTGAAGCTGAGCAATAGTACACAAGGGCATTTTTGTGTGCCTTGAAATATTCCTAAACTAAAAAATTAAATTAAAAATTCAATTGCTCCTAAAATAAAATAAAAAGTTTAAGGAAGTGCTGTAACAGATGCTGACCTGTATGCAATGACAACTGAACATAAACATTTAACCATAATAGCATGCCTCCAGAGGTTGTAGTTGTCCTATTTGTTTTGGAGACCACACACACCTCCTTTTTATACTTTTTCTAAGTATAACCTCTGTAGGACTGCAGAGCCAACCTCCCCTCCCCCTAACCTTCCTGAACCATTTTCCTGTTCCCCCCCCCCCTATTGTGCTTTTAATACTAATTCCAGAAGATCATCTTGGCCTTTGAACATGTGTGTAGAATCAATGTCATTGTTATTTCTAATAAGCATTGTTATTAAAAAACACTTTCTACATCAGGGCAAAAAGAAAAGCAGAGTGCTTCAGGTAGGAAAAAAGTTTCACATGAATTATCTTTGTAGGGATGGAATTATATTTAATGTATAATATTTATAATTTCTTTATTTTCTTCCACCAAAATTAAAAGCAACAGAAATAGGCACATTTTGAGGGTGGAGAGATAGCATGGAGGTAAGGCGTTTGCTTGCATGTAGAAGGTCGGTGGTTTGATTCCCAGCATCTCATATGTTCGCCCTGAGTCTGTCAGGAATGATTTCTGAGCACAGAGGCAAGAGTATTCCCTGAGCACTGCTGGTGTGACCCCAAAACAAAACAAAACAAATAGTCACATTTCTTGAATTCTGATATAAATAACCAACCCCAAGAACTTTTCTCTGCATATTGTGAATTGTAAAATAAGGTGTATACCTTCACTTTAGCCTCAGACTTCTTTTTTTTCTAGAAAACCTAAAAATTTTTAGAAAGAAACGTTTTGGTTGGGACTGGACACAGACTTCTGGAGCCTAAAGGAGCTGGGAATGGTTAGCTGAAAGAACTAATCCTTCTGACTCAGATAGGTGTGGCTTTGTTCAAGGTTTTGGAAAATGAATGGAATGCCATTAACCAACTTCTTTTAAGTGACTTACAATTTGCAATTTTATGTAATGCTTGTTTCTGGACTCCCAGAGATAGCACAGAGGGTAGATTGCAAGCCTTGTGAGTGGTTGGCCCGAGGCTCAATTCCTAGCAACCCATATGGTTTCCCAAGCACTGCCAGGAGTGATTCCTGACTGCAAAGCCCTGAGCATTGTCAGGAGTGGAACACACCCCCCCCCCAATAAAAAAAAATAAAATACCTGTTTGATTTTTTGAACATTATTAAAACTACTAGTCTTATTTAGCATGGATTTGCTGCTAAAAATCAATGAGGGCATGCAACGAACTAACATGGGAAATGAAGTTGGACTAGAATTCTGTGGATTACAGCTCAGATTACAGGTTTTAAAGGACTCAGTGGATAAGAGTTCAGAGAAAGAGGAAGCAGGTGGCTGGAAAACACTCCAGGAAGGAAAGGAAAGTTTGTAACCAAAATAAGAAGATTGTGGATTGTTTTAAGTGGGAAGACGGAGGTTACAAAATAAAGGAACATACGATATAAAATAAGTGATGTGAAAGAGGAAATGTAAGATTATGTGGTAGAAGAATTTTTTAATAATAAAGAAGATTGAAGAAAAAAGGAAGAGTTCCACCTCACTGCTCTACAGTTAAAATGTGCATGTACTGTAGTGCATAATTATCATTTCATATACTATCTTGTAACAGGCACACAGTCAAATGGAAGACATTTCTCTGCAGTTAGACAAGTTAGTTTTGTAATTGATGTTCCTGCTCCAAGCCAGGTCCTGTTCACTTCCAAAAAAAAAAAAAAGACTAATTATATGATCAAATATAGAATCCTTATCCACTTTAGACCACTTATCTTTTTGAGATAAAGCAAAATTATCATTAAAAAAGATTGAGCCAGGGACCAAGAAGATAGTTCAAAGAACTAAGTCTGAACACCAGAAAAAAGAGGGAAGAGGGGGATACTGGTATAGCCACTAAGCACATGTTTTATTTGTTCAAGGTCCTGGATTTTCTCCTAGGCACTAACAAGATTAAGATATACTCAGTTCACTTAGCACAAAGTAGAGCACGTGAAATCTACCTGTCCGTGAGCAGGATTTTATTTGATTTCTTTCATAGATAGAAGGATACTTGAACCTACCACTGAGTGATATAAGTGTAGTGGGAGTGGGTGATTCCAAGTCTTCAAACCCTATGAAGGTTTGACAGGACACCTGTTAGTCTTGGGGGACATCTAAGAGTGTGAAAAATGAGAAGGGCACAGAGCTAGAAATGCAGCAGACACCCACGAAGAAACAAAACCTTCATTCAGCAAGTTCTGAATAGCTGAGGAGAGGCCTTCAACACTATCTTCATTCCATTCTTTGTTTTGAAAAGAAAACAAGGCCATTCCCAAGCAGCTGTTGCATGTCTTGCCTACTTGGTGATGCTCAGATTGTCTCTGGCAACAGCCTCAAGATTACTACAACTGGGGTTGAAGAGATAGCATAGCAGGTAGGGCACTTGCCTTGGAGGAGGCAAATCAGAGTTTGATCTCAGTCATGCCATATGGTTCTCCAAGCACTATCAGAAGTAACTCATCAATACTGAGCAAGGAATAATTGTTTTGCATCAACAGGTATGGCTTCCCCTGCACACACACACTCCTCCTCATTCCCCTCCTCCAACTTTTCATATACCTTGCTCTTTAGAAATGATAGGTTTAGTGGCAAGGGATGTGGTTCACTGTAATCAGGCACATGAGTTCCATGCTTGAAGCCCTGGGTTCTATCTCTGGCACGACAAGCATGCCTAAAACACCAGATGTGTCCTCCAGTACCACCAAAGCATGCAGGAGGGTACCCTCCCAAATAATAATCAAAGAAATGAGAAGCTTAGAAACCAATTCTGGTTCAACAGACATTGAGTGCATACATACCAGGTGCCAGACTAGGTCTCAAGGAAATAAAAATAGACCAATTAAAAATACTGGGATATACTGATTCATCAGAAGCATACACCAAAAACACTAGTCAGAAGACTGGAATAGGATAGTTATGACTGTTTTCCTATTCACTAAAGATAATCCTTTCAAGGCCTTACATAAATCCAACTGTCCTGAGTCTTAGCTTTCTTATATGAAACACACACACACACACACACATACACACACACACACACAAATATCTGGGACAGTAACCCCAGGGGGTAGTTTTTCTTACCTCATATGTTAACAATAAATACAATTATTAGTAGAAGTGCTTTTATTATATATAACTAAGTTGTTGAGACTTAAACTATCGTGTGACTTCATGAAAGAGCAACCCCTGACTTCATCCAAGGAATCTGATGGAAAGCAGCACTAAAAGGAAAAGCCAAAGATCCAGATCTGCACTGAGGATGTAGATATGAAACCACACCCACTGTTCCCCCTCAGGATTTCTGGCTCTCTGATACAGCTGCTTTCTATCATTAAGGGTGGATTGCAGACCCAGGCTTCCTGATTAGATAACATTGCTAGCACACACACACACACACACACACACACACACACACACACACACACACACACACACGCACCCCACACTGAAAGAGAGAGCTAGAGAAATAGGCACAGCATAACCTAACCCTGGTTGCCATTTTGAAGTGATTCCAACACCCCTTATCCCATCCTTTTTAACTTGAACTGGAAATAATAAAACAAACTGATTGTAGACAGTCATTTTCATTCAATCAACAGAATAAATGAAGAAGGCATCAATCAGAATAAAATCAGTGAGGCATATCAAATGTTTTCCTTTTATTTTCCCCCCTCATGGAAAGATCTCAAATCAATCTAAAATTGGCAAATTCAGGGGCCAGAGCTATCTATAGTACAGCAGGTAGGGAACTTACTTGTCTTGCATATGGCCAACCCAAGTTGGTCCCAAGTATCTTTTGTTTTGTTGTTTGTTTGTTTTTGTTTTGGGGCCACACCCCAAGGTGCTCAGGGATTACTCATAGCTATCTGCTCAGAAATAGCTCCTGGCAGGCACGGGGGACCATATGTGATGCTGGGATTCGAACCAACCACCTTAGGTCTTGGGTCGGCTGCTTGCAAGGCAAACACCGCTGTGCTATCTCTCTGGCCTCGGTCCCAAGTATCTGAGCACCACCAGGAGTAATTTCTGGGTTCAGAGCCAGGAGTAATCTCTGAGCATCACTACATGTGCCCCCAAAAGAATAAAAATTGGCAAGAGCAACATGTTTGTTTGGTTATTTGTTTTGGGGCCTTACTCCTGGCTCTTTGCTCAGAGATCACTCCTGGAGGGCTGTGAGTTGGGGGTGATGGAGGCATGACGGGTACCTTATGGCATGCCTAGGATCAAACCCAGTTCAGTCAGGAAAGACAAGCACCTCACCTGCTATACAATCTTTCAGACCCAAGTTCAGCATTTTTAAGTCTATTTATTATACAGATATAGTACTTTGTTGGGGCCGGAGAGATAGCATGGAGGTAAGGCGTTTACCTTTCATGCAGAAGGTCATCGGTTCGAATCCCGGCATCCCATATGGTCCCCCGTGCCTGCCAGGAGCAATTTCTGAGCACGGAGCCAGAAAAAATCCCTGAGCACTGCCAGGTGTGACCCAAAAACCACACACACACACACACACACACACACACACAAATATATATATATATATATATATATATATATATATATATATATATAGTACTTTGTTGTACAATTTGCACAAAACTTTGTTGCTGTTGTTAACAGAAAAATGTGTTTTTCCCCAAGGCGAGTATGTATATTTTCTATCCAGGGAGGGAGATAATTACAACATAGTATTCACAACACAAATTTCCAGATATCCATGAACTCAGCTTTGGAACTGTGGGAATTGTGCACACTGAAATGCCTATCTAAATGTCCACAGCCAGAGACCAGTTTTTCCAGCCACCAGGTCAGCTCAGCCCCAGTTTATAGCTGGCAAGTGAGTTAGGCTTTTGCAAAACCATCTCCGAAACTGAAGAACTCAGCGTTCTTTTGAAGCTGCACGTTGACTCATTACTTTGATAACCACAGTTCTTTCTGTTATGGCAAAAAATAAAGTGAAATAAGTAGAGTAGCTTTGACATACCACAGAAAGACTGCAAAGGAAAATGTAACTGAAAATATGAAAATTCTTTAAATCAGAGCCGATTATCCCCAAAAGACTGGTAGGTCCAACGTAAACATATTTTATGAGGCCCAGGTAGGATTCTGGGATATTGTACATTATTATTATTATTGTTTATTTGAAACATTCTTTATGACTTGTTCAAAAACCAAGATCTATGTCAAATATTTCCTGTTTTTTATCCTCCTCTTCACAGTGGTGTGGAAAGTTTACATTGTTAGCAAAGAATCGCTGAGGAGACATCTGTTGAGTATCATCCTATTCTCAAAGGAAGTTTTTCCATGAATGCTCTAATCTCTTATTTTAATCTCAAGTGAAAAGGCATTTAAAATTTAAAGTGACCTGATTTAATAATCTAAGATTATATTTACTTCTGTTAATTAATGTTAAAGGATTTCAAAATGAAGGTGTATTTATTTTGTTTGTTTGTTTGTTTTTTGTTTTGGGGCCACACTCATCAGTGCTCAGGGATTACTCCTGGCTCTGCACTCAGGAATCACTCCTTTGGACTTGGGAACCATACGGAGTGCTGGGAGTTGCATGCAAAGCAAGTGCCTTACCCACTGTTCCATCTCTCCAGCCCAAATGTGTGTGTGTATGTGTGTGTGTGTGTGTGTGTGTGTTAACTTCTGAAAAAGAAAGATTACTTTCTTTTCTTTTTCTTTTTTTCTTTTTTTGGTTTTGTTTTTAGTTTTTGGGCCACACCCAGTGACGCTCAGGGGTCACTCCTGGCTATGCGCTCAGAAATCGCTCCTGGCTTGGGGGGACCATATGGGATGCCGGGGGATCAAATCAAGGTCCATCCTGAGTTAGCCTTGTGCAAGGCAAATGCCCTACCACTGTGCTATCACTCTGGCCCCAGATTGCTTTATTTTCAATATTTTCCTAATTACCTAATTATGTATGGATATATTTTAACCACATTCTGAACAAAAATTCTGGCTACTACAGGTTCTGGGTGGGACTTGGGAATAAGTTACCATGATACTTTATGATTAGGAGAGATTCTATTAAAAAGAGAGTAGAGGGGCTGGAGAGGTAATATGAAGGTAGGGTGTTTGCCTTGCATGCAGAAGGATGGTGGTTTGAATCCCGGCATCCCATATGGTCCCCTGACCCTGCCAGGAGCGATTTCTGAGCGTAGAGCTGGTAATGACCCAAAACCCAATAATAATAATAATAATAATAATAATAATAATAATAATAATAATAAAAAGAGTAGAATTTATAAATGTAAAATTAAATATGAAAGTATATATTCATCATAAATAAAACATCAAATTTTTAAAGGCACCACCACTCATTATAGTTTTATTCTTGGCTGTGTAATGAACCACTTCAAGACTTCATGGTTAGAATAACAACAATAGTTTTGTTATTATTACATTTCATGGGATAGTTGAGCCAAGGTAGGCAGGTCTTTCTGGAGATTTATCAGGAGCTTGGATTGGAGTCAGCTGTGGTTTACTCTCTCCTATCTAGACTTGATGTTTACTGGTCCACAAATAGCCTTTCCATATGACTTCTTAACTTCCTCAGGACCTGGGAAAAAGGCTTAAAATTAGATAAACACTTGCCTCTTTCATGAACATACTTTGGCAGTAGCATACTTTCTGTATCAGTTTCCTATTGCTACCAGATAATTCAAAACCAACCAGCTGAAAACAATAACTGTCTTGTAGTTCTGTAAATCTGAAGTTTACAAAGGACACCCAGGGGCTAAAATCAATGTATTAGCAGAGTGGTATTATTTCTGGAGATCCTGAATAGCAGGATATACTACTTCTCCTCTCCCACCTCCTAGTGTCTACCACATTCCTTGGCTTATTCCCTCTTCAAAGTCAACATTGGAGCAGTTTCAGTTTGTTCTCCATTCTGACTTTTGTGCTTCCTTTTTCTGCCTAGAGAAGGCCTTATTGGCTCACACAAATAAATTAGGGTAATCTGTCCATCTCAAGGTCAGTTTATTCACAACTTTAATTCCACTTGCAACTCTAATCCCCCCTTTTCTTAAAACATGACAAAGTCACAGATTCTGAAAATTAAGACACAGAACATCTTAAGTGTTTGTGTGTGTGTATGTGTGTGTGTGTGTGTGTGTGTGTGTGTGTGTGTGTGCGCGCGCACATAAACATTATTCACCTCAGTCAATATTTCGTCAGCCAGTCTGATCAGAGTTCAGCCTTTGAGAAAACTAGTATGGAGATGTTGAGAAAAAAAAAGTATGAATACAGGGGCTGGAGAGATAGCATGAAGGTAAGGCATTTGCCTTGCATGCAGAAGGACTGTGGTTTGAATACTGGCATCCCATATGGTTCCCCGAGCCTGCCAGGAGCAATTTCTGAGCATAGAGCCAGGAGTAATCCCTGAGCACTGCCGGGTGTGGCCCCCAAACCAAAAAAATATATGAATACAGATTCCATATGATGTAGTGATCCTACTTCTTGGCATGTAGATACCAAACACAAAATATTAATTCAAAGAAATACATGTACACTGATGTTCACTGCAGAGCCAGGAAATGATAATAACCCAAATGCCCAATAATAGAAGAATAGAGAAGGCTGTAGAAGTGGCTAGGGCACTGTTTTGCATGTAGCCCCAATGGCTATAACCCTTGTTGGAATTCCCAGCACCACATTTAGTGTTGGGCATGACTACAGCTCACCTCTGAGCAAAGAGCCAGAAGTTGCCTCTGAGCATAGCTTGCTATGTCCCCCAAACCAAAAAATGACAACAACAACAACAACAAAGCTGGTGAAGGGATAAGTAAATTACTGTTTATATACAGAATATATAGAATGAAGTAATATTACAGCTATGAGCAAAAATGGAATCTTATATTTTCTTGTGAGTTTCATAGAACTGGAAGAGATCATATTAAGTGAAATGACCAAAGGGAGAGGGACAAATACTGGATTATGTCACTTATCTGTGGAATATAGATACAGTGGAATAAACAGCATCAAATGATGTATGATCTTTGGCTTTTTTTTTTTTTTTTTTTTTTTTGCTTTTTGGGTCACACCCGGCAGTGGTGCTTGGAGGTTACTCCTGGCTCTGCACTCAGAAATCGCCCCTGGCAGGCTCGGGGGACCAAAAGGGATGCCAGAACTCGAACTGGTGTCTGTCCTGTGTTGGCCGTGTGCAAGGCAAAATGCCTTGTTGTTTGTGCTATTGCTCTGGTTCCCGTGATCTTTGGCTTTTGATTACAAAACAGAGTATCAAGAAAAGAGGGTTGGGCAGAATTAGGGCTAAAACTAATATAAGGAAAATAGTGGAGGCTCTTTAGGTGGTTGTAAAGGTGTAATTATTTTATATATAAAAACCATAGCATTAGTGGTCCTCAAACTATGGCCCGCGGGCCACATATTGTATTTGTATCTGTTTTGTTTCTTCATTGCAAAATAAGATATATACACTGTGCATAAGAATTCGTTCATAAGTTTTGTCTTTACTATAGTCAGACCCTCCAATGGTCTGAGGGACAATGAACTGGCCCCCTGTTTAAAAAGTTTGAGGACCCCTGCAATAATCTGCTGTGTAAACTATAATAAAATGTATTTTGTTTTATTGTTTTTTGTTTGGCACCATACCCTGAAATGCCCAGGGTTTACTCCTGGATCTGCATTCAGAGATCACTCTTGGCAGGCTCTGGGGACCATATGTATCACCAGGAATTTAACCTACTTCAGTTGCTTGCAAGTGTTCTACCCACTGTATTATTGCTCTAGTCCCAATTAAAATAATATGTTAGACTTAGAATCATGTTTAAGGGCACAGAGCATAGACTCCACACTAAATGAGAAAAATGTTTTTGTTTTTTGTTTTTTGATAAGAGGAGCACGTGAAATGGGAGATATTTTGTCAATCAGCTCTGGAAAACAAAATTTTCCATATATATAAACATCAAAACTTTAGGAAAGGACACAATAATTTGTATTAAGGAGGGGAAGGAGAGATACTATAGCAAGTTAGGTGATTGCCTTGCATATGGCTACCTATCTAAGATTACCAGCACCACATATGGCCTTTCAAGCACAGCAAGGAATTAATTGGTTCTGAGTACAGTTGGATGTGGCACAAACATAGCTCTCTCCAAGTAATTTATATTAAAAATTGTCAACATTTTTCCATAAATATTTTTTTTTCATAAATATTTTTTGTTTGTTTTGTTTTTTTTGCCACACCTGGTTTACACTCAGGGATTACTCCTGGCTATAAGCTCAGAAATCTCTCCTGGCTTGAGGACCATATGGGATGTCAAGGTTAGAAACCAGGTTCATCCTGGGTCAGCTACATGCAAGGCAAATGCCCTACCACTGTGCTATCACTCCAGCCCCTCCATAAATCTTTTTGCAATGTTTTTGGACTGCAAACTTTCTGGTCACTTCTTCATAACAATATTATATTTTCCAATTAAGAGCATTATGTCTTTTCTCTAGCATGACTATTGTTTTTTCTTGGTCAAAAATCTGGAGCTCAGTGGTAGGGCCTAATACTATAGCTACTTGCTATTTAAATATTTATTCGGACATTTACAAAAATACTAAAATATTTGTTTTATACCTCATTCTAAATGCAGTATTATAGAATTTGTCTATTTTATGAATAACTATCAATTTTGTCTATGTAAAACTTATAAAATTAGCACATAATTTATTATAGAAGTGTATTTTGAGTTTATATATGTGTGTGTGTATATATATATTTTTTGTTGTTGTTGTTGTTGTTGTTGTTTTTGTATCACACTTGGCCACGCTCAGGGGTTACTTCTGGCTCTATGCTCAGAAATCGCTCCTGGCAGGCTCAGGGGATCATATGGGATGCCGGGATTCGAACCACCGACCTTCAGCAAGGCGAAGAATCGCCTTACCTCCATGCTATCTCTCCGGCCCCGAGTTTTTATATTTCTTTCTTTCTTTCTTTCTTTCTTCTTCTTTCTTTTCTTTCTTCTTTCTTTCTTTTCTTTCTTTTTCTTTTCTTTCTTTCTTTCTTTTCTTTCTTTCTTCTTTCTTTCTTTCTTTCTTTCTTTCTTTCTTTTTCTTTTCTTTCTTTCTTTCTTTCTTTCTTCTTTCTTTCTTTCTTTCTTTCTTTCTTTCTTTCTTCTTCTCTTCTTCCTTTCCTTCCTTCCTTCCTTCCTTCCTTCCTTCCTTCCTTCCTTCCTTCCTTCCTACCTTCCTTCCTTCCTTCCTTTCTATCTTTTTTTTTTTTTTTGGTTTTTGGGTCACACCTGGGAGCACTCAGGGGTTACTCTTGGCTCCATGCTCAGAAAATCGCCCCGGGCAGGCTCGGGGACCATATGGGATGCCGGGATTCGAACCACCGTTCTTCCGCATGAAAGGCAAACACCTTACCTTCATGCTATCTATCCGGCCCAAAGTTTTTATATTTTCAATGTCAGTATCTTGTATAAAATTAGAAAGAAATGTCTATTTTCCTTTTTTTTTTTTTGTATTTACTAACAGCAAAAATTAAAAAGACCTATAGAGAGGTCAGAGCGATATCACAGCAGGTAGAGCATTTGCCTTGCACACTGCTGACTCAGGTTCGAACTCAGGCATCACACGTGGTCCCTTGAGTCTGCCATGAGTAATTTCTTTTCTTTTCTTTTCTTTTCTTTCTTTTCTTTTCTTCTCTTCTTTTCCCTCCCTCCCTCCCTCCCTCCCTCCCTCCCGCCTCCCTCCTCCTCCCTCCCTCCCTCCCTCCTCCCTCCCTCCCTCCCTCTTCTTTCTTTCTTTCTTTCTTCTTTCTTTCTTTCTTTCTTTCTTTCTTTCTTCTTTCTTTCTTTCTTCTTTCTTTCTTTCTTCTTTCTTTCTTTCTTTCTTTCTTTCTTTCTTTCTTTCTTTTCTTTCTTGTTTTTGGGTCACACCCAGCAGCGCTCAG
Source organism: Suncus etruscus (assembly GCF_024139225.1). NCBI lineage: Eukaryota > Metazoa > Chordata > Mammalia > Eulipotyphla > Soricidae > Suncus > Suncus etruscus. The sequence goes on along the minus strand of NC_064863.1, from coordinate 66,097,460 downwards.
GGGTTACTCCTGGCTCTATGCTCAAAAATCACTCCTGGCTGGCTCAGGGGACCATATGGGATGCCGGAATTCGAACCACCGTCCTTCTTCATGCAAGGCAAATGCCCTACCTTCATGCCATCTCTCTGGCCCCTGCCACGAGTGATTTCTGAATGCAAAACTAGGAGTAACCACAGAGTGCTGCTGGTATGGCCCCGAAACCACCTCGAATGTGGCTGACCCTGGATACAGGTGGGGATAGAGCATTGCCTGAAATTATTCTGAGAAACATAACCAGGGGATAAGCCCCTGAGACAGATGTGTGTGGTTTGAAAACAAACAAAATGAAACAAAACAAATGCCACAACCACCACCACCACCACCACCACCAACAGCAACAAAAAACCCTACATAATGGTCTTACTAAAGTTTCTGCTTTTTAAGAAAATATCACTTTTATAGGGTCAGAGTGATAGTACAGTAGATAGGGCACTTGCCTTGTTATGCAGCCAGCTTGGGTTTAATCCCCAGCACCCCATAAGATCCCCAAGCAACTCCTGGAGTGAGTCTTGAGCACAGAGCCAGAAATTATTCCTGAGCATTCCTGGGTGTGGCCCCAAAACAAGACAAACAGAAACAACAAGAAAATACCACTTTTGGAGTTGTCTGAAAAATATTGATTACAACTTATTGATTGCTCAGGACTTCCTGCATTCTGTCAGGGATCACTCCTGGTGGGCTGGAGTAATGGTAAAGAGATGTATAGGATGCTTAGGATTGAATCCAGTTCAGCCAGATGCAAAACAAATGCTTTCACTGCTATACTATCTCTCTGGCTCCTTGGTTGTTTATGGCCAAAACCAATGGTGCTTGAATCCTCCTCCTAGATCTTTGCTCATCACTTCTGCATTTAAAGCATGCACTCATCCCATTGTATGCCTCCACCCTTCAAATTGATTTATTTTCATTTATTAGTTTTTGTGAGCCACATCCAGTGATGCATGGGGCTTACTCTAGATTCTGTGCTTAGGAAATCATTCCTAGCAGTGCTCAGGGGATTGACTATAAGTGGTGCCAGAGATCAAACCAGGGTTGGCATTGTGTAAGGCAAGTGACTTACTCTGTACTATCTCTCCAGCATTCAATTTACTTCTTGATGTATAGGCACATTCCATCTTTCACCCACATTTTTAGCCCTTTTATTTTAATACTTACTAATTTATAGAATTTTCTTAGTTTTTTAATAAAAGCATATCTTAGATTACAAAAAGAAGACACCCTTTTAAAAAAGCATATGAAGTAGGAGTTTGTAATTTCTCAATTGTTTTATTGAAACACCCAAAGACGTGTTTTCAGATTTTGTTAAAATATATGTCCCTGGGGCTGGAGCAATAGAGCATCAGTAAGTAGAGCATTTGCCTTGCTTGCAGGCAAACTGGGTTTGATCTCTGGTCTCCCATATAGTCCCCCAAGCACCACTAAGAGTAATTCCTGAGTACAGAGCCAGAAGAGACCCCTGAGCAATGTCAGGTTGTGGAATAAAAAAAGCTCAATTTTCCTTTATCCAAACTTAAAAGTACTGAATGTCATGTATGTACCTTCAAACACAAGAAAAAATTGGTACAGTGAATTTGACATGTAGGGAGAAAACATCCTTCAGTGGGTTATATGGTGGGGAAGGAGGGCATTGGTGGTGGGAATGCTGCACTGGTAAAGGGGGGTATTCTGTTTATAATTGAAACCCAACTACAAACATGCTTGTAATCACGATGCTTAAAGATTTATATTGAGAAAGTGGTTATATGATTATATTAAAATGTCTTACTTTGGAAGAATATGGAGAAAAATAGTACAAGGTAAGGCATTTGCCTTGATTGTAGCCAAACTGGTTCAGCCCTGCCAAAAGTAATTCCTGAGCACAAAGCCAGGTGCAAGCCTTGAACATCACCAGGAATGACTCTAAAATCAAAATACATAAATTATATTACTTTTTGTAAAACTTAAAAATAAATATTTTGTAGGTTCTAGTCTAAAATCCCAAAAACAATCTTTGTGAGTTGACCCCTGAAGCTAAATTTCACTCATTTTGCTATATTCACATTTGGTAGTCAATAATTCACTACCAGGTACATATGCTATGTGATTTACATGTGCTGGCAGAATTTTAATGCCCATAATACATACATGTGTTAAGTAATATAAAGTTAAGGGAGTTGATCCAAAGGCCAGACTTTGGTACAATCAGTATTCATCAGCAGGCAAGCCAATAGCAGATAATCTGACTCACAGACCCACTCTCTTATTCTCTTAATCACTATTTTCATAGTGGTTTTAATATTTATGAAAAAGAAAGACTAATAAACTTTAAGTGGAACATAATCTGATGCATACTTTCTATCTAATGGATGCAAAATGGTTGCTTCAATTTTTTTTGGTTGCTTAAAATATTTAGGATAGATTATTCCAAGGGAACTGGATTTAGAATGGCTTTATTAGGAAATTCAGACTAGGAACAATTTGCCTTCTTTCGTGTGTGTGTGTGTGTGTGTGTGTGTGTGTGTGTGTGTGTGTGTGTGTGTGTATGAGTGTGTGCACAGGCATTTGTATAAGCACATTCCAGTGGAATGTGTGTTTGTTCTTTTCGATACTAAATAAATATTCTTTTGAGAAATCTAATTCCTCTCTAGCAAACTAATCTGTAAAGCAGTTGTCCAGAGAAAGACTTTGATCTGACAGGATTAATTGTCTTTGCTCTCGAGTCTGGATGAACATGTTTCTATATAATGCAAGCCAAGCCAGAGAGATAGCTCAGAGTGCAAGCTTTGCATGCATGAGGCCCTACTCCATCCTTGCTACTGAATGGTCCCCTATGCACCTCCAGGTGCTGGAAGTCGCTCCTGAGAAATGCAGAGTAGGGCTCCCAAAACAAAACAAATAAATAAATACATATTTATAACATATATATGTAAAACTAGTTGCTTTAGCATAGTTCCATCACGCAAATTCCAAACAGAGCCATCAGAAAAGGGATTCCTTATCTTCTGTCTTCCTTTAATCAGCACTAAGAGATGTCAAGTGAGCTTTTAATGCATCATGTGAGGATGTCAAATGTTGAGGTGCTGGAGGGAAATTGCTGCTTTGTTCCAGTTGAGCCAACTATGTATCGAAGACATTTAGAGTATCTTCCATTTTGTGAAATAAATGCATTTTCCTGTCTTTGTAGCAGAAGGTTGAAATCAGCTAATACCTTGCTTTCTCTGGCATGACAGGTTCTGTTCTTACACTCTCAGAACCTGCATATTATGTTTTTTAAGTGAAGTCAAGGTCCGCTGATTATTCACTCTAAAAAATAGAAATGTTTGAGAAAGTGCTGAGCCTGTGCTGGACAGGAGGGTAGAAACTGAGAGTGATGGCACAAAGATAGTATGTGGGGAAGATGCTTCTTTTGGTATGTACCCAGGAGAAAGCAATTTATTGTGCTATGCAGTTTTATAAGCTTTTAAGAATGGAAGTAACATTATATCTAAATCTTATATGTAAACATTAGAAAACTTATTGACTCATTTTGTATGAAATTTTGCTTCCTAAAACATTCAGGTTTCCATAGCCCTGTGCTTTAATATATGCAGCCCACACTGCAGTGAATAAATCTGTTGCTGCTTCTTTTGTCAGGGTTAATAAACATTAGCTTGGGGGCCGGGCGGTGGCGCTGGAGGTAAGGTGCCTGCCTTGCCTGCGCTTAGCCTAGGACGGACCGCGGTTCGATCCCCCGGCGTACCATATGGTCCCCCAAGAAGCCAGGAGCAACTTCTGAGCACATAGCCAGGAGTAACCCCTGAGCGTCACAGGGTGTGGCCCAAAAACCAAAAAAAAAAAAAAAAAATAAACATTTAGCTGGACATCTATTCTACCCAGGTTGCTGTGATGGAGTTTAGTATATACAAAAGAAGCTATGGGATGACTCTACCCATGGGAGGATCAGAGCTAGTAAGGTAGAACTGAACTGAAAACTATATTTTTCTGTGGTCTATTCTGGTATGAGTGAGGACAAAGGCTAGTGCAGGGCTAGAGAGGCTAGTCTCTGGGGGTGGGGGGTTAGAGGAGGAAGCTTATGTAAATCTGAGCAGAGGAGGTTGTTCTTGGCTGCTTCTCAAAAAAAAAAAAATGGCTTCTATTTTATGTCTTCTTCACTCAACTCAAGTCTGTTCTATTCTTTTTTAAAAGAGAGCAGATTCTGCCCTAAAGACAGATTAGCAACTTCTGATCTCTGTGGATAGAGCTTCTACTTTCAGGAGATCCTTTAACCTTGGTCTTTTAAAAATATTTATGAAATTTGTAATCCTACCTAAGACCACTTTAACTGTATAGTGATTTATTTAAATGACATCAGAATATTGTGACATCTTCACACATGGGTTACTTTACTATGTCATAGAGATGTCAAAAAAAAAACCCAAACAAACAGATAACACATTACAAAATGTGAGGGGAAAGTACCTATTGCCATTTAACATTTAACATAACAAATGTTAAATGGTGGTGTAAGTCTCTGTATGTGTTTGCATATATATTAATTATTATTTATTTGAATAATAATTGAATTGAATTATGATATATATATATGCACAAGAAACTATAATATATGTACACTGTAAATCCCATTGTTATATAGGGTGATTATATAGTTATATAACTTATAGAATGAAGAGCTCAGCAGGCTGAAGCATATACTGTCCATGCAAGAGGCTGAGGTTCCATCCTCAGAAATACATGGTTCCCCAGTGTCACCAGAAGCAACCCCTGAACACAAATTCAGGAAAATCTTTAGGCAACATTAGGTGTGGTGCTATGTGTGGCCATAAACTGCTTTTGGCCATTAGGTGTGGCCTTAAAACCAGTCCAACAGCAACAACAATAAAATAATAATAATAAAAAAATTAAAAACAAATGATTAAATATTCACCATCCAAGCTAAATAAATAACATATAATCTGTTCCTTTGAAATCTGTGGATGCCTCACCCACATCACAGCACCTATTTTCTTAGCAGTCACATTTTACAAAAGTTCAGTTCATTATTTTCCTTTTCTTTTCATTACCATTTTTTCTTTCTTTTTTTTTTCTTCTTTTGGTTTTTGGGTCATACCTGGTGGCGCTCAGGGGTTGGTACTGGCTCTGCACTCAGAAATCACTGCTGGCTGGCTTGGGGAACCATATGGGATGCTGGGATTCAAACCACCCGACCACTATGCTATCTCTCCGGCCTTATTCTTTCCCTTTCAACACAGATAACTTTATATGTATCCCCTAACATCCCTTAATGTTTGAATTTGCATGAATTTTATATGAATAGAATCAAATTGAATTATTTTTCTTGTGGCTTACCAAACCATAACCCAATACACACATACATGCACTAACACACATGTGCAAGCACACACACAAACCATGGATATTTTTCTTTGGAAGATGTAACCTGAATAAAAACACACCTAAGAACCTAGGAACAATACGTATCAACAGTCTTTGCTGCTCTCTCCCATTTAGTGTTATGATTTTTAAACTTTGTCCTTGTTTACCTGTCACCATAGCAATTTTTATTGCTATATACATTCCATAGTATGAACATATCACACTCTACGTAACTGTTCAAATGTAGATAGACTTGGGATCTTTCCAATTTATCAGCACTGTAGAAAAATAATGCTGATGGGCCCGGAGAGATAGCACAGCGGTGTTTGCCTTGCAAGCAGCCGATCCAGGACCAAAGGTGGTTGGTTCGAATCCTGGTGTCCCATATGGTCCCCCGTGCCTGCCAGGAGCTATTTCTGAGCAGACAGCCAGGAGTAACCCCTGAGCACCGCCGGGTGTGGCCCAAACACCAAAAAAAAAAAAAATGTGGCAGGCTACAAAATTAACACACAAAAATCAATGGCCTTCCTATACACCAATACTAATAAGGAAGAAATGGACATTAAGAAAACAACTCCATTCACTATAATGTCACACAAACTCAAATATCTTGGAATCAACTTGACTAAAAATGTGAAGGACCTATACAAGGAAAACTATAAAAACTCTGCTCCAAGAAATAAGAGAGGACACGCGGAAATGGAAGCATATACCCTGCTCATGGATTGGCAGGATTAACATCATTAAAATGGCAATACTCCCCAAAGCACTGTACAGATTTAATGCGATCCCCCTAAAGATACCCATGACATTCTTCAAAGAAGTGGACCAGGCACTTTTGAAATTTATTTGGAACAATAAACACCCTCGAATAGCTAAAGCAATCATTGGGAAAAAGAATATGGGAGGAATTACTTTCCCCAACTTTAAACTTTACTACAAAGCAATAGTTATCAAAACAGCATGGTATTGGAATAAAGACAGGCCCTCAGATCAGTGGAATAAGCTTGAATACTCAGAGAATGTTCCCCAGACATACAATCATCTAATTTTTGATAAAGGAGCAAAAAATCCTAAATGGAACAAAGAAAGCCTCTTCAACAAGTGGTGTTGGCAAAACTGGGTAGCCACTTGCAAAAAATTGAACTTAGACCCCCAGCTAACATCATGTACGAAGGTAAAATCCAAATGGATTAAAGACCTCAATATCAGCCCCAAAACCATAAGATATATAGAACAATACGTAGGTAAAACACTCCAGGACATTGAGGCTAAAGGCATCTTCAAGGAAGAAACTGCACTCTCCAAGCAAGTGAAAGCAGAAATTAACAGATGGGAATATATTAAGCTGAGAAGCTTCTGCACCTCAAAGGAAATAGTGCCCAAGATACAGGAGCCACCCACTGAGTGGGAGAAACTATTCACCCAATACCCATCAGATAAGGGGCTAATCTCCAAAATATATAAGGCACTGACAGAACTTTACAAGAAAAAAACATCTAATCCCATCAAAAAATGGGGAGAAGAAATGAACAGACACTTTGACAAAGAAGAAATACAGATGGCCAAAAGACACATGAAAAAGTGCTCCACATCACTAATCATCAGGGAGATGCAAATCAAAACAACGATGAGATACCACCTCACACCCCAGAGAATGGCACACATCACAAAGAATGAGAATAAACAGTGTTGGCGGGGATGTGGGGAGAAAGGAACTCTTATCCACTGCTGGTGGGAATGCCGTCTAGTTCAACCTTTATGGAAAGCGATATGGAGATTCCTCCAAAAACTGGAAATCGAGCTCCCATACGATCCAGCTATACCACTCCTAGGAATATACCCTAGGAACACAAAAATACAATACAAAAACCCCTTCCTTACACCTATATTCATTGCAGCACTATTTACCATAGCAAGACTCTGGAAACAACCAAGATGCCCTTCAACAGACGAATGGCTAAAGAAACTGTGGTACATATACACAATGGAATATTATGCAGCTGTCAGGAGAGATGAAGTCATGAAATTTTCCTATACATGGATGTACACGGAATCTATTATGCTGAGTGAAATAAGTCAGAGAGAGAGAGAAAAACGCAGAATGGTCTCACACATTTATGGGTTTTAAGAAAAATGAAAGACATTCTTGCAATAATAACTTTCAGACACAAAAGAGAAAAGAGCTGGAAGTTCCAGCTCACCTCAGGAAGCTCATCACAAAGAGTGATGAGTTTAGTTGGATAAATAACTACATTTTGAACTGTCCTAATAATGAGAATGTATGAGGGAAATTGAGAACCTGTTTAGAGTACAGGCGGGGGTCGGGTGGGGAGGAGGGAGACTTGGGACATTGGTGATGGGAATGTTGCACTGGTGATGGGTGGTGTTAAAAAAAATAATAATTTACATATATTTAAAGAGGAGGAGGAGTTACAATATATTAAAATTTAAAAAAAAAAAGAAAAATAATGCTGCGATTCATGTTTTCATCTCTCCTCTTTGTGTATACTGGATCTTATATAAACTAGGTATCAAGAAGATAGTTTAGGGTGCCAGAAATTTAGGATCCCAAGGCATTTGCATCTGGATTGTGTAGTTTCAGTGGGTTTCCCTAGCAACTTTCTCTCTGACCAGCACTCAGTGAATGTTCATACTGTGACCTTTTGACCATATGTTAGTTGCTTTCATTAAGTTTACAGACAAGATCCCAGACAACTTGTGTCTCTGTGTACTCTAACATGGAGTAGATGCTCAGTAAAAATTCTCTTGTTGTTTGATTCTGGAAAATAAATACTATCGAGTAAAAGACAACTGCACTGAAGCCTACAACTATTGCTCTATATAGAAGAAAGTACGTTTATTTATTTAGCTTTTGGGGCCACACCAGCGATGCTCAGGGTTTACTCCTGGCAGGTTCAGGGATCATATGGAATGCTGGGAACCGAACGTGGGTCAGTCCAGGGTCAGCAGCTTGTAAGGCAAATGCCCTACAGCTGTGATATTACTCCAGCGCCGCATTTGTTTATTTTAAACTAATTGAGATATACTTATATAAACATCTATTCAGATATTACAAAAATCAATTAATGCTTATGTAGCAATACAAAAAATGTGAGAAAATAGCATTTTTCAATGAAAAATAGTCTGAAATATAGCTACTGCTTGAATACACATGCTTATAAGCACAGTGTCTAGAGACACACATATGCATGTGTGTCTGTAATAAATGAGTTATAAAGCATTGTGACTTAAATGTTAACATCTAATTCATAAGCTTATCATTTTGAACAACTAATTAGAAGTTCTCAATCATTAATTTGTGTAGAGATAAAATTTAAAATACATAGTTGTGAGGGCGGAGTGATGGCGCAGCAGTAGGGCATTTGCCTTTCACACAGCTGGTCCAGGACAGACCTCAGTTCGATCCCTGGCGTCCCATATGTCCCTCAAGCCAGGGGTGATTTCTGAGTGCATAGCCAAGAGTAACCCTTGAGCGTAACCAGGTGTGGCCCAAAAACCAAAAAAAAAAAAAAAAAAAAGTTGTTGGGCATTGGAGAGATAGGACAGGGATTAAGGTACATATGGCTGACCCCAACTCAATCCAGCTTGCTCCCCAAGCACAGCCTGAGTACAGATTCAGAACTAAGCTCCTGAGCACTGGCAGGTATCCACCCCCTTCAAAGAAAAAGCCACCCAAAATAAAATAAACAGCGCATTTCTTTAAAAATTTTTTTAGTTTGGGTAACATGACTATTACAGGGTGTTCTAGTTATTATAGTTACAGTTTTGATGTACTGAGTTAACTCCCAACAAAGTGCCCCAGACCCTCTACTGAAGTCCCTATATTTATCTCTTTCTTTTCTTTTTTTTTTTTTTTGTTCATTTTTTTTTCTATCTCTTTATTTTCTAACCAGTCCCCTCACTACACAGTCACCTCAGTTTTTGTGATCTTAGGCCAGGGGTTTACCATTCAGCACTATTCCCTTGTTTGTTTTCTTTGTATGTTACAGATGAATAAAATCATTTACTATGCGTTCTTTGTCCTCTGACTTATTTCACTTAACATGCTAGCCTTCATTCTATCCAAGTTGCAACAAACTGTACTATTTCCATTTTCTTATGGCTTCTTAGTATTCCACTGTGTACACACATACCAATCCTTTATATATTTACTTGTCATTGGACATTATGGATATTTCCACATCCTATTGTATTAAGCACTGCAATGAACATAGGTGTGCCATGAACATCTTGTTTAGTTAATATTTTTGTGTTTGGGGGATAAATTCCAAGAAGTGGAATGACTGGGTTATATGGTAGTTCTATTCTGACCTGTTTGAGGAACCTCTATACTGTTTTTCAGAGAGGCTGAACCAGAAAACACTTCCAACATCAGTGAATGAAGGTTTGTTCCATTTCACAGCATCCCTGCCAACACTGATAGTTTCCTGTCTTTTTGATACATGCCATTCTACTGATGTGAAATGACACCTCAGCATCATTTTGGTTTACATATTCCTGATTGTAATGAACAACACTTTCTCATATGTCTACTAGATATCCAGGTTCCTCTTCTGGCAGTATCTGCGCATGTGTTCTTCTCAATTTTTGATAGAGTTATTGAATTTTTGTTGTTGAGTTTTGTAGGTGCTTTATATAATTTGGCTATTAACCCCTTTATTTGTATGATGTGAATGCATGTTTTGAAATGAGCTTAACTATGCTCCTATCTAAGTGAAATTAGAACTTAGTAACTATTTGGAGGTTCTAAATTTACTTTTGTCTGTATAATGTAGTTTCATCCCCTGTCATTTCCACCAAATTTACCAAGCTTTATTTTAAAATATAAAGCTTTGAAGCTGAGGATGTGGTTTGATGTTAGAGTATATGTCTCTTGTGTGTGAAGTCTGGGTCTGATTCTCAGCATATAACCCATCTCACCCCCTGTCCCATAAACCTGAACAAATAAAAAATAAGTCTTTGGGGGCCGGTAGGGCATTTGTCTTGCACGTGCTGACCCAGGATGGACCTGGATTTGATCCCCAGTGTCACATATGGTCCCCTGAGCCAGGAGCAATTTCTGAGTGCATAACCAGGAGTAACTCCTGAGCGTCATCGGGTGTGGCCCAATAGCCAAAAATAAAAGGTCTTTTATTTACCTATGTAAGGACTAGGACTAAAATTTAAAATACAAAGTAAGGTATTTTCAATCAACAGATTTCCATCAGAAAATATAAAAAATTGAACTATAGTTCTAAATATATTTATATATTTATATAAGTCATGTCTTTCGTGTGAAATGTGTGTGCACTTTCCACCTAAAATAATGGCAACTTTAATACATTTAGAAATGGTAGATAGGCAATTATAAATCCGTTTCTAAATTAAACTTAAAATTATTATACTAGGGGCCAGAGAGATAACATGAAGGTAGGATATTTGCCTTGCATGCAGAAGAATGGTGCTTCAAATCCCAGCATCCCATATGATCCCCAGAGCCTGCCAGGAGTGATTTCTGAGTAAAGAGCCAGGAGTAACCTCCGAGCACTCCTGAGTGTGACCCCCCCCCAAAAAAAATCCAAAATAATTATACTAGACAAAATAAATATATTTGTAATCTAATCACTGAAAACTATTAGGATCTACTACTTGCATCTACATTTGTTCATTTACTTTTTTAAGAGGCTTTCCTTGCTCCATTTTGTATTTCTTGCCCCTTCATCAAAGATTATTTTATTGTATGTCTGGGAGACATTCTCTAAATACGTAGAAGACTACTACTATCATTTCTATTAATTCTCATGTTGGGGACTTCTAATGCACTCAGAGAAAGAATGATACAGGTAGTTAGCAAAGAATAAGAAAATATGAGGAGTGAAATGAGAATATGGCATTCAGACTTTTCAGAAATGAATAATGTAATAGGTGATATAAAAAGTGCTATAAAGGAGCTGATCAGAAAAATTACAGCAGTTCAGAAAAAGATTAAGAAGTTCCTAGATGAGATATAGGAAATCTCTAGAAAGCAATAGAAGACAGGAAAAAAAAAAGTCTAAAAGGAAAGAAACAGCACACCAGAAAACTATGCTCTGTATGAAGTCAAGAGGAATAATATTAAAATCACCTGAGTTCCTTGAAGAACAGGAAGGCAAATTAGATGACAAATCACTAAAAAACCATAGCTAAGAATTTTCCAGAGTTGAGGGGTGCATAAATTGAGATCCAAGAGACCAGAAGTGTCCCAGAAGAAATGAAGAACTCAAGAAAAATCATAATCTCAATGACAAAAGCCAAAAATAGAAGTAGAATATTGATAGTAGCAAGATAAAAAAAAAAGGAACAAAGGAAATCCCATAATATTAACAATAGATCGACAAATGAGCTTCTATGAGCCAGAAGAGAATGGCAGGATATAATAAAAACCTCAACGAAATGAGTACTTCACCTACTTTACGAGCTAGTTATCATTCCAATTTGAAGGAGCTATACAGACTTTTGTGGACAGCAGCTTAGGGATTTTTTAGCCTTAAAACTAGGTTTGCATTAAAGGGTCTTTTTTTTTTCTTGGTTTCCCCTGCCTCGCCTAAAGGATCTTTTTTAAAAAAAACAAGGCAAACTTCTCAGCATTTTGCTATTGATTATGGCATGTCTCCTGGTTGTCCTCTATAAAATTAAGAAAGGTCTGTTTATTCCTAGCTTGCTAAGGAACTTACATTTATTCAATAATTAATGTTTCGTATATTTTAATGCTCTATGTCTATACTGATGATTATTTTTCATCTTAGAAATTTTTATTATAATTTTTTACTTATTATTAGATACTTAAGAATTATCTATAATATAATAGTTTCTAACATAAATTCTATGCACCCTTTTTAGAACAAAACACACCTTTATACTTTTATAGGTCTATTTTGATTTTCCCTTAAAATTGTTCTTAATTTTTCTCACTCTACTAAATTGTGCATTTTGTAGAATTTATATATTTATATTAATTTTAAACTGTAGTAGCATAGAATTAGTCACAGTACTAATTTATATGCCTACAAAGAGAAATATACAGCTCTTCAATTTTTTAACTTAATTTTGATTTGCAATTCGGTGGAATTTTAGAAGTTAAGCTTAATCATCTATATATGTGTAGGTGTCAATATCTTCATAATAAATTTTAAAGAAAATTAGCCTCATAAAACCACTGGCAAAGACAACAACAACAAAAAGAAACAAATGAGGTTACATCATATTAAAAAACTCTGTAAACGGGGCCGGAGAGATAGCACAGTGGTAAGGCGTTTGCCTTACATGCGGAAGGTCGCTGGTTCAAATCCCGGCATCCCATATGGTCCCCTGAGCCTGCCGGGGCTATTTCTGAGCGTAGAGTCAGAAATAACCCCTGAGCATTGCTGGGTGTGACCCAAAAACCAACCAACCAACCAAACAAACAAACAAAAAAACCTCTGTACAGTAAAAGAAATTCAAGCTCTAACAAAATGACATTCTGAATGGTGAGACATTGAATGGGAAAAAAGACTTGCACACAACAAAGGGTTGATATCCAAGACGTATAAAGCACTTACTAATCTCAGCAATGGAAAAAAAAAATCAATGACTCCATCCATAAATAGGCTAAGGAGATGAACAGGCAGTCCCCAAAAGAAGACATAGGACTTACCAACAGGTATATAAAAAAAGTGCTCATTGTTACTCATAAATAGTGAAATACTAGTCGAAACAACAATGAGAAAGTATTCTCATACTATGAGACTATCACATATAAAAAAAAAATCTGGAAATAGCCAGTGCTGGTGGCATTGTGGTGAGAAAGGATCCTCCTACACTGTTGTGGGAATGTCATCTGGTTCAACTGCCATGGAAACAATATGGAGATTTTTAAAAAAAAAATAGGAATAGAATTCCCACATGATACCACAATACCACTTTTTGGAATCTATCCTCAAAATACAAAAACATTTATTTGAAAGGATATATGCACACATGTTCATCACTGCACTTAGTACAACAGCCAAATATGGAAACAAACCAAATGTCCAACTACAGATGAGTAGATTAAAAAGCTGTATATATATATATGTATATATACATATATATATACGCACATATATATAATGGAATACTATGCAACTCAAAGAAAGAACAAAACCATGCAATTTACAGTAACATGGATGGAACTAGAGATCATGCTGAGTGAAGTCAGTGAGAATGAAAGAGCAGATACAGATGATATCTCATATGTGGGGCTTAAAGATACATATTGAGGTAGCAACAAAGATCCAAAGGCAACATAATGAGGTAACTGACCCACACAATTGAGTTGTGGTAGATAAGAGGGAGGGGGCTGGGCTCCTTAAGGGAGGGAAGTAGGTATACTTGTGATGAGTAAAGTGTTGGAATTATGTCCAAAAAAAAAAACAGTCATCAATAGTATTATAAACCAAAATATATATATTCTTCTCACAATTTGAATATGATAGTAAAAGAGTAATAACTTGTCAAAGTCATCAAATAGAAAATTATGTTTATGGGGCCGGAGCAATAGCACAGCAGTAAGCTGTTTGCCTTGCATGCAACCAATACAGGACTGATGGTGGTTCGAATCCCGGCATCCCATATGGTCCCCAGAGCCTGCCAGGGGTGATTTCTGAGCACAGAGCCAGGAATAACCCCTGAGCGCTGCCAGGTGTGACCCAAAAACAAAACAAAACAAAAAAACAAAAACAAAGAAAAAAGAAATGTATGTCTATAGAATTGAACATACATGGGGGAGGGTGTCTAGAGGAGACCTGGGAACACTGAGGTAGAGAAGTGGGTATTCTCTTGATGGATGTGGTGTTGAATAATGTACTCATGAAAAGTATGAAACAAGTATGTTCAGGCCCATTATTTTTAATAAAACAATAAAAATAAATTAATAAAATAAAAATTGTGATAACATTAATTTAAATTTAAACAACTATTTTTTTTATTTCTGGGGGCCACATCCAGTGACGTTCAGGGGTTACTCCTGGCTATGCACTCAGAAATTGCTCCTGGGTTGGGGGACCATATGGAACACTGGGGAATTGAACTGGGGTTCATCCTAGGCTAGTGCCGGCAAGGCAGATGCCTTACCACTCCATGCCACTACTCCAGCCCCTATCTATTTTTTAATGTTACAATTCAAAACATATATATATATATATATATATATATATATATATATATATATATATAGCACCAACAAAGAACTAGCATTCTTCTACCGTGTCCATTGGACCCCTCTCCCCTCCCAACACCCTCTCTGCTAACCACAGCTCTGCATGTGAATCCATAGGTGTATTATCTCTGTTGATTTAGTCTGTTCCCTTAATTTGTTTCTTAATCTCCCATGTATAAGTGGGATGACCCAATATTTGTTCCCTCCTTTCTGTTGTTTGGTTTGGAGGCCACAGCCAGTTGTGCTCAGATATTACTTCTGGCTCTGCACTCAGGGTTCACACCTAGCAGAATTTGGTGGACCACTGGAGTACTGGGGATTGACCCTGAGTCAGATCAGTAGCATGCAAGGCAAACATCTATCTACCCACTGTAATATCACTATTGCTTCTCTCTCTCTTTCCAATTTACTTCACTTAGAATTATACTCTTCTGCGGCTGGAGCAATAGTCCAGTGGTAGGGTGATTGCCTTGCATGTAGCTGTCCAGGACAAACCTGGATTCGATCCCCAGCGCCCCATAAGGTCCCCCAAGCCAGGAACGATTTCTGAGCGCAGAGCCAGGAGTAACTCCTGAGCGTCACCAGTGTGGCCCAAAAAGCAAAGCAAAGCAAAACAAAAACAAACAAACAAACAAACAAAAAATTATCCTCTTCTAGTTGCATTCATGTTGATTTTTGTCTATTTTGTTTTGAGGACACACCTGGCAGTGTTCAGGGCTTATCCCTGGCTTTGTGCTCCCAGATCACTCTTAATGGTACTACTGGAACCATTTGAGGTACTGGGGAGAGAACCCAGGTCAACTCCACATTAGGCAAGCACCCTACCCACTGTATTATGGCTCATGCACCAGAATTCATGTTGCTACAAAAGGCAAAATTTTAAATTTTTCATATGACTAAGTATTGCAATGTGTATAGATACTACACTCTGGTGTTAAGCACTTCAGTAGTTTCCAAATCTTGGTTATTGTAAATATTGTTGTAAATAATATATAGGTCTTTTTTTGTTTGGTTGGTTTTGGGTCACACCCGGTAGTGCTCAGGGGTTACTCCTGGATCTGCACTCAGAAATTGCTCCAGGCAGGCTCAGGGGACATCAAGGGTTGGCCATGTACAAGGCATATGCCCTACTTAACAGTAAAATTTCTTCATCATATGGAAGTTCTTGTTTTAAGTTTTTGAGAAGTCTTTTTATTTTTTCCCATAGAGAATGGACCCATGTTCCCACTAACTATGTTAAATATGAACCTAGTTCATATTTACAGAAGCACTTGTTTCTGCTTATTTTGATACAGGCCATGCTCACTGGGGCAACATGCTGTCCAACTGTCATGTAGGTTTGCATTTTCTTGGTAATAGGAATGATAAGTACAGTATATTTTAATGTGCCTGCTGGAGATCTGTATGTTTTCCTTGTAAAATGTCTGTTCCACATTTTTAAAATAGGGCTGTTTGTAGCATAGTTATATTTGAATACTATTCCTGAAACCTATGACCTGAGTGGCTTTTATCCATTTATTTGAAGGGGCATTTTTGGTGATACACAGTCACAGAGGTATCAGACAGGATCAGATTACCTGGAAAGTATTTATAGCCATTATTTTTTTTTGGGGGGGGGGGACTTGATGGAGGAGCTACACCATTTTCTGCAAGGAAGAGGACAGCAATAGGCAGGGCTGCAGGGTTTTCCAGTTGTGGGGTGGAAAGGAAAGACCCAGAGCTTTCAGACCTATAATCTCTCCTAAGAAGACTTAGATACTCATATTATTTTATTTCAATTGCAGAGCTAAGATATTTCTGTTGGAGGGTATAGAGGGTGGCATTAGGTTACTGTAGTTTATGCAGAAAGGAGAATCTATCTTCCCCACCACCACCACACACATACACTAAGAATACCACAAAGGTCTCATCTAGGATCAGGTTACCTGGGAACTATCAGCAACTATTATTTTCTTTTGGCTTTATGTTATTTTTACTTTTACTTATCCATTCTCTCACATTGGGAGGAAAAAAGTTGTTTTGAGTCACTTTTTCCCCCAGTAATAATAAGAAGTCCTGGCCTTGCATGCAGATGACCTGGTTTAGTCCCCAGCACTACATATAGTCTTCTGAGCATCACCAGGAGTGACCCCTAAACACTGCCAGGTAATCCCAAATACCCACAAACAACCAAAAAAAAAACCATTGCTACAAAGACTTTGATAAGCATCAGTATATTTTGATCACTATTATATTCATAAAATATGAATTTTTATTTATATAATATATTATATAAATATATATTTATATTCATAAAATGTTTGGATAAGAATTAATATTTTGTCATTTCTTACAGGGCACATTGGTCATCTGTTTCGTTTATCTTTTGCTGCAGTGCCATTCTGTCCTAGGAAATCTGTACTTTGTACATCTTTATGCTGATATTTTTTGTTTTGGGAACACACCAGGAGATGTTCAGGGGTTATTCCTGGCTCAGAACTCAGGAAATATTTCTATTGGTGCTTGGATGATCATATGGAGTTGCTGGGGATCAACTCTAGGTTGTCGGTATACAAGGCAAATGCCCTACTCACTGTACTATTGCTTCAGCAAAGTACTCTGTACTTTTTTTTGTTTGTTTTGGGGCCACACCAGGCAGCACTCAGAGGTTTAATTTACTTTGCCCTAAAGCCCTTTGAGGTCAGACATCTTCATGTTATTAATGACCTAAATTCAGATAGAAACTATTCTAAGGAGATCAAAGAGTTGTGTGGAACAACTCCGACTTTAAGATGCTATCCTTTATTTTATTATATATATTTATTTAAGTATAACACTTTTTGGTGTCTATAGCACAATAACAATGATATAAAGCAAATTATTATTTATTTCTCCATAAGTATATAGCACTGTGTGTTCCCAGAAGACACTGAATCATGGTCATTTTGATCTTATCCCAACCAGTTGCACAAGTACTGGGCATCCAACACCTGCTAATTTGTTAATGCAATCAAAGGAACTCCAACATTTGATTTCAATGGCCTTAAGGTATATTCAACCATTCTATTTCAGACCAAACTGTGTATTGCTAGGAGTGATTTCTGAGTACAGAGCCAGAAGTAACCCCTGGGTGCTGCTGGGTGTGACTCAAAAACAAACGAAAGGAAGGAAGGAAGGAAGGATGGAGGAAGGAAGGAAGGAAGGAAAGAAAGAAGGAAGGAAAGAAAGAAAGAGAAAGAAAGAAAGAAAGAAAGAAAGAAAGAAAGAAAGAAAGAAAGAAAGAAAGAGAAGGAAGGAAGAAAGAGAAGGAAGGAAGAAAGAAATGAAAGAAAGAAAAAGAGGAAGAAAGAAAAGAATAAAAGAAGGAAAGAGAAATAAAGAAAAGAATAAGAGAAAAAAGAAAGAAAAGAATTGTGGTTCACATATTTTTCCCCTGCTGCTAATTCATCAAGTTTGTTTCCAATAAGTTAAATTCTACATGGATATTCTTCATAGATTTTTTTTTAAGTTTTAGAAATTGTTTATGGTGTCAAATGACAGCATTTCCTTGGGGTGCAAGAGAATTAAATTCATTTGAGTCACAATGCAAATAATATAAAATGTAGTATTAGTATTTGGATTATGAATAAATTACACTTTAATCACTCCATTTTTTTTTCAGAGACGCTTTCCCTCTATTGATCAAAGAGGTTGATGGGCATTTGCTAGACATGGTGCCAGCATCCAAAATGCAGTTGATACTCTCTTTTGTTGTTGTTACAAATCAGTAGTCACTCCTACACTTTTACAAAAAGTTCTCTAAAAAAATTTGAGAAGAAAAACATTCACTTTGGTTTAATGAGCAACTATTGTGGGCCAGGTAGTACACGTGCACTGGAAGGTGGTGCAGAGTGAAGATACAACGCTTCACAGTTTGGTCAAAGGGCAAACACATAAGTAGATCATTTGAATATAGCATAGCATCTGCTATGGTAGAGGCAAGCACAGGGCATGAGAGTTTAGAGAAGAAGCTATATTCTTCTCTCCTGAATATAAAATGCTTCATATTTACTACTACAAGCCTGAAAAACATCATAAACTTCTCAACATATTCAAAATAGAGTTCAGTCCAAGAAACTGAAGCAGAGAGATAAGACAGCAGAGGAGTCACCTTGATGACTCAGAAGAGGCATTCTCACCCAAGGTCAGTGTGCCCTCAGAAGAGCACTACTTCTCTGCTTCACTCCACAGCTGCACAAGTATTCTCATCAATGAGCCACACCACCAAGTGGCAAAGGTCACAATGGGAAAACAATCTAGAGTCCCGCCACACTTAATAAATGAAGATGTTAGTTCTGAAGACCCAACTAGTATCAGCCACCTGTATAGCCTCTCTGATAAGGACTTTAGAGCGGAAATGTTGTGGATGTACAAAATACACATGGAATAGACAACCAATAAGACTCAAAATATATGAGTACAGAAATGAGAAAATTTCAGACTGAAATGACAGAACTGAAAAACTTGATAGGTGAAATGACAAACTCACTGGAAGGCTTCACCAACAGAGTAACAGCTGCTGAAGAAGAAATCAGTTGGCTGAAAGATGATCTACATAACACCTCAAGTCAACAGCAGAAAATGGAAAAGAGTCTTAAAATAAATGAACTGAAGATGGAAAAAATTCTTCAAAGAAATGAACAAAACAGAGCTCAGTCCCATCCATTGGGTCAGAGTGATAGTACAGTGGGTACTTGCCTTGTGGGCAACCAACTTGGATTATATGGAAAAATAATGCCCTTAGCACCACCCAGTAGTAATTCCTTAGTACAGAGCCAGGAATAACCCCTGAGCATCATTGGGTGGGTGACTCAAAAACAAAACAAAAGCAAAATTAAAGAAAAGAAAAGGAAAGAAACAGCCCTGTTCAAATAACAATATAACAAATGCTATAGGTTTCATCTAGGTTGCCTAGATGCTCCAACAATTAAGAGTATAGATATGTGGGCCCGGAGAGATAGCTCAGCGGCGTTTGCCTTGCAAGCAGCCAATCCAGGACCAAAGGTGGTTGGTTCGAATCCCGGTGTCCCATATGGTCCCCCGTGCCTGCCAGGAGCTATTTCTGAGCAGACAGCCAGGAGTAACCCCTGAGCACCGCCGGGTGTGGCCCAAAAACCAAAAAAAAAAAAAAAAAAAAAAAGAGTATAGATATGTAATTCAGAGCTTTCCTAAATCAAGTGGGGGTAATTCAGCACAGGAGATTTTATGTATATTACAATGGTTTACACAGAATGTTTCACCATTATGATAAAAATAGCTCAAGTAGAAAGCCCTTGAAATTCCTGTTCTTTCTCAAATTATAACCAAAAACATTACCTTATCCCAGATGGACCTTCAGAAATTAACATTACCTTCAAAGATTTGACAAAAATCAGGACTAATGTTACCTATAGTATTTTCATTTTTTTTTTTTTTTTGCCTGTTTGGAAGGACAGTGCATTTTGTACAACAGGTTATTTCAATTGCAGCTGCTATTTTTATACTTTCTTCTAGAAAAAAAAATCAAGGGTCTCTGGCATGTGGTAGTTATTGATCTAAAATGATCTAAATTTCTTATTTTTGTACCAACTTGTAACAGAAATCATTCTACTATAATATAGATTGTAATGACTCCTTGACTTTGGAAAGGATCTTCTTGGTTGTCAATTGATCACTTTGAGAAATACAGCACAGAGCAATTGTCACAGCTGTCTTGGTCCGGACACTTAAGGGAATTCTCAGGGTTCCCAGGAAAGTGGGTGCAGGATTTGGCAAATAACAGAGCCACTGGGGCCGGCGAGGAGGCGCTAGAGGTAAGGAGTCTGCCTTGCAAGCGCTAGCCAAGGAAGGACTTCGGTTAGATTCCCCGGCATCCCATGTGGTCCCCCCAAGCCAGGGGCAATTTCTGAGCGCTTAGCCAGGAGTAACCCCTGAGCATCAAATGGGTGTGGCCTGAAAAACCAAAAATAAATAAATAAATAAAATAACAGAGCCACATTCAGTTGTGGGGGTGAGTCTGAATTGTGTTTATTGAATGCTATAGTGATGTATTTAAACATGAATTTTATGCGTGAGAGACCGCCTACATCTGTTTTCCTTCCAGGTTAAAAAATTGTACTTTCTTGTTAGCAAAAAGCTTATTGGTACATACGGTTTGATCTATAGTTTCTTCCCAATCGATCATTCACAGGCCTTTATAGTAGGTTACAAACCTTCTGAATGATAAGCTCCAATTAAAAGACAGAGGGAGTTGAGCCAGAGGCTTCTCTGGGATCAAAAGGGCAAATTTTAAGATTTCAAAGCTTTTTATTCCCAGACCAGACCCTGAGTGTCAGTTCTGATATAAATGGAAAGATTAGCAAGTTTGGCAGGTGTTCCTATGAAGGGTTCTTTCATCTGAGAGAGCAGACTGCTTAAAGATACAGAACTCCTTTTTTTTTTTTTTTGGTTTTTGGGCCACACCCTGTGACGCTCAGGGGTTACTCCTGGCTATGCGCTCAGAAGTTGCTCCTGGCTTCTTAGGGGACCATATGGGACACCGGGGGATCGAACCGCGGTCCGTCCTAGGCTAGCGCAGGCAAGGCAGGCACCTTACCTCCAGCGCCTCCGCCCGGCCCAGAACTCCTTTTAAAAGACTAATTTGACTTGGAAGATTACAAAGTTATTTTTATGATTCTCTTGATGCTGATTTTCCCAGGTAAAGTGTCATCTGGAAATAAATGCTCAAATATATACAAACGTAGCACAGCAGCAGGGAGATTCTTATTAGGCCAAATAAATGCTTGCAACTATTACTAAGCTTGAGATATACCACCCTCAATTTTCAAGAAACTGACCTCACTTTGAGGTCTTTTCTCAGTCATCCAGGCTGGAGGGCCCAGAGGGCCTCCTGATTTTTTACTTTCCTGTAGTGGTAGTAGGGAATTCGTAAAATATTATGTATTTTTTCTGACAAATATGCATGTGTGTAAAAACGCACACATGCAAGGGACTGGACATTTCTGAAGAAAAGTTTCCCCATGTTGCTATGGTAGCAGAAAAAATTCAGAATTATATCAAACAATCATGTCCTTGGTCTCTCTTGATTCACACAAAACAGAAACTATATAGCTTTTGCTTAACACTCATCATTTGGTTATCCCACAGTTCCCAGAAGAAAAAGGGATATACCATACCCCCTATATGGGGAGGACAGGAGAAGCTGATTCAGTAACAATTCCCTGCAAAAAGTAATCCACACAGATATGGAGGTTTTAGCAGATAAGAAAACTCACACTGCAAGCTTTTAACCCACAGGCCAGTCGCTCCACCAAACGAAACTACAAGCCTAGATGATAGCTCCCAGCTAAGCTCTAATGACTCTCATTTATTGAGATCCAATCAAAACCTCTCCCCTTGGGGATGGGAAAACGCCAGATGAAAGGCAATGGGAAAACAAGACCAACAGAAAATAATTAAGATACAACTGAGGGGCCTGGAGAGATAGCACAGCAGCGTTTGCCTTGCAAGCAGCCGATCCAGGACCAAAGGTGGTTGGTTCGAATCCCGGTGTTCCATATGGTCCCCCGTGCCTGCCAGGACCTATTTCTGAGTAGACAGCCAGGAGTAACCCCTGAGCACCACCGGGTGTGGCCCAAAAACCAAATAAAAACAAAAAACAAACAAAAACAAAAACAAAAATAATACAACTGAGAAATATTTGCTACAAATGGGAACTATATTAAAGGCCTCAATATACATCATATTGTCTGGGAACTGTGGGGTAACCAAACCTTAACCCAACACCCAAAGAATGACTCATTACAATCCTGTCAAAACTTTCTGCAATTTTGATCTTTCTCTTTTTTCCACAAAACTAGGGGGTTAGGAAAAGCTAAAACAAAATTAGTACAATTAGTACAAATATGGCCTTTCATTTGGAGAGTGTGACCAACTTTCCCTTAGGAAAACTTCCCCATTGCATTCTACTTACTCTGATTGGCTTTGAGTTGGCCAAAGTGGAACCTTAAGAACACTTGTGTACTGACAAGGTCCCCAAGATAAGTGAGACACTACAATTTATTGGAGAAGCTATTTCTAGTCTCCTGATCTTCATCACCAAACTACAACCATCAGGTGATCTTTATTCACAATTTTCTGTAGATATGACGTATATGTATGCTCCTCAATTGCTCTTGATTTCTGCTTGCTCTCATGAATATGTAAGAATTTTCTGAAAAATTATTGGGATATGTATAAGTTGTTATGTAATCTCTACTCCTGATGGGCATAAAAACCAGATCCCCAACTCCTCTTAGAAGCTATTCTCCAACTCATTCTGATGGACGTCCTTCACAATTGAAGTCATTTCATTGCTAATAAAATCGCCTGTTCTAGGAACTGGAGCAATAGCGCAGTAGTAGGGTGTTTGCTTTGCAGCTGATCCAGGACAGACCTTAGTTCAATCCCTGGTGTACCACATGGCCCCCCAAGTCAGGAGCGATTTCTGAGTACATAGCCAGGAGTAAACCCTGAGCATCACCGGGTGTAGCCCAAAAACCAAAAATAAAATAGAATAAAATCACTTGTTCTAGTCATATTTTCATCTGCTTTTTGTAGGACAATACCAATGAACCTCCAACTGTCATGGGCTGAGGACATGCCATATATAGGCTCACAGAAACTATGATATCTTGAAGACTTTCATGCAAAAGCTCATCTGAAAAAAGATTAAACAAAAATGATCTACTTTTTTCTAAAACTTAAAATGGGAGTTGTGGGGATCAACCATATACAGGTGATTTATAACCTTGGAGGAGATAACACAGTACTATGATAGCTCATAAGCATCACAATTACTAAAGTCACAAGAAAGGAGACATGAGTAAGGAAAGTAAAAAAAGGGGGGTAAGGGAGGATGAAAGGCATGTGCTTGATTGTACAGTCATATCCTAGCCCCTGGGAAGAAAAGAAGATGAACAAGTAGATCAGTAGAGCGAGAGCAGAGACACAGAGGAACCAAGAAACATAACGGAGGAAGGTCAACAATAGAATGGCCAAGTAGAAAAGCCAATGTTTAAAGCTTCCAGAATTGAATTCTTTTTTTTGTTTTTTTTTTGTTTTTGGGTCACACCCGGCGGTGCTCAGGGGTTACTCCTGGCTGTCTGCTCAGAAATAGCTCCTGACAGGCACGGGGGACCATATGGGACACCGGGATTCGAACCAACCACCTTTGGTCCTGGATTGGCTACTTGCAAGGCAAACGCCGCTGTGCTATTTCTCCGGGCAGAATTGAATTCTTAGCTGAAACACCTTTCATCTACCTTTCCAACACCTCACTATTTTAAAGAAATAACTTGTATGAGTCTATGTTTCTGTTCTCAGAATTTAACTAATGCTTAGCTGCTGAGGAAGTAATCATGTTAGAGATTTTCATTGCATGATCTTAATTTTAAACTAAATTGATCTATTTTAGAGTAGATACCAATAATATTCCCACACATTGTGGGGGAAGAGAAAGAGCAAAGTTGACATCATTCTTATGCTTCTATCCCTACTAAAATATGAAGGCCATGAGTTAGAGAAACTGTAGTTGAAGAATATGTTGTTTTCCCTTCATATTTCAAAAAAGAAAAATTAAGCTAAAGAGTGATTTAAAAAAAGAAATCTAGCCAGTTTTTACTTACTGAAAAATCCAGACCTGTTTGAATTAAATAAACTAAGAATTTATTATGGGTATAGGAGTCTCTTCTAGAAGCATAAAATAACATTTGGTACCAGAATGAACCATGCCTGACCTCTCTGTGTGTCACTCTCTCTCTGACTCTCTTTGTCTCACTCTCTCTTTCTGTCTCTCTCTCTTTGTGAAATCTAATCATGTACTCTAGCTATTATTGTCTGTCTCACTGAAAGAGGCTACTCAGAAATCCAGAATTGCAGGGTCTATCTCACAGGTAAACTAACACAATCTCCCTTCTCCTCAACTCATGCATTTCAACTTCAAATTGGTAAGTAAAGTGTTCTCATTGTCCCAGCAAAGGTCAAGTATTTACATATTGTACATTGACCTGCACAAGAAGTAAATTCAAGAAAGTACTTTATCCAAAATGAATATGATGCTGGGGAAACAATGGGTGTGGGAAGTGGTTGGTAGTATCACCCTGAGTCATCAGATTGGGACAGTTAGATGGTGGTGCTGGTGGGATTATTAGTAGGTTGGATCCAAAGGATGGACCATTACGTTCTACCACATACATCAGACAAACTAATCTTTAAGTAATTACAAACAAATGTGGTTTTATCTCCTGGCTTTGGGGAAAAACCACTAGATGACCAGATAATACCCTACTCAAAAGAAAGAAAAAGAAAGAAAAGAAAAAGCTTGAAGACTCTTGCTACTTCACTAATGTCAAAAATAGGTTTTGAGAAATATCTTCTTTTGCAGATCCCAATGTAATTCTCCACATTTCAGACCTGTTATTTTCTTTCCATTCATTCAAGTAGAATCTGTCTTCTATATTGTGTGAACAGCTGAAAAGTAACCTGTTTTAGAATATTAACTGTTTGATAACTGCTAACCATTCCAAAAAAAGTGTTTACTTAATATAATTTTTACTTTAATCGCTTCTCGGCCTTTTGGCTAAGATCAAGTGTAGTATCTGTTCTTATCAGTTTAGTAATTTTTACTTTAGGGGTATGGTTCTGATAATAGTAACTGCTTTGGTCTGATTTGAAAAAATAAAAAATATATTAGGAGAGGAAGACCCTTGTGGTAGTTCTACTTATAATGCAACCCCATTCTCCTACATGTTTAAATGGCTTTCCACTGCTTCCATTCTAAACTAGTGATCTTATTTTGTAGATCTTCTTTGTAACAGCACTGGTTACGTTTGCATAGCATAGCCCTCATCAAACTCTATTCTGTATAGTAAGTAACATGTTAAAATGAGGACATTATGCAAAAATTTTAGGGAAGCTGCATTTGTGGAACATTTTGTCAGACCCTAAGGAATGAACAAAATCAGTTTTTAATGAGGCAGAAGAGATTTTTCAAAGGTCAGCATTTTCTGAAATTAGCTACTTTAAGCTGCAAATATGTGGGGCCTAGGGGTGTGGTTTAAGTGGTAGAGCACAGTCTTGCCTCTGTGAACCTTACTGGGCCCTCTCTTTGTGGTCCTGTTTCTTGTGGTGCAGCACCAAATACCACTGGGCGTGGTCAACCTACAATCAAAAAACGTAAAATGGGGGCTGGTGAGGTGGCGCTAGAGGTAAAGTGTCTGCCTTGCAAGCGCTAGCCAAGGAAAGGACCACAGTTCAATCCCCTGGCATCCCATATGGTCCCCCCAAGCCAGGGGCAATTTCTGAGCGCTTAGCCAAGAGTAACCCCTGAGCATCAAATGGGTGTGGCCTGAAAAACCAAAAAACAAATAAACAAACAAAAAAATGTAAAATGCAAGTAAACATTCAGTTTGTTTTGGGATAGTTGATTTTTAGTTTGGGATCATACCTGGCTGTTCTTAGGGCTTAATACTAGCTATGTACTCAGGAATTTCTCCTGGCAGTATTTGTTTAGGGGACCATGCATGAATGATGCTAGGGTTAAACCCAGGTCAGTGACCTGCTAGGAGAGGAAGGCCGTAGTGGTAGTACTACTTATAATGCAACCCCATTGTCCTACATGTTTTTTTTTTGTTGTTGTTGTTTTGGGCCACACCCGGTGATGCTCAGGGGCTACTCCTGGCTGTCTGCTCAGAAATAGCTCCTGGCAGACACGGGGGACCATATGGGACACCGGGATTCGAACCAACCACCTTTGGTCCTGGATCGGCTGCTGGCAAGGCAAACGCCACTGTGCTATCTCTCCGGGCCCTGTCCTACATGTTTAAATGGCCTTCCCTTCTACTTCCATTCTAAACTAGTTGTCTTGTTTTGCAGATCTTTGTAAGTGCTCTGGTTGTATTTCATAGCATAGCTAGAGTAGCTTATCTGCTGCACTTTCTCTACTACCCTAAGAACTGTGGGTTTTTCTTTTGTTTTATTTTGGGTTTTGGTTTTGGTGCCATATCCAGCAATTCTCAAGATTACTCCTGGCTCTGCACTCAGGGGTCATTTCTGGTAGTGCTCAAGGGACCATATGGGATACCAGGGATCAAACAGTGTTGGCTTGGAAAGCAAAGGCACTCCTGCTGTGCTATGACTTCAGCACTTTTTTTTTAAAGAAAATGTTTAGTATTTAAGTGACAATTAATAAGTATTGTTCATCTCCTTAGTTTCCTCTTAATTTGAGGACATGAAAAAAAAAACAAATTATTTCATTTGTAAATTATTTTAGAAACTGACCTACATAATCTAAAATTTTGTCTGTGGGGCTAGAGCGATAGCTCCGCTGTAAGGCTTTTGCCTTGAACGTGGCTGACCTAGGACTAACCCTGGTTTGATCCCAGCATCCTATATAATCCCCGAGTCTGCCAGGAGCCATTACTGAGAGCAGAGCCAGTAGAAACCCCTGAGTACCTCTGGGTATGGCTCCAAAACACCAAAAATAGAATAGAATAAAATAAAATATAATTCTGTCTGTAACCAACAAGTTTATTAATTATTCTGAAGAATTTCCAGCTGATTTGGTCAACTATAAAAACTATAGGTTTAGAGTTTAGGTTTAAATATTTCTTAACCTTTTTCACAGAAGGCAGTATGTCTTACTGATTCAAAGAAGGAACTGTGGGAAGAAGGGGAAGAAGGATAGTGCAGTGGGTAGGCAGTGCAGTGGCCTTTCTTCTCCAAAAGAAGAATGTGGTATCAAGACTTCTAGGTTTAATTCCTACAATTAATAAATGGAGAAATTGCCTGAATTCTCTGTGATCCAGTTTTCTCATCTGGAAAATTTTCTCATCTGGAAAATGAGGATAAGAATATTATCTCACACAGTCCTTGTGAAGATTAAAAAAATTAATGTTGCAAAGCTCATGAGTAGCAATTGACAACACTCATGGTGGGTTATTGCATTAGTTTTGTAACCTCCTTGGTCACTTATGTCCAAGAGGTCATCCAAGAGTAACTAGGCCCTTATGTGCAACTGGATAGACTGTTTTTCTAGAATCAGTTTGAGCAAGAATCTTGCTAAATCAGGTTAGCTGAAATCCTGCACTCTCGGTATTTTATCAATTTGTTTTTAAGCCAGAGTTCTCTGGAATCTTCAAGCAAGAATCTTTTCTACTCCTTATGTTTTCTTTTTTAGAAATTTCTTGTCCACTGACTCCTATTCTTCTCATTGCCTCTAAACTTCTACCTGTCCTTGTTGGAATCAGAGCTACCTTCTTCCACAACCCCCGCAGGGGTACCCCACTTCCTCTAAAATAAAAGTTTTCCTTTCCATCTCTAACAAGTTGAATGAATCTTTCTTTAGCACTTCCTTTTTTTGGGGGGCCACATCCGGTGACACTCAGGGGTCACTCCTGGCTATGTGCTTAGAAATCGCTCCTGGCTTGGGAGACCATATGGGACACCGGAGATCAAACCCAGATTCATCCTGTGTCAGCCATATGCAAGGCAAATGCCCTAGCACTGCGCTATCGCTCCGGCCCCTTTTTAGCACTTCCTTGTCTTTCATCAGTCATACCTTATATTGGGTAAAGAGTAAAGACTATTTTGTATGTAGTGTCTAGTAATATGTTCTACTTTATTAATATTGATAAGGCAGTAAATGTATAACATGTACATATAAATATATGCATGGTTTACAGTATTTGCTTTGCATATGATTGACCCTATTCAATCCCTAGCACCACATATGTTTCCCCAAGCACAGAAACAAGAGTTGCTCCTGAGCACCTCTGGATATGACCCTGAAAACTCAAAAATGAAAAGGAGGACCGGAGCGGTGGCACAGGAGTAGGGCATTTGCCTTGCACGTGACTGACTTCAATTCCCCAGCGTCCCATATGTTCCCAAGTCAGGAGCGATTTCTGAGCACATAGCCAGGAATAACCCCTGAGCATCACCAGATGTGGCCCCAAAACAAAACAAAACAAAACAAAAATGAAAAGGAGACTATTTAATCCTGAGATAGTCCACCTATGAGAATTAGAGCCATGGAGAGAAGTTACCTCCATTCATTAAGAATTAGTATTAAGCTTGGCAGACATTTTGGGGCTTCCCCTGGCTTGCTTCAACTGGGAACTTTGATCTTCTCTGGCATTCATCCCCTGACAGCTTGCCTTGGCTGAGGTGAGTCTTTCCAGGCTAGAGTTGCTGGGCCCCTTAGGCTCGGCAGACATTTTGGGGCTTCCTCCAGCTTGCTTCAACCTGGGAACTTTGATCTTCTCGGGCATTAATCCCCTAAGGGCATTAATCCCCTAAGGGAGTGCCTCGGCTGACATGTGTCTTTCCAGGCCAGAGTTGTGCATAAGACAGACTCTGCTGGGCCCCTTAAGCTTGGCAGACATTTTGGGGCTTCCCTTGGCTTGCTTCAACCTGGGAACTTGATCTTCTCTGGCATTCATCCCCTGGCGGCTTGCCTTGGCTGAGGTGAGTCTTTCCGGGCCAGAGTTGCAGATAAAGCTGACTCTGCTGGTCACCTTATGCCCACCTATAAGGGGTCGAAGCAGAGGAGCACCGCTTCACGGCCGTGCACTCCACCTAGCCAATGAATACCACCACAACACGTAGAAAAACCCACAGCATAAGCGTGACAATGGGGAAACTACGCAGACCAACATCAGCCATATAGAATGAAGATGGAAACTCTGATGACCCAACAATGGCCAACCACCTAAGCAGTCTTCCAGAAATGGAGTTTAGAGAAGAAATATGGAAGATGCTCACAGAACTCAAACAAAGTATAAATCAGAACACTAATAAAAATCAAGAGAATATGAAGATAGAAATCAGAAAACTCCAAACTGAAATATCAGGTCAAATAACAGGTCTGAAAAACTCAATAGACGAATTGAAGAACATAATGGATGAGCTTTCCAACAGGTCAAAAGCAGCTGAGGATAGAATTAGTGTGCTGGAAGATGCGATGCATAACAACTTTACATAGCAGAAGAGATTGGAAAAAAGTCTTAAATCAAATGATCAGACAATGGAAAAATTACTAAAAGAATCTGAGCAGATTAAAATAGAAGTCTTTGGGGCCAGAGAGATAGCATGGAGGGTAAGGCGTTTGCCTTTCATGCAGAAGGTCATCGGGAGCAATTTCTGAGCATAGAGCCAGGAGTAACCCATGAGCGATGCTGGGTGTGACCCAAAAACCAAAAAAAAAAAAAAAAAAAGAAAGAAAAAAGAAAAAGAAAAAGAAAAAAATAGAAGTTTTTGATAAGCTCAACAGAAACAACATTAGAATCATTGGAGTCCCAGAGACCCAAGAAGAAAATCTCCAGGAAGAATTAACAGTCAAGAGCATCATCACAGAGAAACTACCAGAGCTAAAGAAAACATGTGACCAAATCCTGCATGCCAGAAGAGTACCAGCTAAAAAAGACCCCAGGAGAAACACCCCAAGACACATCCTAGTCACAATGATGAATCCCACAGATAGAGATAGAATACTGCAAGCAGCAAGATCAAAAAGGGAAATTACATTCCAGGGAGCATCCTTGAAATTTACAGCAGACCTGTCACCAGAAACACTCAAGGCCAGAAGACAGTGGTGGGATATAGTGACAAAACTAAATGAAATAAATGCTTTGCCAAGAATACTGCACCTGACAAAACTCACTTTCAGATTTGAAGGAAGTATACATGGCTTCACAAATAAACAACAGCTCAAAAACTTTACAGACTCAAAACCAGCCTTAAAAGAAAAACTGAAAGATCTATTCTACAAAAAACACACCAAACTTCTACACAAAGATGGCAATAAATCCCATGACAATTATTTCTCTCAATGTCAATGGACTAAATGCACCTGTTAAGAGGCACAGAGTGGCGAAATGAATCAAAAAACTGAAGCCAATCTTCTGCTGCCTACAAGAAACATACCTGAATAGTCAGAATAAACATAGACTCAAAATCAAAGGCTGGAGGAAAATCATTCAAGCAAACAACACCCTTAAAAAAGCGGGGGTTGGGGGCCGGGCGGTGGCGCTAGAGGTAAGGTGCCTGCCTTGCCTGCGCTAGCCTAGGATGGACCGCGGTTCGATCCCCGGCATCCCATATGGTCCCCCAAGCCAGGAGTGACTTCTGAGTGCATAGCCAGGAGTAACCCCTGAGCATCACCGGGTGTGGCCCAAAAAACCAAAAAAAAAAAAAAATAAAAAAAAAATAAAATAAAAAAGCGGGGGCAGCCATACTAATATCAGATGACACAAACTTTATACTCAGAAAAGTTGTAAGGGACAAAGATGGATATTATGTCATAATCAAGGGATATGTACAGCAGGAAGAAATCACTCTTCTAAACATATACACACCCAATGAGGGACCAGCAAAGTATTTAATACAATTGTTGACAAATCTGAAAAAGGATATCAATAATAACACAATAATTGTGGGAGAACTCAACACGGGCTTGTCAACACTTGATAGTTCAACCAACTTTAAACCCAACAAAAATACACTAGACCTGAAAAGAGAAATGGAAGAAAGAGGCCTAGTATATATATATATATATATATATATATAGTATATATATAGTATATATATACTTGATATATATATAGTATATATATATACTTGATAGTTCAACCAACTTTAAACCCAACAAAAATACACTAGACCTGAAAAGAGAAATGGAAGAAAGAGGCCTAGTATATAAATATATATATGACACTCCACCCTCAGAAACCTGGATACACATTCTTTTCCGAAGTACACGGGTCATTCTCCAGGATAGACCACATGCTGACACATAAAACATACCTCCATAAAATCAAGAAGATAGAAATTTTTCAGGCTACCTTTGCTGACCAAAAGGCTCTGAAGTTAGATGTGAACTACAAAGGGATACAGAAGAAAAAATTTAACACCTGGAAATTAAACAGTCTACTACTGAACAAGCAGTGGGTCCGTCCGAGATAAAATCAAAGAAGAAATAAAAAATTTCCTGGAAACAAACGACAATGAAAACACAAACTATCAGATCCTATGGGATACAGCAAAAGCGGTACTGAGAGGAAAATTTATTGTTTTGCAAGCACACATCAGGAAGGAAGAATGAGCATACATGAATAGCTTAATGATGCAGCTTATAGAATTAGAAAATGATCAACAACAACAACAAAAAAAAAAACTAAAAATAGGAAGACAGAAGGAAATAACAAAGCTGAGAGCAGAAATCAATGAAATGGAAACCCAAAAAACAATCTGAAAGATCAACGAAAGCAGAAGTTGGTTCTTTGAAAAAATAAACAAGATTGATAGACCA
Source organism: Suncus etruscus (assembly GCF_024139225.1). Taxonomy (NCBI): domain Eukaryota; kingdom Metazoa; phylum Chordata; class Mammalia; order Eulipotyphla; family Soricidae; genus Suncus; species Suncus etruscus. The sequence goes on along the minus strand of NC_064863.1, from coordinate 66,065,508 downwards.
TTGGCAAAACTCACAAAGCAAAAGAGAGAAAGAAACTTGATAACGCATATTAGAAATAAAAAGGGGGCCTGGGAGCCGGGAGTCTAGCAGGAGGAGGTTTGGCAGGCCCCTGCCATGCCGGAGGCCTGCTTGGCCAGGCCTAGGGGGGGTGCGGGACTTGGGTAACCCCAGCACCCCTCTGCCGCCTTGCTCCAGATCTCCAGGGCTTCCCCGGGCCACACACCTGGGCAAGCCGGTGAGTTGGGTCCCTTGGTGGAGCTTGAAGGTACCCTAGGCCTTCCCCCACTATCCATGCGGCTCCTTAGGGGTCTGGGTGGGGCTCTGAACTTCTGGTCTCCCAGCTTCTTGAAGGATCTCTCCTTCCTGGGAGCCGGGAGTCTAGCAGGAGGAGGTTTGGCTGGCACTGGCAATCTCTGTCCAGTCTACATTTTCAAAATCGCGCGGGGGCTATCGCCCACGCGGGCACAAGAAACATTAATAGTACTCTCACAAAAAACATTAATAGTACTCTCACAAGAAACATTAATTGTACTCTCACAAGAAACATTAATAGTAGACACTATCATTGAATTATGTTTTTATGTATGCAGAATGTCCATTTTGTACTCTGCCCTGTTGCATACCCCTTCATAAGTTCATATTTCTCTTTAACTTCTTTAACTCCTATCATCATTACTCCTTTTTTACCCTTTCTAACTTAAGTACTGTTGAGTCCTAAGTCACAGACCAAAGTGGTGCCCTAGAGTTAACACCCACCCAACTATTTTAAAAGGCATAAAAAGGACACATATCTTTTCATCATTTTATGGGTGTTTTCTTTGACGGCTATAACTTTTGCTAAATACTTTCTTATACAGTGATGAACCCCCCCCATGTTTTTTATCTTCTCTTTGTGACCTGCTCAATATGGAATTTGGTGTGAAACAATCCCTCAGTTTAATACTTATGTTTGAACCAAGTCATGGGTCTTGTTGGAAATGTTCTTATGCCCACATATATCTGATAGCACCACGTGGCTTTATATCTTGTTTGCGTAGGCACACTAACATGGGAAAATACTATACATACCAATAAGTTCTTATCTAATAGAAATGAGAACACACAAATCTTGTAGTGCAATGAGACCTTACACCCTGAACATTGACATAAAGACCTGGCACAGGCCTCAGAAGAATGGGCATTCTCCATTTACCCCTTGATCTACAGAAGACATTTACAAAACATCCAAGGTTGTATATAACATCACTCGGAGGCATTCCTGTACCAGGGACGACCCTACAGCTGCTCTGACATTGATCTACTCAAAAGAGACACCGCTTAACACTGAGAAGACAACAAGAACAATGACCTGCTTACTGGACAGGGCTTGCTGTATTGCCCCTTTATGGTGAGGTTTGTCTATAACATCACCTGGAAGCAATCCTCTACCACGGAAGACCCTACCACTGCTCAGACATCGTCCTGCTCAAAAAAGACTTCCCTTAACACTGAGAGGACTTAACAACAACAACCTGCTTACAGGACAGGGCTTCCTGCATTGCCCTTTCATGGTGAGGTGAAACGAGAAGGCACTCCACATCATGACTTCAATGTAGGACATGCAGATTCCAGAATCTTTAATACAGAAACATGAGACCAACAACAGAGACTGTGTGATAAGTGTGTTGGCGCTACGGACAATGTCTTGGAGCGAACGATAACTTTCCTGAGGCCTAGAGCTGGTCTTATGCCAGGAAACTTCAGGGGTAGGATCTCTTTGTATTTAGGCCAAGGTTATTCCTTTCCATGCCTCTCATATTTTGGTGGGCCTATGCAAACAACAATTGCCAATCTAACACCGTTTTTACTGTGCTCCTTTGACTCTAATCCTTAAAACGCACCCACTTAAAATTTGAGGTTAACTTAAGCTAATATGCATGTACATGGAAATGTAAAAATACTATGCCTCTAATGTTTAAGGAGTTACGTAAGTTTGATGGCTTTAGATTGCCTTGTGTGCTGTTAAGAAATATTATAATGTGCTACAATCTGGGGACTTGAGGGACAAAGTAATTGCACATGGATTCTGTTTTATTTATCTTAACTTTCTTTGGTGAAAGATCAAAGTTAAGATATCAGCAAGGGGACTTCTTCTGATAATTATGTTATGGGTTGTAGCAGGTCAGCCCCTGAAGAGGTTGACTGATGGAGGGATGGAGAATGAGGCCCTTTTCTTCCAGCTCGGAGCACGTGTCTGCCACCCTGTCTAGCCCACGGTTCTGAGGTGAAACGGCGGGTAAACAGCTCGCAGACAATCAGGCTCATGGAAATATTTGCTTTATTCGGATGGACAAAACTGAAGTCCGAAGACTCAGATTCAGTTCCAGCCAGCAAAAAGCTCTCGCCTTCCACAGACCCTTGCTCTTATAGTCCAGAGTCAGGTCCCACCCAATGGTGGGATCAGATACCAACCAATGGTGGAAGCAGAATCAGGTCCTACCCTAGGGTGGGGGCAGAATGCCAGGTCACACCCTAAGGTAGGGCACAATCACCTAATCAGATTAGGGTGAGCAACATAGTAATCCCCCAAAATATTTACATACACAACAATTCCCCCTTTTGTTTTTAGTAAACAAACAATATTGTCTACAATTATTAAAAGAAAAATTAGTCACTAATAAAAGAGCAGCTGTTTGCATAAGCGCATCACAGGAAAATGTAAAGAAAAACTTCTAACCTAAGCACAGGGTGTCTAAAACCAGAAACATGTATCAAGGAATCAACTACAAGCTCCTGACAAGATAAATCTAAGATGTACATAGATCTTTCGAAGAGACACCAGAAAGGTTGTGTAGCAGGCAAGGAGAAGCACCTTTTCTTTATTTGTTGTTGTTGTTGTTGGTTTTTGGGTCACACCTGGCAGTGCTCAGGAGTTACTCCTGACTCCACGTTCAGAAATCGCTCCTGGCAGATACCGGCATTTGAACCAATGACCTTCTGCATGAAAGGCCAACGCCTCACCTCCATGCTATATCTCCAGCTCCATTTTCATTCAAGTTCAGGTAGACCAGAAAGCCCATCTTTGAGGGCATTGAACTAGGCCTTTATTTCAGAAGAAGAGGCTCATACACCCTCTGCACAGTGGGGAGCCACTGCAATGATGATCAATAGGTATCTGAACTTAGTCCAAGTTCTTAATCCAGTCTGAAGTCCATAAGATGTCTGAAATTGATGTCGACTATTTATAGATGGGAGCTTAAGTTACAAACCAAAACAAAATGTTTAAGGCAGAGACCCTCCCTGTGTAAATAAACAACTTGAGGGCCCATCCAAAATGGATGGAACCTTCTATAAACCTAGTATTTTGCCTATGATGCGCCCACGCAAAAAACCCTGAGAACAGACAAAAATATCATTTGGGAAATTATAGACAATAATATATAACTCACAAACCTAAAGTCAAGAAAGCAAAACCTTAATGTAATACAACATCGATTCCTAATATTAAAAACTAAAATAGAAAAACATTAATTACGATAGTCAAAAGAAGTGTAGTACCAAACATAACTTCAAAGGATTACAGTTATAGGAAAAACAACAGATGTAATTTCTACAGAGTTCAATACCAATCTGTAAATATGAGGGGTCTGGAACTCCAAAAGGACCGGCAGAAGACACTTGATGGGTCTGGAAAAGCGGGTTGAAGCCTTGTACAGGAGATAACATCAAGCTGAATGAAGAAGGAAGGCCAGTACAGTCATCTATGTGTTGGGGCATCCCCAAGCGTTACATCATTACATCATAAGTTGGTTGGGCTTCTGTATTTCCTTTGGGATCGGTGCAATCTTGGGATAGCCATTGTAGAAACGGTCAACAATAGCATTTTGTATGTGGATGGAAAACCAGAAATTCAGATAGCACAGTTTAACTGGGATCCAGAGACTGTGGGTCTTGTCCATGGATCTTTTCTCTGGTGTTACATTGTGACACAAATCCCAGGTGGCTTCATTTCCAACAAGTTTGCAGCATATATGGTGTAAAACTCCAACAGTCATGGATTTCTTCTTCCCGCCGAGATCACGAAGCTTGTAGTTGTGGGTGAAGGAGATGGGTTGCACATGTGAAATCCTGAAAATTAAAATGTTAAGGACTAGGAAGAGAGAAGGAAGGATAAGGAAGACTAATTTGGGGAAGATAAAGTTAGGAAAAAGGAAACTATATACAAAATATGCAGAACAGACAGACACTAAACAAGACATACACACACAGACTTCACAAAAAATATGGCCATAACACTCACTCATACTAAAAAATATTTGTTGGAAAGGATCCAAAATAGAGCAAAAGAAAAGAGAATTCAGCTGAATCAACTAAAAGCTCCTTAAAATGTAATAGCCGGCAATTGTTTAGATAAATCATTTCAAATTCACAAAAAAAAATTTTTTTTTTAATGGTTTGGCCTAGCAGATCTGAAAGAGAATTTCATGCATAATACAAACATGGACAACTCTACTATACGTGTATATCAGTATATATACAAAGTTATTGTATAACAGTAACTTTATGATAATCAATCATAGGCAAGAAGCACTGTGAAGAAAGTCCACCTAAAATTATCATTATGTAAGCGTCTTAAAACCTAAATTGAGGGAAATAAAGCAATGATGTTAAAATAAAAAGAGTGAAAGTCGTTAAATGAGTATACCTAGAAAGAAAAACTACATTAATATGATGAGAAATTTTTCTTTCAGGTGAACCTTGACTAAATTAATTTGTAAAATTTCATGATTAACTGAGACCTAGAGCAATAATGAAATTAAGACATAAATCCATCCTACAAGGAAACACATTGGGGATTCATGATTTTCAATCTATATTCATTGATCATGCCTGTGGAAAGAATCCTAGAGCATTAATAGCAACTGATAAGGAAGTAAAATGATTATCTGGTGTTCATTGTAGATCTCTAAGAAGTATAAAACAGGATGTATGCTGCTGTGGATTTCACCAATGTATTAGGGACTTTTTTGATCTTCTTGTCATCAAAATTTATCCAGTGTTGTTTTGCAGCAATTTTACAGTATGAAGTACAGTGTCCATAGTGAACTTTACCATAATGGTTTGACACCGATGATAAGTTGTATTTCTTAATCTTGCTTTTATTCTCTGAAGTGAATTCCTCTAAATTGAAGTCTTCTAAAGGAAAATCTACATAAGTATGCAATTTTTTTATTTGTTTGCCATCAAAAGCAAAACGTTTCAAGTGTATTATAAGTACTGGTGGCAGTTTCCATAAATATGTTTTCTTTGAAAAATCCCTTCTATTTTTGCAACTGTTCCACAGAACTTTGTTGTCATTTCTTAATTCTTCTTCTTTAAAAAATTCAGAGAGGCATTCCTGTAATGTACATTTATCTGTAGATGTAACAGCCAAAGACAAATGAACAAATGTCGCATAAACCTCAGACTTTTGGTGGCAAGTGAGACACTGGAGTATAGATTTGAATTGTCCTTGAAAGAGATCATAAATAATAGATTTATGAGCCTTTTGGTGTTCTGGACTAAATTGTTCATAATTTTCATTTCCCATGAGATGTGTAGTTTTGTCTGTCATTAGATTTACAGTAAGCAAGTCCTGATGTAATCCCTCTATTAGGAACATCAGTAGTTCGTGAGGATCCTGCTGATTGTGTCCAGCAAACTGGTCATTAAGTAAACCAATTGTTACTTTGAAGCTTTCAGGGTTAATATATCTATGAAATCCATTTCCCATGGTTTTGATGAGCCGACCAAATTCTTCGGCTAATTTACCTTCATGCCCCATCGGATTTTTCTTGTTAATATCCTTTTTATAATGATCTTTATAAAAATACTGAGTTAAGTCTGAAATATTATACAAGCATTGCAATATTGAGTTCATGTAGCAAGAGTTTCCTATATTTTGGAGCCCAGTTAAGACAGGTTCCTGTCTTTCCTTTTGCATCTCGGAGTGTAAGGGTTTATCACTACCATCAGTCTCACTCATTGTATGGTGTGTGACAGCTAAATTGTTCCCTGCCCCAGAGACCTTAGTAATATTACTGCTGTTAGTGTCTGAAGTATTCTGTTTTTTCTCTGAAGGGGAGTTTGTAGTCTGAACCTGATCATTTGTGCTAGCCCGATTTCTAACAAGACGTAATGGAACCCAAAATTTCTTGGGAGGGTCATCATTTATAGAAACATAGGCATAACCCCTTCCTCTTAGGAGAAGATAGCCAGCTATCCATTTTTCATCCTCCTTGATCCAAATAGGTTTATGGGTTGTTTCTTGTCTCTGAATATCTTCTTTAAAATGTCTTTCCGCTGCAGTGTAGCTTTCCCCTTGGGGTAAGTTAAAGTAATTTAGTGTGATAAGAGTCAAAGATAGCAAATCCGTTGGTGGTAAACCTCTTTTTCTATTTTTTTGCAATTGAGTTTTTAAGGTTCTGTGAGTCCTTTCTACAATGGCCTGTCCCCTACAATTGTAAGGAATTCCTCTGAGATGTCTTATCTGCCATTCCTTACAAAAAAATTCAAAAGTTTTGCTAACATAGGCTGGCCCATTATCAGTTTTTATAGAATATGGAATACCCATCACAGAGAAACATTGTAAAAGAAAACTACAAGCAGCCTTAGATTTTTGAGAAGACATGGGAATTGCCCACATAAACCGAGAATAAGTGTCCACCACAACATGAAGATAAGGTTTCCTTGGAAATAAATCTGTTTGAGTTATATCCATTTGCCAAAGTTCGTTAGACTGTAAGCCTCTTGGGTTTGCTCCTGCTATGTGAGTCTTTTTTGTTAACGGTGCACATACGTTGCAGTTTTCTACGATTTCTCTAGCTTGCCTCCATGGAATTTGGTAATTCACATGTAAACGGCGAGCATTTGTGTGTAGGGCTGAATGTTCCTCTACAGGTGATTTAAATATAGGCATTGCTAGCAAGTCAGCAGTTTTATTTCCTTGAGCCATAGGTCCTGGAAGACCTGAGTGGGCTCTAATATGCGTGATGAAGATGGGCTCAGTTCGTTTTTGAAGAAGCTGCTGTAATTGTTTAAGTAAGTCCTGTATGATCGGGTTATTAGCATTAAGGGATGCAGTGGCTATCACATGACATAAATTTACCACATACAAAGAATCAGAAACTATATTCATGGCTTCAGATACATTTTCTAATAGGTAAATTAACGTTGCTAATTCAACTTTCTGTGCAGATTTATATTTGGTATCTATGGTCATATTAATGTTGTCTCCAGTTATTCCTCCTTTTCCATTTTGGGATCCATCAATGTAAAAAACCTTGGCATTGGGGATAGGGGAATCCCGAACAATTGAAGAAATAACAAACTGAGTTTTCTTTAAAAAGTCCCAAATTTTTCCTGCTGGATAATGGGAGGATATTTCTCCTGTGAAATCTGAGAGGGCCCTTTGTAGAGATTCATTAATTGGCAATATTGACTCAATTTCCTTTTTTGGTACTGGCAAAACTATTATATCTGGGTCAAAACCTAGTAAAGATATAGATCTGAGTCTTGCCTTGATAATAATCTCTGAAATCAGTTGCAAGTAGGGGACAACTGAGCGAGGTTGTTTGTTATGTAAATACACCCATTCCAAAGGTCCTGACTATTGCATCAAGGCCCCTGTGGGGGTTTCTATAGTAGGGAAGATTAACAGTAATACCTTTTCTCCTGGGATGAATCTTGAGAGAAACGATTTTTGTAATCTGCTCAAGAAGATGTCCAATTCATTTTTTGCAGCTGTTGTTAAATTTCTCGGGCTATCTAAAGCAGGGTCACCCTCCAACGTTTTAAACAGATTAGATAACTCTGCATTTGGGATTCTTAGTGCAGGGCGGAGCCAATTTACGTCACCTAAAAGTCTCTGAAAATCATTAAGCGTTCTGAGGTTTTCTTTTTTGATAGAAAATTTTTGTGGACGTATAGACGTCCGGTCCAAAATAAAACCCAAATATTGATACGGTGGCATTATCTGTATTTTTTCTAAAGCTATTTTCAGTCCTGATGTTTGTAAACAGTCAGTAACATAAGAGTATAATTCCTGTAAATCTGTTTCGTTGTTCATTGTGAGCAAGATATCATCTGTATAATGAAATATCATGGCTTGAGGAAATTTTTCACGAGCAGGGCTCAAAACCTTATCTACAAAAAACTGACACATGGTTGGGGAATTCAGCATGCCTTGGGGGAGAACAGTCCATTGGAAACGTCTGCAGGGATGGGTATTATTGAGAGAAGGAACTGAGAATGCAAAACGTTTTTTATCATCTGGGTGGATAGGAATATGGTAGAAGCAGTCTTTCAGATCAATTATAATTAGTGGCCATTCCTTTGGAATAACTACAGGTGATGGTAAACCAGTCTGCAATTTGCCCATAGGTATCATGGATAAATTTATAGCTCTAAGATCCATCAAAAGTCTCCATTTACCGGATTTCTTTTTTATAGTGAATATAGGTGAATTCCATTGAGAAAAAGATGGTTCAATATGTCCTAAACTTAGCTGTTCCTCCACTAATTCTGTCAGCACCTTTAATTTATCAGTTTTAAGGGGCCACTGACCTGTCCAAATTGGTTCATCAGATTTCCATTTTATTTTTATTGGTGCTGGTGTTTTTACGGTAGTGGCCCCCACTAAAAATTTTGGGTTTTTTAAATCAAAAGAAGGTTCGGGCTCTTCTGGAGCTAATGGGATGTGGAATTCTGCTTTCCACTGTTTGTGTAGGTCACGGCCCCACAGGGATGGTGAAAATGGGCCCACGTGAGGTCTGATTATTGCTTTTTGATTTTCTGGGCCGTAAAATAGTATAGTCCTCGTACTCAACAGACAGGAACTCAGGCCTCCTATTCCTTCTAGGGAATACGGGATTTCCTGAAGAGGCCAATTTTCTGGCCATTCTTTATCAGAAATTACGGTAACCTGAGCACCCGTATCTATCATTCCATCAAAGGGTTTGCCTTCCAAGTGAAGTTTGATCATTGGGTGTTCATCTTTACATTTAGTAACCAGAGCCACGATTTGGTTTTGAGCAGCACCCGGATCTGTGCTTCCAAAACCTCCAATTCTAGTCTTATCTGAAGTCCCAAATTTGACATAAGGCACTATTACTATCTGGGCAATTGCTTCTCCTTTTTTAAAGGTCCATGTAACTGGTACAGTAATAAATACAATGATTTCTCCCATGGAATCTGAGTCAATGACACCAGTGATTACTGATATACCCTTTATGTTGAGGGAACTTCTGCCAAGGATCAAACCCATGGTATCTGGGGGTGGCGGGCCTACAATGCCAGTTTCTAACATGTAAGGGCATGCTCCTGGGTAAATTGTAATGTCCTCTGGGCATAATATGTCTAATCCGGCACTCCCTGAAGTAGAGTGGATTAATTCCCTTATCGTGATGAATTTTCTTGGGCTGGGCTTGGAAGGATTATTGTCTGTGAACTTTGCCCCTGATTTGGAAGGGCCTGGGGGGAGGCCCTGTAGGCGTTTCCCTGCATCTTGTATGTGTGTTCTTGGGGAGCTGAATTTATAAGGAGACGACAATTTCTTTTGATATGTCCCTGTTTTCCACAATGGTAGCAGGTGATTTGCCTCCTGGGGACTGTGTTAAAACCTCTACTTAGGTTATTATTAATGAGGTTTCTGGATCTGCAATCTTTCGCCCAGTGGCGACCCCTTTTGCATTTTGGGCAAAGACCTGGTTTCCGGAAAGTGTTCTGTCCCCGAGGGGAGTAAGACATTGTTCCCTTGGTAACTGGGAAGGTTTGTACTGAGTCTGAGTGGGGTGGGGGTTGGGGTTCCACATAGACATTCCGGCAGGCATAAAGGTAATCATTCAGATCTGACTTTTCATTTAATGTATTCAATACTAATCTACAGGCTGAATTTGCATTATGATAGGCCACAGATTTTACTAGGAAGTTTCTTATCTCCTCATCTTCGACTTGTAACTTCAGAGCATCTTTAATCTTACCTACAAACTCTGCAAATGACTCATAAGGCCCTTGGGTAATTTTTAAAAAGTTTCCTCTACCAATGCTGTTAGAATCAATTTTTTCCCATGCTGACAACGCAATCTCCCTGATTAAATTTAAGATTTCCTTAGGTAAAGCTGCTTGTGTCTGAATATTTGCAAATTGATTTTCTGCCATCAATAATTCATACGATAGAGTAACACCTGCCACTTGCTTTTTCATACCATCCGGACTATATAATTTAGCTTTTACGCCTTCTGAATAGTACATTTCCCATTCAGTTCGCTGTTTAGACGACAGGCATATTTCAGCGATTCTTTTAAAATCATACAAAGTCCAAGATGAGTTATGACTCCAAAGTCTTAATAACTCCACACTGTATGGCGATTTTGGCCCATTTTCTTTACATGATCTTTTAAACCGATCTAATTCTTCCATCTGATAGGGTACATAGTTAGAAACATTTACCCCGTCTATAGGGGATAAGGCCTGATTAGCAAAATTACTCTGAATAGAGCTCTGAGACCGAGCATGTGGTTCATTTTTTTGAATCTGCTCTGCTCTGCGATTCAATTTTGTGACTAGAAGGAGGCATACTTCGTGGAGTTAGCACTGGAGGTAGATCATTATCTGAGTCACTACTGTCAAGCAATTCACTAGAATCAGGCTTAACATTCTGAGTTGTTTTACTTCCAGCAAAAATTTCTATATTGTTGATGGTGGGGCTGGATTCGTCAGCCTGCACCTTGGTCTGAGTTTTCGTCAGATAAATTTCCTTATTATCTATACTGGTTTTAGCCTCACCATTTCTACACTTTCTATTTCCTAAATAGAAATAACAGCAAATAACTATGCTCATAATAATAACGTTAGTCAACACAGAAATTCCACAAACTATGATGGCTAGAGACACTACACTTTTCATTTGAAATATAGACCACAACCATCCAACTGCAGTGATTGTCCTTAGATCAAAACCAATTAGTTTTAAACAAAATGGAATGATCCACTTGTATACTAGAGCACCAATGCGTAAGACTAAGGGTGGTAAAATCCACATGACTAACCACAGAAACCATTTGATGGTCAGCATAGGAAATTTCCAATGAAATATTTCACTTACAGTTCTGAGGGTCCAGGGTTCAGGTCCCTGTCCGGGCGTCATTATGTAGCAGGTCAGCCCCTGAAGAGGTTGACTGATGGAGGGATGGAGAATGAGGCCCTTTTCTTCCAGCTCGGAGCACGTGTCTGCCACCCTGTCTAGCCCACGGTTCTGAGGTGAAACGGCGGGTAAACAGCTCGCAGACAATCAGGCTCGTGGAAATATTTGCTTTATTCGGATGGACAAAACTGAAGTCCAAAGACTCAGATTCAGTTCCAGCCAGCAAAAAGCTCTCGCCTTCCACAGACCCTTGCTCTTATAGTCCAGAGTCAGGTCCCACCCAATGGTGGGATCAGATACCAACCAATGGTGGAAGCAGAATCAGGTCCTACCCTAGGGTGGGGGCCAGGTCACACCCTAGGGTAGGGCACAATCACCTAATCAGATTAGGGTGAGCAACATAGTAATCCCCCAAAATATTTACATACACAACAATGGGTGATTGTCCTTCCACTGTAACTTTACCTTATCCTCTTTCTTTGCATCCTTTTTTCTCATAATTCAAAATAAAAAAATTATAAAAAAAAAGAAATAAAAAGGGGGAGATCACTACAGATACTGCAGAGATTCAAAGGGTATTTAGAGACTACTTTGAGAAACTCTACGCCACTAATATGAGAACCTGGACGAAATGGATAAATTTCTGAACTCATATAACCTTCCACGGTTGAATAAAGAAGATGTAGCATATCTAAACACCCCCATCACTATTGAGAAAATTAAAACCATAATAAAAAATTTGCCCAAAAACAAAAGCCCAGGCCCTGGTGGATTCACAAATAAATTCTTTCAAACCTTTCAAGAGGAACTACTACCAATCCTGGCCAGGCTCTTTTATGAAATAAAAAAAACAGGAACACTTCCAAATAGCTTTTATGAAGTCAACATCCCCTTAATACCAAAACCAGATAGAGATGCTGCCAAAAAAGAAAATTACAGACCAATATCCCTGATGAACACAGATGCAAAGATCCTCAACAAAATCCTGGTGAACAGGATCCAGTGCCTCATTAAGGAGATCATTCACTTTGATCAAATAGGTTTCATCCCAGGAATGCAAGGATGGTTTAACACCCGTAAATCTATCAACATAATACACGACATAAACAACAAGAAAAATAAAAATCACATGGTCATATCAATAGACGCAGAAAAAGCATTTGATAAGGTTCAACACCCATTCTTGATGAAAACTCTCAGCAAGATAGGAATAAAAGGAACCTTTCTCAATACAGTTAAGGCCACCTATCACAAGCCAGTGGCAAATATTATCCTCAATGGAGAAAAACTAAAAGCCTTCCCTCTAAATTCTGGCACAAGACAAGGTTGTCCTCTCTCACCACTCCTATTCAACATAGCACTGGAAGTACTTGCTATAGCGATTAGGCAAGAAAAAGATATCAAGGGACTCCAGATAGGAAAGGAAGAAGTCAAGCTCTCACTATTTGCAGATGACATGATACTCTACTTAGAAAACCCTAAAGACTCTACCAAAAAGCTTCTAGAAATAATAGATTCATATAGCAATGTGGCAGGCTACAAAATTAACACACAAAAATCAATGGCCTTTCTATACAGCAATAGTAATAAGGAAGAAATGGACATTAAGAAAACAACTCCATTCACTGTAGTGTCACGCAAACTCAAATATCTTGGAGTCAACCTGACTAAAGATGTGAAGGATCTATACAAAGAAAACTATAAAACACTGCTCCAAGAAATAAGAGAGGACACACGAAAATGGAAACACATGCCCTGCTCATGGATTGGCAGGATCAACATCATTAAAATGGCAATACTTCCAAAAGCATTATACAGATTTAATGTGATTCCTCTAAAGATACCCATGACATTCTTCAAAGAAGTGGATCAAACACTTCTAAAATTCATTTGGAACAATAAACAACCTCGAATAGCTAAAACACTCCTTGGGAAAAGGA